>NW_027175931.1:11216622-11444122 GCF_023055335.1 Clinocottus analis | reverse complement strand
GATGACCCTCATCCCTTCATCCCTTACTGTACATTGCTTCATCTTAAGACCCTTGTTCGTTCATCCCCTACCCCCATCTCTTCACCCCTCTACCTTACATCCCTTCGTCCCACAGCTCTCATCCCTTCCTCCCTCAGCTACCTTTGGCTCCATCCCTCTCACTTCAACATGCAATAATCCATTTGAAGCCCATATTGATATTTGCATGGTCTTTGTTAGTGAAATAATCATTCGAGAAAAAAGTTTTTAACACAAAAACACTGCATAAGCTTGTAACCTTGAGGATGTCAGTGTAGTTTATAGTCTCGAGCCTTTTCACGATTGAAACTATAGTCCAGTTGCTAATGCCGCTGTTGCTACCCCCACATATAGAGAACCACATCCACACAACATATATTGTCTCACCTTTTCACTGAGACTGTTTTGAACCCCTCCCCTTATTTTCTCAGAGTTATAGTCTGCCCCGATCTTTAACCACACAAGCACACCCGTACCTGTGACCTACTGTGCAATCAAAAGGCGAATATGTAAAAGCAAAAAAGAACAAATAGGTTGACGGATATAAAGCGACAAAACGGCATAAAAGGCATACAAAGCAAACAAAGAGGGACATTTAGTGATAGGGTCTTTTTTTTCCAAGCACTGCAAAAAACACGTTCATTCATTCATTCAGCTTTCACCAATTTTAAGTGAAAGCTAGTTTGGTATTTAATGCAAACATGTGCATCTCTTTGAGGATGAGTCGCAAGGTGGGGTTTCTGAATTTAATATCTATCCAAATCTTTTTCCTTTTTAGTAAGTTATTTTATTTTGTGTAAAAATGGTTAAAAACAATTTTATGACATTTTCATTAAGTTTCTGAATTCACATACACCTCATTACATAGCACTTATTCGATCCCCACTCTGCTGAAATATATATATATATATATATATATATATATATATATATATATATATATATATATATATATATATATATATATAAGTGTATATATATATATATATATATGTATATATAAGTGTATATATATATATACATGATCGATGTTCAGTAGATAAATTAAATTTGTTTTGACATCCTGGAGCTCTTTTGTTCCTTTGATATCTTTTTGCTTTCCCCATTGTAGTTGAGAAAAAAAGTACTATACACACACATATATACATATATATATATATATATATATATATATATATATATATATATATATATATATATATATATATATATATAATAGTAATGCTAAATGGACAGTTTTCATTTCTCCTGAATCATAATTTCATTTTAATCTTAACAGTAATGCCTAGCTTGAACCTGCCCTCCTTGCTAATGCCCATATTGACTCATTATTTTCCAACTCTGCCTGAAAAAGCAAGATTTTCTTTTAAGGCTGCAGTCGCTGAGGGAATTATGCCAGTAAGTCTTTTGCAGCGCTGTCTACGCATATGATGCATTCAAACGTACAGTCCTGACAACAATGATTAAACTATACAACTAGAAAGCCTCCAAAAGCTTGCTATATTTTTTGTATCTGCTTCCAGCTGTGTCAGTGCTCATTGGCATTAGTTTTGCAAATCTTTCCGCAAATATTGTTCGTAAATCCTATTACATTTGAGCTTAATTAATGCTAGTTGGAGTTCAACAAAAGTTAGTCAATTCGGCTTCTGCACTTGGCATCACTTGATGAAGAAGGCAAAGTTTGTGTTCAGAAGTTTCATGTACTGTATTTAGGAAAAGTTTGGTTCATTAAGGAAAGGAAGAAACAAACAAACAGCAAAAGAACGAAATAAGTGTGGATGGACGAGAGTCTGATGTGAAAAACAGACAAACAGAGAACCTCGGGTAATGAAGGCAGCAGGAGTTGAAGAGCCCTCAGTAGCAGGAGGACGAGGATATATATATTTTAAAGAAGCCAACTCTCGACTATAATTGGGAGCTCTTGAGTGCCCAGAAGTAAGTCTACGATGTGTTCATTAGCCCAAGTGTGGAGGTTTCCTCTGAGTAAGAGAGAGAAGAGAGGAGGAGAAAGGACAAGGAGCAGAGATGGCGAGACAAGTACGGCCAAGAGGCAGACTTTTTTAGACCAACTCAAAGGTACCAAAGTGCAACAATACTCGATGGAGAGATGGCGGAAGATAACGGTCAGTCAGATTTGAGAAAAGGAACTTCCCATGATTCAAAAAGATTCATCTCGGACTCTCGCTGACCCTACATCCACTAAGCAATGAGGAGTAAAGGTAGAGTACAACAATTCATCTATGTCAGAAAGAGCTGTGGGAGCATCTGGTGCTCATTGAGCTGGATTGTACGGCAACATGAGAAATGAGGCATTTGGTGCTCTGTTGCGATACCTGGTCCCTTCTTGGTGAGGACAGTGGCTGGATGTCGTTTGAGAGATGGACTTCTGAGTGCAAATCAAAAGGATGTGCTTTCACAGTGTGCCAACTTCATTTGTTGGATGAGTGGTACTTGCTGTAACTGCACCACAAAAGACCGAAAGCACTGCCAAATGCATTAAATGTCTCATTATACTGCTTGTTGCATTACTGACGTGGACTTGACATGCAGCACGACACATTCAGGCATATTCAATTACTATCTGAAAACGTGCGTATTACAGGTTTGCCTTGGGTCCTGACAGAACAGTTATGGGCCTGGTAGTGGATATTAAGAAAGGCTATTATACACTGAGACCACTTGACTTGCTGGGAGTTTTTACTGTTCAAATAACTAATACTTAGAGTTTCAAGTCGTTGTTGATGGATAGTAAAGAAAACCAACTGTGTCGTTTTTTCTCTCTAAAAGTGTTAAATACAAAAGATGAGATTTGTCAGTTGGAGGCGGAGTAACTAATTACTTCCGCTGTTGAGTGACCAGAAAAGTAAGTCATTTTCTTTGTCAAAGACTATTGTGTAATGAGCAATTCATATGAATTTCAAGTAACTTGTAACACTAAACATGTGATACTGAATTTCAACAGCCCTCACAATTGAGAGAGAAACGTTCTAGTACTTTTTATTGTATTTAATTTCCTCGCATGAAGATCCTTTGCCCTTTATCGCTTGGCTTCGCATAGTGTCAGATCTTCCCATCTGACCACATGTCTTCATCTAATTAGCTAAGAGTGGATCCACAGCTTCAGCTAAATATTTTATTTGCAAGTAAAGGTCACAGCAGAGCTTCTTATAGTATATTGTTTAAGATTTTTTTAAAAAATGTATGTCTGCAATTAACAAAACCAGGCACTGTGACTAAAGTCAGCCTCATTCTGCACTATTCGAGGAAAAAAGAAGAGAAAGACTTGGGCGTATAGACCTCTATTAACGTGTCAGCACACCACAAACACATGAGAGATGGAGAACTGAACCATGTCTAACACACGGTCCCTCTGACACATGTCACACCGACATTGGAGGAAGTGTAACTGAAGCAGGCACTGTCCGTGTCAAAGAATGCACATTGATTTTCATGACTGTGAGTAAAGGCTGCGAATGCCGGTTTGGACGTAAGTTCCAATGTTGCTCTTTTCAGTCCAGTGTCAGGACTGTGCTGAGCAGGAATTCACTGTGCTAAGATGTTCCTCATCTGCATTTTTTTGGGTTATTCATCACCCCAAAACTTGGATAAGCTGTGATCTGTATTTACATAAGGAGTCTGGACCAGGCAAGAGGTCTCCTTGCCCAGGGTGTGTTGGTGTTCCCGAGTGCTGTCTCCTCTGACTCTCCACATGCATCCTCAGGCAACCTATGTACTGCTTGCATTTGTCCATGGAGCTTGTCATCTTCAAAACTGTCATGTCTCTCTCTGTCTCACTCTCCATCTCTTTCTTTTCTTTCTTCTGATCTCTTTTTCTCCCCTCTCACTTCATTATCTGGGACCTCCACTGTCACTCTTATCTTTGAGCAGAAAGTTGTCTTTTTGTGTCTTGTCTTTACCTCTCTCCCTCCTCTTTATCCTCTTCTTCCTTTTATCTTTGTGCCATCTCTACAGCAGTGTACTGTATATTCACTGTATTGCAGTATGTCTTCACAAATATGAACATATTCTGTTAGAGGTTTAACATCGCACTGAAGTCAACATTTGCACAGCTCTGCTTCTGCCATGTGAATGATGTGAGGCTGGAGAGGATGGGGAAAGGACGCAGAAAGTGGAGTGAAAGAGATAACAGTGGGAGAGAACAGTGAGATAAGAAGATGGGATGGGCAAGGGGCCAAGGGAGGAATAAATAAGAGACAAGTATTGAGGCTGGGGGATTCCATGAATAATATGAAATGACACTACAAAGGAAAGATCTAAAGCACCCTGCTGTCTCAAAAGCTACAGGGAATATGTTTTTTGAAAAAAAAAACCCGTTGCTTTTATTCAGGCATTTATGCAGTTGTAATCAACTACCATGGCACTCCACAGGGAATGTTTTACCACAAGCCAGTCTCTACAGAATTGCTATTGCTTAAGGGTGTGTAAACAACTTTATCTTTTGAATTTTTGCAGCAGGTCCAATGAACATTTGCAGAAACAAGTGCCTTTGAAATATTTAGTGATGCAGTCAGATGTACAGTACAGAGCACTTGCAGCCTCACAGGTCTGCAGGGCACAGCGGGGTTTGGAAGGTTTGTGCTATCGCCTCTCTCTCTCTGTCCATCTGTGATAGTGCCATTTGATTCACATGTGTGTGCATGTGTGTGTGTGTGTGTGTTGCTGTGTTTATATATTTACAAGTGTGTACTGTATGTGTGCGTACACATGGTTTGCATCTGCTGGAATGTCTGGCGACAGAAGTCCTCTGCATTTAATGTGTTATTGACTGTCACTCAGTAGGACCTTCACAACCATCACAATCAATTACTGTAATGTCTTATCATATACAACAAGTTGGATGGAGAGTCTGCATCTGCTGATTTCAAGGGCAAAATAGATATGTGCAGAGTAATCCACAGACACAAGAAATATGAGAAACCTGAAGGTGGAACAAATATATACTGCTGAAGAAATACCCGCTCTACAATCATCCAAGCAAAGAAAGAGAAATAATCAGTTTAGACATCTGGTATTTTATATACAACACATATGTTATTAGATGGGACAGACGCACAGAAAAATAATGACATGACAGGGGCTTATTACACATACAGAATACGAGAATATATATATATATATATATATATATATATAGGACGTTATCATGCTATGGTATCTCTCTCTCTCTCTCTCTCTCTCTCTCTCTCTCTCTCTCTCTCTCTCTCTCTCTCTCTCTCTCTCTTTCTAATTCCCAATGGAAAGTTATTTAAAAACATATTTACGAATGTGAATAATTATAAAGGATTTTGAGGAAGTCAGAATACAGAGCTGTACTGCTTCATCTTTTCTGCAAAGTTCTCTTTTTTGACATGGGCTGCTTTCTTAAAAATAATAATAAAACCAAACGGCCAGTTATAAACTAAAAGGTCAGCTACTTAATTTCTCCACTTTCTCAACAACATGAAGTTCATTAAATTACTTTACTTTAATATAAAATTGTAACTTTATAAAAACAAAAAATTAAATACAGTCTGATGCTGGAATCAGACATTGGACAATCAAGTCGTAGTGGAAGAAAACTAACATTCAACATCAGCTGGATGCAGGATTACGGTTCCTCACCCAGGAGGCGACCCAGACTACTGCAACTTCCTCCTGCTTCCATTTGCCTTCTGTAGCTTATCTAGATTGCAACAGTCCTTGTAGTATTAAACCTAATCAAGCATGATTCAAATCCACACTGATACTACCATACTGGTACTGTGAATGGCTCACGCCCTTCCTTTATTCAGGCAGTGGTCAAACCATCAAACCATGCATCTTGCTCAACACACACAACTCGTCACTGCCAATCGCCTCTCTCATGGCAGTGACAGAATAGAGCACTGCTGCAATTTTGGCACAAATGTTGGATCAGATCGGGCTGTGAGACAAGTCCGCTGATTGCTGATTTTAAGCTTCAGCAACCAAAGAGCCTACGCCAGAAGAGTGCCAATAGTTTCGGACCAAATTCCCAGAATGTGACTGCTGCTACAATCAATGTTTATCGGAATGAAATGGGAAATGACACACAATGGGTTGTCATTGAAATATTGCTGCTGGTTTTGGCACAACTGTAGGCTAGTTGTTGAATTGCTCCACCTAAGCAGCTGGAGTTACTGCAGATTTAAGATGCTTTGCTCATGGGCACATTGGTTACTTGGCAACGGGAGAATTATTTGCGTCACCTTACCCCCTCCCCACTGATTCCTCTCAAGCATCAATGATTTTGAACCCATGCATGGTCTTGCTCTTCAACATTAAGGCTAACAACAACCCCCACTGTCGGTTCTGCACAGCAGTTAGCAATCAAGCAGGTCTGTTAGGAAGACCTGCGTTATGTCCAGCCATTCCGGTTTGTATATACAAACCTCAGGTTTATATATTTGAATCATATGTTCTTGTAGAGGTTCTGCCATTTGTTTGTCAAGCAATTAGTGAACCTAATTGTTTCAATTTATTATTTTTTCCACAAACTGGGACGAGATAAATATACTTGGAAACATTTTGTTTTCAATGCTAATGATAGGTCAAACATCACATAGAAAATAAATTGTCCAGCAAATGTAACATGTTTTAAGTGTGTCACTGAAAAATGGATGACAGCACTCACAGTGAGAGGTTACGAGAGGGTGAAAGCTTTGTGTGTGGTTTGAAAAGAGCAGCCACGCCAGTTCACTGCAGAGACCAATTGATAATTTAATCTGAAATATGGATGGTAATGTATCAGCAACAAACTAAGTATTAGCAGAACGGGACCCTGCATTGCCTAATCCTCCTGATGAGCAAGAAATCACTGGCATACCAATATGTTGTTGTCACAGAGTTTGTTCTCTGAAAGGCATTAAGTTCAGTACAGTGACACAAATATTTCCTTTTGACATTTTTTTCAATCCTCTGGTTTCCCCATTGAGGAGAGAAAAGTACACAGTATAATTCATTACAGCATGGGGGGGACTAATATATTCAATCTGCCTTTTACAACAAGATTGAAAACCAGAAAAGCTCCCGCATAACTCATTTTTCCCGCAGGAAATATATTTACTGCTGGACGTGTGTTGTGTGTGTGTGTGTGTGTGTGCGTGTGTGTGTGTGTGTGTGTGTGTGTGTGTGTGTGTGTGTGTGTGCGTGCGTGCTTG
This sequence comes from Clinocottus analis, assembly GCF_023055335.1. NCBI lineage: Eukaryota > Metazoa > Chordata > Actinopteri > Perciformes > Cottidae > Clinocottus > Clinocottus analis. The sequence goes on along the minus strand of NW_027175931.1, from coordinate 11,436,926 downwards.
CGTGCGTGCGTGCACATGTTTTTATCACTCTCAATTATGGCAGCCTTTTACAAGGAAACCATTTTGTTTAAAGAAAAAACTTAGACTTGTAGGAAATTAATTGCTCTTTTAGAATAAGTCACATGTGTTCATTTATGTACTGATTGAACCCCGAGTCACGGTTGAATTCCATGAATCACTTAGCTTCACATAATGATAGTCAATACCGGTCATATTCTTTATTTGTCAAAATAGACTTGAAAGTCAAAATAATCGAAAAAGACCCAAAACTGCAGCTGCAAAGTGTCCCACTAGTCCTAATTAATTTAAAGTCCCTGATCCAAGAAAACACTGTGTCTCCGTAACAAGATGTAGTTGGTATTCACATTTTTCCAAAGAGGCCATTATGTTTGTATTTCTATATTTACACTTGCAAGCTTTGCTTTCTTGTCATAAATTACAATTAGTGTAAAATTCATACTTGCTTAATTGGTTCTGAACAGCTGAGAAGCAATTTCTTTACCATTATCGGAAAGCCTTGCGTCCATATAGTAATCACACCTTTTCATTGCTGGTTTCCACGGTTGACCAACACGTAACTTGATCCAATACAACCTAGATCAAATTCACTTGGTTAAGTGATTTGTATGGTGCAGTGTAGGTCAAATTCACTTGGGAAAGTACATTTGATCTACACTGCAGGTAGGTGCAACAGGAAAGTGCTGTTAGGGAAAACATAGTGTGTTGGGAGGAGAGCCAATGGTTACAAGGCTGTCTGTTGTCTTTCTGTCTTTTGTATTGAATCAGACTTCTTTAAATCATGCATATATTCATATTCTGCTTTCTTTTTAGACTCACAATTAGTATTGGTATTAGTGATAGACCCTCTCTATCTCTTTGGATGGGTTGCTAAAAAATGTCTTACAGACAGTCATGATCCGCATATATTGAACCTACAGCGTTTGGTGATCCCCTGTCTTTTCATCTGGCTCCACAAGCAAGTCAAATATTTGACTGACTGGGTTACTGGGTGAACATGGTAAACAGTTTGCCTGATAAAGTGCTAGTGTTAGTCTGGTCATTGTGAGCATGTTAGCATTCAGCTCAGAGCACTCCACTGCCTAATTACAAACTCACAGAGCTACTAGCATGGCGGTAGACTATTCATGTGGTCGTTTATGGTGATGGTGATATCTAATTGTAGACAGAAACCTCCAATTGAGGTAATTCAACATACAACCATACAATTTACAATATGAGCTTCACGATCTGAAACTCACGACTTTAACAATTGGTTTTACTTAGATTATTACTACATGGTTAAATGGGTTTGTGAACTTACCTCCTGAACTTACCTCCTGGATTAAAATCAAGGTTTTGTAGCCAACTCCATTGCATGGCCATCCAACACCACAATATCCTGTGCTGCACCATGCAGTCCCATTTGATGCCAAGGGATTTATTTTATATTGGAAATTGTCTCAATACAAAGAGATGACAATCAACCTTTGGGTTGATATGTAACCTGCATCTCAATAACAGTTTCTTCTGTTTCCACGACAAGAGTCGAGGCAGATAAAGTCAACCGTTCTCGCAAGTAGTCAACCGTTGTGAGAGAAAGTCTCCATTAACGGGCTATGCTGTGTGGTTTTGCTATTGATTGTATGTTGCTGCTCCAAATTATGTGTTAAACCACAGAGGATGCTCAAATTCATCTCTGCCAGATTGAAGGCTTAATCAGAGTACAAGACTGGCAAGGCAAGGCTGTGAATTATGTAAATAATATTAACTCACACAGGAAATAATCCACATTGTATTAATTGGTCCCAGATGATTTGTGGAAAGGAGCTTTGACTTGAGTTTCTTTCCAGACTTGGGATTTATTGTTGAAATAAGGGTCTCCCACCTTTCATGAGACAGAAGCGGAGAAGAGCAGCTGTTTTATGTCACTGCCCATCAATAACTTTGTCTGCCACAGACGGAACCTGCTCGTGAGAGGGTTGATTGAGAAGTTTAATTAATTGAGTTTTCATCCCCATTCCCCACCAATAGCAAAATAAGACTCTGCTTGAAAGACACGAGTTATCACTCCTAATGATTGCCCTTAATTGAGGCATGCATGTGAGCATTTCTGTTTCTGGAGGAAACAGATATTTATCAGACGTTGGGCTCTCTCTAACTAATGTCAAGGAGCACATCAGCCAACTGCTGCTTTGGCTGCTGCACAACAAAAATAAAGCATCAAGCTTGTCACATGTCTGGTCATGTTTAAAAGCTTCCTTTTCCTCATTATCAACTTTTGACAACAGGGCATAATTTAAAAAATCGGCGTCAATCCGCTGGGCTAATATCCTTCTCCTCCACATTAGCTCAATGAGGTTTGACAATGTGTCATTATCAGTGCCTCTTCGCCTTGGAAACCATGTTGCAGTTAATATAGCGACAGGCAACATTTTTTAATCTAATGGACCGACCAGTTATTGATTGATTACTGGAGATCCCCTCCTCCTCTCTCCCTTCTCATGCACAGTTACTGTTGAATTCAGCCAGCCTGCGTTGTAATGTTCTGCTTTGTTTAATTTTGTGTGGAGAGCCTCAGGTGTTGCTGAACACACAGCCGTGATTTAACACTTCTCTGGCAGCCAGGTGTTCATTTCACTAACAATAGAGCTGCGACGTCATTGTGCAACGGGCCCGCTCCATCCTCTCATCACAAATTGGAAAGCAGGGCACAGTCACTGCCTCGCTTCCGAGTCTGACTTGTAAATGGTCTTTTTATTTAAGGACCCCTCTTTGTCTCGCTAATCAAAGATGCCTCTTGTTTGAAATGCGGGTGAATGATGGGGGATGGGTGATGGATAGGAGAGATGGATGGGAGAGAGAATAGGTGAAGGTATACAGAAAAAGGGTTCCTGTTTAATTCATGGATCCAGTTTTAAGAGTTTTTTTCTACACAGCTGGGGTTTTGGATGTCTTTTTTTATCAACCCAGTGGCAACAACAACAACACTGCAAAGGCTTGCGTTCAGAGATTTATTTGGGAACATACACACAGGGATAAAGGAAACATCTCATATCGGCCGCAACATTTGACCAAAGCCATAAAGAAAATAAACACACACCTGCGTTCTCGTAGTGCACACAGTAGGCGGACAGATCCATTGTGGCTGACAGCAACAGTCTTTTATATTGTTGATTCTACACTTACAGGGTCGGCCGCTTCTGAGTTTGCATTGGATTTGAAGCCAAATCTAATTCACAAATCAAGCTTCGTGGCTATCAGAAAAAAAGAAATATCTGATTAGAAAAGACATGACAGGTTTGAGTAAATACCTCTCCAGATATAAGCCGTGTGGACTTAAGTGAGTTACGTGCACAATAAAAATGTTCTGCTCGATCTACAGGAGCTGAGGAAACTGCAATACTCACAGAAGAATTCTGTTAAAAAGCAGTTTTGACGGATTACATGACAGTAAATTAATATTCCTGAGACTATTGACTTCCCACTCAGGAGTCAGGAGATGCGCTCTATTCGTCAAACACATCTACCTTTTTGCTCTCCTTTATGCCAATGACACCACAGGGGGATGACAACACCTCTGTAACAGCAAGGTTGATATACTTATACAGTCACACAGGAATAATTTACTGGGTCTGTACATCGTCCCAGGCCAGATTATGCTAAATTTAAGTGGAAAGGTTCTCCAGAGGTACTTCAAAGTTGTTCAGGAGGAATTTAACGGCTGACAAAGACACTATAAATACTTGAGGGATGTGTTGTGCCAGCAGGTTTATTTTTCCATAATAAGCATTGACTTTGAAGAATGTATGAGTCAGAGGCGAAAGGTAACATTGGCCAAATAATAGTAAGCTGTTGCCAATTAAAATCACAGCTGGGCATTAGTAGAAAAAAAACATACATTGTGATCACAGGATTTTTGTTGTCATTCTCGGAGAGCTGTGAACAGCTAATTGTCCCAGCATGGCCAGTAGTTTGAATAAAAAATCAGTAGCTTTTTTTGTCTTTTGTCTATTTTTCAGATCCAGCCAGCTTAGCTTAGCTGAGCACAAAGACAGCAGGGAAAACAGCTTGCCTGGCTATAACAACATGCATCTACCAGCAATTCTGGTAACTATTTAACACAATACATATTGTTTTTTGGAAAGTGGATTGTGTTACCTTTATACTGCACCAGACCCCTGTTTTCTGTTGTAATGATAAGGGAAGCTTACTTCCTGCTGGCTCAAGCCTGATATTTACCAGAGAGAGAGCCAATAAGAGAAGTATCTGTTTTAATCTTACAGTAGGTGAGAACACAGGAAAGTCTATTTCCCAAAATGTGAACCTATTTCTTTAGAATTGATGTTTAACAATAAGGGTACGTTTAAAAAATAGCTCTCCTCTCCCTGGAATGGAAGTTAGGTAAATGTTTCTAAACCAGCTTTCTAATAGACAGTGCTGTTGCCAGATTTAAGGAAGTGAATCTATCTGTATTTGATTCATTGCCATGTCTCAACATAACAGAGGACTCATGTGTTAACTTTAGTCTGTCCCAGATTCATCATCTTGTCGATGATGCTACTGGCTCACTGAGAGTGACACTGGACTCGATAGGCCCTCTAAAGAAGAGGATAATTAAACAAAGGAGGCCCGCTCCATGGTATAACCCTCCAATTTCAATGATCTAGAAGAGTCCCGGTTGGTTTGGCGGGATAGTCTGTCAACATATAAGAAGGCCCTCCGTAATGCCAGAGGAGCCTATTACTCATCAATAATAAATAAAAAACGAGAACAACCCCAGGTTTCTCTTCAGCACTGTGGCCAGGCTAACTGGGAGTCATAGCTCTGTGGATATGTGTACTCCTACAGACCTCAGTAGTAATGACTTCATGAACTTCTTCAAATATAATATTCTGGCTATTAGAGGCAGGATCAGTGATCTCCTGCCCTCGGTTATTGCTGGTCCATCCTCAAGTGCAGTGGCCATGGAGGCGGCTGTGGGCCCTGATGTGTGTGTAGATGGCTTTTCTCCCATCAACCTTGACCAATTGTCTTCAACGATTTCTACTTCTAAATCTTCTACCTGTCTCCTGGACCCCATTCCAACGAGTTTGCTTAAAGAAGTTTTACCTTTAATTAGCGCCTCTCTACTAGATGTTATCAATTGGATTTTACTAATGGGTCATGTACCGCAGTCTTTCAAAGTGGCTGTAATTAAACCTTTTCTTGAGAAGCCCAATCTCAATCGAGAGGTGTTGGGTCTAATCTTTCGTTCCTCTCTAAGATACTTGAGAAATTAGTCACAAACCAGTTGTGTGACTTTCTACATAACATTATTTTTTTTAGGACTTTCAGTCAGGATTTAGAAAGCATCATAGCACAGAAACAGCACTGATGACAAGTGCTTTCTGGAAATGAAGTCTGGGCTTTTTGGAGCCAACGGCCCTGCCCTGTTATCTTTAGAAAAAAGGGTTCCTGAAGGGCTGGGGTTCTAACCAGAACCATTTCCTTTAGACTTTGACTTCTGACAAGGTGTTCAAAGAGAACATAATCCATTGGTCGAATCCTCTGGTGGGTTCTTCGCATCCTTAGAAGAGGGAAACGTTCTGGATAGAACCTTTAGGAGAAGATGATGGATTCTCTGTAGAATGCCACTTGTGTTACTTCGCGCCTTTGCGTACTCGACCGATCATCTTATTAAATCTTACAAATCTTGCTTGTCAACTACTGCCAGAGGTGTCCAAAAAGCAACAAACCTTAAGCAGCTTCTTTGGCGTTTCGCCACCTACAAAGAAACGCCAACTGGAGCCAGAGCCAAAGAAAATCCTTTTTTTTTTCGGAAAACTGGCTCCAAGATATGCAGTGGCTTGAAGCAAACAATGAGCGCACTAAAATTGTATGAAAGATTTGCCGCTCACATCCACATCTGGCAGACAAAACAGGCACGTTTTATAAAGGCTCAAAGAATTTCAACCATCCTTTATTTGACAAACGTGAAAAGAGCGAGGAACACACAAATGTGGCGCAAGCCATTGCTAATAAACAAGTTAGCCGAGAAATGTCCAGTTGCCCACTTGCCAGATGGCAAGACAAGCTGAATGAAGAACAGTGAAACAGAAAAAGCTAAACACACACGTCACATGTTTTCTTATTCTGAGGATGTTCCTTTACTGAAGCGGCTCGGAGTAAATGTCGGAGGCGCATATCATTCACATGAAGCAGGCACACAGATCATGCAGAGCATCGCTCACACCATTAGCGGGGAGTTGCGAGCCAAGTTGCAGTCTGTTGAATTTTGGGGGCTGCTTTTTGATGGATCTGAGGACATCACAAAAACTGAGCAGGAAATCATTTGCATTGTGTCTGCGTCCAACAACGGAGAGCTTACCTCTGACTTTCTAGGACTGATTGAACTGGACGCTGACCGAACCGCACTGGCCATAGCAGACGGACTTGTGAACTCCAGCAACTTGCTGCAGTTGGAGACTCCCTTGTGCATATCCTGTGCACAGCACACACACTGGAGAGTTGCTGAGCGCAACGTTCCTTACTGTGAGACATTTAATCGTTCTGTGGTCAAGCTGCGTACCAAACACCATCTCCCGGTACTCACCTGAGTAACTCACTGAAAAAGTTATGTGCACCCCTGTTTATATCTAATAGTGTAGAAGTATGAAGTATGAAAGGTGTGGATATTTTAAAATTATGAGTGGGTAGCCCGTGCTTATCTCGGAAAAGATCCCTTAAAAGGACTGATTCTATTTCTGTGCCTCTATTTGAAATGTGTGCATTGGTCTTTAGCCACCAAAAGAAATGGTAATTGGCAGACAGAATAATTACTGTGGAAACACCTTAGCTCCAGCTTGATCTGATTCAATGCTCTGAAAATCTCTTTAGAAACTGGAGCCACACAGACAGTGAACCCATCAGGAGGAGAGTGAAGGAGGGCAGTGAAGAGGTGGAAAAAGGGAGAAAAGCAGGTGTCTAGGTTAACAGGCCATGATTAGAAAATGGGAAACCGAAGCATAACTCAGTTTGTATTTTTCAATGTGTTGTCATCAATCATAACTCTTTATTGTTTAAGCAGAACTCAGCTCCAGCAAAATGACTATCGATCAACAACAATCGATGGCTTGAGTTTCTGGATGACTGCAATCACTGCCGTAGTCAAGCGTCTCTGATCAACCCACCATCCAAACAGAAATGATCGATACATCAATAACATACAAATCTGAATGTATTGTAAAATATCAGCATCATCAGCAACTTTGGAAGCAGAAATGGTTTTCCTCATCAAACAATTTTGCAACAACATGTATTTATGTGTGTGTGGGAGAGATATTCATGAATTGTCTTTGATTTCCTGTCAACGTTTGATGACATAATGTGCTTTACACTAGGGGGAGACAAATACCCTTTATAGATGGCGACACATTGTGCACTGCAGATTACATAAATGATGTTTTAAGGTAATATTTTATGATAGCAGAATGAAAAATGGCTGCAATTATAGTCAAAAGGTGATAGATATGCTTTGATACATCGACTACAGGCCTACATATCTTTAAAAAAAAAAGCTGTGCGTGCAGACTGCTTTGTCAGTGGGATATTGATTAGCTATTTCCATTCAGGAGAAGAAAATTAGTTTCAAATTACGAGTGTTTGTTGTCACAGCTATTACATGCTTTGATGTGATGTGTTACAGAGCACAAATGTTGGGGCTTTGTGGTTTGAATTGAATGTATATTCATAGAATATAGGACATATTACTGGGTTGTGTCCTTCGGGAGGCACATTGTAATTATAGATAGGGAAGGAGGAGAGACACAGAGAGGCAGACAGAAGGAGAGAGCGGATAGTTACAGAATGGCACTTACATTATGCATCTCAAAGCCATAATACCATACTGTTGCAGAGTTTATCAAATGTGTTGCACAATCAATAACCAATCTAACGTAAACATGATGGATGGATAAAAGTTGCACTTGTTACATTACCTATTTTCCATTCAGACAATATATCTGACGTAGGTCTGTGGCGGTATTTCTTCTGTCTATTAAGCCTCAAGCAAAGCATGATGGGTGACTGGTGGCTTCTTTCTCTATTTTATGCATCGTAAGTAATAAACCACTCTGCATTTTTGTATGGCTGTGCATAAATGAATGTGTCTCAACTCGCATGGTAATATCTTTGTCAGGCAATCTACATTGCTACAGGCATGCCTGGGTTGCTATAACAACAGCTGCTGCTATATCTGTGTGCTGTGTGTCACGCCTAAAAGTGCAATGTACTGTACATCACATCTCTCGGACAGTGACAGTCTTTTCCCCTTTCGCCCTTCCTGTCTTCCCTTTTTGCTGTCTTTCTCTGTCTTCCACAACCTTTCTGTCCCTGCTCATCTGGACCGGCTCTGCTCCGACTGAATAAAACTCTGTCCTCCACGGTGCTGTTTCTCAGCGCTGTTATTGAAAATAGTTAACAAGTAGAAACAAATCAAAATCCTTTTTTTTGTTAGCTTTTTTCTGGCACTGTTAATGGGAGCTGGAAACAACAAAGGTTTTCATTGTGGTTGATGCCGAGTCGTAACGTTATTCCTTTCAACAGCACCACAGTCACAGATAATAGGAAGAACATAAGACTGACGGTGCTGGAAGTCAATACTGTGTTTTCCTCTCAATCTCCATGTGGACTTGATCATTATTGAATTTTAATGGCATCTGCACTTACAATTAAACACTTTGAACAGTGAACAGAGCTTCAGCACAGATTGTGGAATGCATTGCATTTAATGTTTCAAAAGGAGCTCACTCATACATATCTGTGGTATGATTGGATCAAATATTATACAGACATCTACATAGCGGCACACACACTTAGTTTCAATAGCGATACTGTTATAGAAAACCAGCCACAGTTTGAGAATACATTTCAGAGTTACTGCTCGAGTAAAACTTAACCATTGCATTGTGGCTCCACTGATAAACACAAAAACATGGAGAAATGCACATCCATACATTATAAAAGCTGATATCATGTTCCTTAAAAAGACATTGGCCACAATAAATAAAACTGTGACCCAAAATCCAAACACGGTCTATAAAATTGAAATGAAACAAGAACTACAGAGTCGATATTCAAGTTGTATAAACAGCTAGGAGGACAGTTTCTTTCGTTGGATCTTTTCTCTTGTTTAAAGGTTACAAATCACAGACTACTTACTAAGAAAATGTTCAGTAGCTCTATACTCTGGCCGGTATTTAACTGATAATAAGTGCAGAACACTCTTTAACCTGCTGTATTTGAGAAAACACTTAATTTCAGATTCCTGCCACGAAGGTAAAAAAAGAATGTGAGGAGGAAAGGAGGAGAAAAAAATTAGCACTTTTTTGTTGATACACAGGGGAGTTCGGTTGGCCAAATTTGCATGGCTGTCTGGAAGTAATGCTACCTTCATAGTAGCATCAACGAGCTTGTGGACTCCATGCCTTGTACTGTCATCAAAGTTCCATCGTGTTCGGTTAATATCTAAAAAGAGCAGAAAACGTGTTCAATCTTACTCCACATGGACACATTTATTTGCTAAATAACTAGTGGCATATTGCTGACTGCAAAATGAAACGATATACAACTTCAACATAATTAAGTTCACATAAACAACTGTGTCCCTTTGGATTAGTATAACTCAGGAACCTAACTTTATGCAAATGCCATACAATTTAGATTACTAGAATGTATGAGGGAACTGTGTTGGAATTGCATGTACACAAAATTGTCATTTTCTTTTTTATATTTTACTACTGTACACGGAATGGAGAGAGAGCAAACAGGGGACTAGTGATCAGGTGACATTTCCAAAAATGACGAGTGAATGAGCAAGACGAGACACACATGGTGCTGACGCAACAGGACTTCACTACAAAGCTGCACTTATGAGTTATGGGTCTAAAATAATTAGTACAAACAGTGAGTGGAAAAAGAGAGGGATGATTTCACTGATCGGGATCAGGTTGAGAGAGTCACATGTAAAATACCGTGTCACTGATAACAGCTTTTATTCGGTAACAGGAGCGACTGGGTTGTCTTTCAGCTCAGAAGGAATGGCTAGGTAGTCTGTCCTGCAGGCAGATTAGTATAAAAACAGAAGAGTGTCGAAGACCTGGTGGTATACTTTCTATTACCATAAACCACAAAATAGTGCTGGTTAGGGTTTGAACAATGGTGTGACATGACACTTTTCTCGTGTCGGTCTGTAGGCCTTCTGTGCATTCATATTTGTCTCTCACTCATGATGTCGGAGCAATGCACATCCCCCAGAGCATATTTTAAACAGAGCCTCATTCTATATATGTTTCACAGATTATCTGCCGCGTTCCATCTTTCCCTTCAGTAACATGACTAATATGATCTGAGCCACTGATGCGTCACAAAATTTAACCTTAAAATGTTCTGGTCGCCTACATATCCATTACGCCTGAGTAGCTGAGAAGCCCACCACGAAACAGCCTCTCTGAGAGGGTGTATATTCTTACTGCGAGATGTGTGTCATACGGGTCAATAACGACCACAACCCATTAACTCTTTCCACTGCAGGACCTGATTACGTTTAGAGTTACGCACATTCGATCACTTGATGCTTTGAATTAAACATTGATCAATAATCTTTCTTTAAATGCTGAGGACTGATTTATACCTTAAAAATAACATAAGTCCACGGCCCCCTCATGGCTTAAATGTGCCACATAATGATGCATCTGTAATTTTCATGGCCTTTATTTACCAATGTAAAATACACCTTATTGATTTCATGTGGCTCTGCTTAAATCCTTGCTGGGGCTGAAAAAAAGATCAGTTTTGATTCATTGATTTTAACATTTCCTTAATTGATTGTGTTGTCTATAACATGTTAGAAAATACTGAAACATGCTGACCACAATTTCCAAGAGCACAAATTGACATATATATCATATCTTATTTTGGCTGATCAACAATTACAAACTTAAAAATATTCATTGGACTATTATATGTGTTCTTTGTGTTTTTGTCCCTTTTTTGATAATGCTTTACAGGTCTGCAACTTACAGTAATTACATCCAAAGACTTTACGAGAGAGGTCTTTATTTTCTCTATTTTTCGTACCAGTGATTGGTTAATTAATTCGAGAACTAAAAGGATAATATAGTTACTGTAAACATGAGAGATACTTTACATTGCTTCTCTAATAAGTTGTGTTGTGTTTGGAATCAGCATTAAATGCCCGCAAACTACAATAACTGGATAAGCACATGTGCATCTTTGATTGTTCTGTTCGAGACATAAATTGCCTGTTCAGAAGTTGTCAACCCAGATTGCCTGGCCTCTTCAGCTCCAAGCCAACCCGGAGGGAGCTGACTATACAGGCACATTAGAGTCTTTGTCAGTGCATACAAGGTGCTGCAGAATAAGGATTTCTGATGGAGCTGCAAATCCACCACAGATGTAAAAAGGCTGTTCAGAAAAAGAACAGTCAGCATTGCTTAGAATTATTCAGGCCGGTCAGGTAGTCTAAGTGAAAAGACAGATTGCTGTTGCAGGAAGTTACGAACGGATGCAGCGTAGACTTAAATAACTCTCTGTCTGTTTGTCTGTCTCCCTTTGCAGACCTGTTTCTAAATTGCTTATTATTATTATGTAATAACCAGACACCCAGGCATACACACATATTTGGCAGACACTGTCTTGGTGACTCATAATATTAACCCACTGCTTTGCTGTTGCACTCTGGAAATGGGTGTGTTTTCCAATTCCCTGCTTTCCTTCGTACCCAGACTCACACTTATCTGTGTTTGCATCCATACTTTGGCGTCTGTGTGAGACTCACGCTGTGTCCTGTTCCTGCTCATCTGACTTGGAAATCTTCCTGTAGCAGTAGACCATCTCTACTAGCAGCCATAAGGTCAAGCACACCAGCAGCACATACATCATGATCTCAGAGTAGAGAGCTGCAGGATCTCCAGTGGCTGTGGGGCACAAACAATAGCAAGTAACATGTATTATTCAGTTTGCATCCTTCCTATGAATCTCTCTGTGTTGAATGGAGCAGGGGAGACTCTCGTTATTCACTATATTTAAGAAGGTGTTACGCTTGTTCATGTATGTACAACAGTGCTGACAATCAACTCTCAGTCATTATAGAGAAGGCAATGTTTCTGTGGTAACAGTCCAACTCAATTGGTGCAATAGTTAATACAATGCTGAAGTTGGAACAAAACCAGGTCAAGTGTTCCAGTGGGCATCCTGTTAAAAATCGTGACCGAACTATGTTGCATACAGAACATTATGGCCACACCTGTAGTACAATGATGATAGAGCCTATGGGGTTAAAGGTGGCTTGTGGAGTTTTTTTGGTCACAAACAAAAGTTTTGTTGGCATTCAGGCATATCCTGAAGTTCTACCAGATGTGTTGTGTTCATTTTCTTCAAAAGAAAACAATTGAAGGGACAATTTGTTTTCGAAATGCGTTCAATTGTGCATTGTTTACATCCAACCTTTTCTTATTTGCGGCTTTTGTTGCTGCATTGCAAGATTTGTTGACATTCAGCCAACAAGTGTCCGTTGGTAAAGTAAAGTGAAACAAATGGCAGGGTGCATGTGCAACCTTATGTAATTCTATAGCACAAACAAAACAGAGGCCCAAACAATGCTCCATAGGGCTGCTAGTTGTCAAGAACTCCACAGGGTACCTTTAAACATGAAATATGATATATATGCAAAGTCATGGTGGTTCCCAGGGCATTATTATAGGTCACACTTTAATGTCTCCAAATGTACAACTTATTCAATTAGAACTCATTAAGTAATATCTTTGAATGTAATTTGTCTTAAGGAGATAGGTTTGCATTATTTCAAAGCTGTCTGATGACACTATGAACATTAAAATAGGGCTTCTAGTGTAAGTGATGGGGAACAAAACTGGGACTGAAGTTAATATGAGCATGTGTAAGTTCCTCATACTCGGCAGGTACCTGGCAAAATTTTATCAATTTTTGTACAGAATGTCCTCTTTGTGTTTCCACAGCAACGAATAGACACCAAAAATGTAATTTTAAACTACAAAGAAGAAGGCTGTAGGGGTTTTTTTTCTTCTTCTTCTTTTTCTTCTTCGTCCTTTTTTTAAGGACTGTGGATTGTCCCCATCACTTCCAAAGGAAATCCATTGGAAGATTTTATTTTTTAATGGCTGGAATGAAAAGAAGTGATTTCAGCAAGAAAAATCCATTTCAAATGTACACCTAAGTTGGAAAATTGGAATCTATCCTTGAATATCTTTAATGTCAGGACCATTATGAGCCACTGTGAACCACTGTGCCAGTGAGTGTGTACCAAATTCCAGAAAACCTGCTGACTAGAGAGTTAACAGCTTTCACTGATTTGATTCTGCAGTCTCTGCGAATAGAGGCTATTAGTGCAATATAATCCCTTAGATGGGAATGCACAGATATGCTTGGCGGGAAACTAATCCATTCTGCTACTATGGACAGCATTACCGTAACATGATTCCCAGCTGTAATGTGCAGTATACACTGATTGGTGGCTTGTATGAAATTTGGTCCCACGTGTATGAAATGTGAAGGAGAGGCTGTTGAACATGTGTAAAAGATCAAACTGTGGTATATTTTGAATAGTTGCACTTCGGAGGAAAATCTGATCCAATTTTCAATCTTCTTTTTTTCAGATAAAAACCAAACACTGGGATACAGCTTGCCTGGCATGTGTCTTTAAATGCCTCTGACAGTGAACTATATACCACATGCAAGCAGATTAATATAATGTAAAGTTGAAGACCTTTTCAAAAAGTAGTTCCAAATATACATGTTGTATATTCGATCAAGGTGGAAAATGACACATTCAGCAAGGCAAGCATTCGGGAAGCAGAATACATTACCCCTTATCATAGATAGCAAAGTAGTTGGTTTGAATTAACCCACTTCAATGACCACAGAAGAAAGCTTTGATGAACAATAAAGGCAGACAAAACAAGACACACAGTTATTCCTCCTCAGTACAGTGGCAACAAAGGGGAGAGAAGGAAAGTGGTGTTGTTAGTGCCCTCACACTGATGCATCATTTAGTGAAAACGTTGCAAGAGGAAGTTGGAAATATATAATAACATGCATACCCCACTTAAAGCAATCGGATAAACACTTTATGCAACATCGAATGAGAGACATACAGCACAAAGAGAACAGTACTCAGAAGTCAACATGGCACAGACTTGTATTTGTACCGGGAGGGATTGTTAATTCTCAGCTGTAACCTCCTCCTTCTCTTCATCCTTCTGACATATTTAAGATATTTCGCTGTACAGCCAGTCCTGTGGAAACATATATTGTCTTTTGGAAAGCTTTTAAAGGCTAAATATGAATAATGCATTTATTCAGGTCTGTAAAAGTCTTTCTTGAATTTTTACAGATGGATTAAATAGATTGGGGAAAAAGCGTAAATTTTCTACAAGTAACTTTCATTTTGTGTTGATTACCGTGGACGAAGGCGGAAGGGTTTCCGAGCACCAGATTCCATGAGGTAACTCTTACTGCCTGCTTTGCTTAATCCTGGTCCTGGCTCTCCCGAGCCTCCCTTCCCTCTCGCAGACCCACCAATACGGCCTGACCCTCCACAAGTGTGGTGTCGCAATCTGGCCCAATGGCACCGATAACAAACATTACGAATAACTTAAAGCTAATCTTCTCGCTAATGCTCTAGTTTACTAATAAGGTCATACAGAGACAACAGATTGAAACAATTTAGTAACCATTTAAGAGTTCTAAGCAGTAATTTCAAGGGTAATATCTGAGTTGTTGATCTCACGGGACCAATGCCTATAGGGCAATGAAACACACGTCTGTGATCTGAATAACAACATGTGTAGCTCTGGATTGAACTTCCAAAACTGATTTGTCCCCACACAGATCATAGCTGGACTAAACACTGAGCTGTAGAAACTAAGCGTTTTGCTGAACATGAGCACAGAACATGAACAGGCCAAAATAAAATAGAAAAAAGTGGATAACTATTAGCCGCACCTTCCGCTTTCACCTTCAGCTTGATTTCCTTGGTGATGGAGGCTGAGGGTTTGAAGTATACATCAAACTCAAACTCGCGTGAGACAATGCACTCATATATGCCACTGTCATTATAGGTGACGTTGATAATTCGAATGGAGACATCTTGCAAGTCCTGGCTCCCATTCCAGGCCAGGCGTCCCTTAAATGGTCCGTCCACCTCAACCGGAGTGTTAACATCATACTTGAATATCTAGGAGAGAGGAAAGACAAGCAGGCTTGTATAAAATATATCTCCTCCCAAACATATTAGTATAAACACATACAACATGTCATGTGATACATAATAGTGTAGCTGGGGCCTACATGAGTTGTGTTAGCTGCGATGTCATCTTCTTCGTTTGGCTTATAGTACCAATTCACACGTGTCTTTGATTTGATCTCATCCCTCTTCATACAATAAATGCAGGTCAACTTCATGGACTTCCCCAGGACTGCATCAGTTGCCGACGGGACATCGACACACACTGGCCGGCTCAGGTGGACTGCAGGAGCATGGAAATGTCAACAAAGTAGCCCAAAGAAAGCTCAGTTCAAATGTTTAAAGACCCCCTCTACAGTTTTGCTTATTATTGTTACTTTGTGTTTGACCTTCACGTTGGAGAAGGATCTCTGTGCAGAGTTGTTTTTTTCACTTTCAACTGCTGAATGTGTATTTGTGCTCGTTTTAAATGTGAGTTTAGGATGTAAAGGTGCAAGGTGATCGTTACTAGTTTAGAAGCCAGTCCTGCTCCAGTAAGCAACTCGTATGCAACATATGCAAGTGTGATGTAGAAGCAAAGACTGAGAATAGACTTTATATTAAAGTAGGAGACGTCATAAAAAAATGTTTGAAGTTACTAGAATTACCACTTTGCGGTTGTATGCGTCAATCAACCAGTCAATTTTGATATTTTTATGTGGATTTAAATATTTCAGTAAAGGATAACTCATACATATAATTTCTTTTTTACAAGTTAATTATTGTTGAGTGGAAAAGCTATATTGGACAAAAAATATTGTTCAAATGAGTGTATTTTTTTAACTTTTAGATTTAGTTAATCAGTAATTGAATAAAAACAATATTTTCATTTTAGAGAGCTTTTCAACACCCACTATAAACAAACCACAGAGTGGGCTCATAGTAAAAACAAAAGCATTTCAAAGTAAATGTGCTGAAAGGTGGAGCTATAAGTCATCTTCTAGAAGTCTTATGGAAGAAATACTTTTTGTTGTACAGGCCTGAGGACGTTGTTAGACTTCATTAATGACCGTGGGAATACAACCATGCACAAGACCCTGTCAGATGTATTAACAAAACTCATGGCCCAGTGTTTCTTATTGAGGTCATCAGCCCCTGCACTCGGCACTTACATAGAGCCAGACACAAAACTAAGCAAGCGTTAAAAAGACACAAATTCAATTATACAGCTCCGTGAGCACTGGAGAGTCTTGAGTCACAATACTGATAGCAAATGCAAGATCATCCAGGCCAGTAAACAGTAATGACGGCCTCTGCCCATTAGTATAGCTGGCAGAAGGAGGAATAAATGGAGGGAGGGACTGTGGTAGTGTAGGAGGACGGCAAATTATTGTGGGCAAGCAGGAAGAAGAGAAAAAATGATTGATGAATAAATGCATTGCAAGAGAAGGCAACATTGAATAAAGGCAGGAAGAGGATGATAACTTGGAAGGAAAGAATTAAGAGGATTACAAACATCTTCTGAGTGAAGTGAGGCATTATTCTCAGTGAGCTCGCCACATGGATGTTTGTGTGTGTGTATTGGGTCCCGTGCTCTTATATAACCTTAAGTCCTTCAGGGCAGACAGTGACAACATCAATTCCATCTCATCTTTTTTTTTGCTCAGGGCTCATACAAATGCATTGAAATAGAACAGAGAAACAGAGAGACTGATAGTGAGTGAAAAAATAAAAAGGGAAATAACTAAAGCTGTCTGTCCTTGATTTATTTGTGCTTAAATTAGCACAATACTGAGTGTTGTTGTTGTCTGCAGGGGTCAGGGAAGCTGCTCTAAAAGTGGGTTTTGAGTTCACAGAGAGTTGGGTTTACAATCCATAAATAAAGCATGGGACTACTCATGTATGCATCTATGTAACAGGACATCGGGTTGCATTAAAACATGTAACATTCACAATCTAAAGTTATACTTACCAACAAAAATCAAAAGTACCAAAGTTTGCAGATGAACCCTGGTTTGAGTTACCATATTAGGCTCTTTCTGGAGCTGCTGGCAGACTGTTGCTTTCAGGAGAAACCCTGAAGTTGTGTTCACACAAGGCCAGCAGTAAGATAACAGGAGTTGTTGGGATGACTTCAGCACCACAGACAGCGCCTCTCCTCGATCGATGAGCGCGCAGGTAACTTCCCTCTCCACGACTGGAAATCCACGAAAGATTGCAAACGGCAAGAGTTGCACACATGAGGCTGTGCAATCTCTACGTGCTCATTTCAATTCGACTCTGCCAATATCGCCCTGTCATGCAACATCTATCTAGAAAGCACTAACTTCATTATTCGTTCCACTCGGTGACATAAACAAGCCCACGAAGAGCGAGTCGTCCTTCTGCTGCTTTCATTCAGTCCAGATCCATCCAGAAACATAGGAGAAGGAAAAAAGAAAAAGAAACCAAGCGAAGAGGAAGAACCTGTGGATTCTCAAAAGCCGATGTAGTACTGTTGCAAGACCTCCAGTCTTGTTTACACAAACAGCTAAATAAATGGTGGCGCTTCTCTCGTTTCACTGCTCAAAGAATAACTCCATTAATTGTTTGAGGTATATTTTCCTCAATTAAGGATGACGGATAACATTTCCCAGCCGCAGCTCACTGCCTTTGTTTTTGCATCAGTCCCTGAGCGCTGGCAGAGCAGAGGCTTTGATGCGCATGCGTGAGTCGCTCCCTCCTACAAGACAACGTGCACGTCCATATCACTTCCACCAGCGTCCGCCTAACCAACTCTTCATGCATGCCTGTTTCCCTTTGCTTTTTTTTTCTTCTTTTTGACTAAATAAACAAAACAGAGCTTACTTTGTATCATGTGAAACTGAAAGCAATTCAGTTCCATTAAAGCTGAAGAAAAACAACAAGACACAACTGGTGGTCATCTGTAAAAGCCTCCTGTTGTTTTGCAGCTGCTAGCAGGGCTTTTATTTAATTTAGGACATTTCATAGACATCAGTAACGTGCATTATTGCTGCTGTCCAATAGGACTAGTGTTCAGAGGATACAGTGGGTCAGTTCACGGTTTTTAGTGATCTATATTATTGTAGCCTCAGGCCAACAGTGTGGCTTAAGGTTTACAAAGCGCACATACTGTACAATCTGATGCATCTGCTCTGTCCACACTTATAGGCATAACAATCATAACATACTTGCAACGATTCATAATCTGACTTAGTGTTTTGAAATCATTTGAATGATACACACATAGACTGCATCTGTGACTCACTGCTGCCATGAAGCTGATAAAATACTGTGCAAGACCCGATGCACTAATCAAATGATTTTCTATCCTCTGGAGTTGAGCCTTAAAAGGGCTCGACCTTTGCTGTGATACTCATTCTATATTTAGGTACAGGCTGATGACCTCGATTTAGCAACAGTTGCCTTTCCTTTCTTTTAATAATAAAAGGGATAAACAAAGCTGAACACAAAGGGTGAATAATAATGATTTTATTACATTGTGTTACAACGAGTCAGGTAAAAGCACATCACACCAACACAACCTGCACCAGAAGAGGATTGAAGGCTGCTGAATAGAGTAATTAAATCAAACATGTTGGTCTCTCACTAAAATAACTAAAGGAAACTGACTCTAATGAAAAACTGGAATAATGTGTTGAGGATGCAATACAATTGTCAACAAATTGAATCCACAGGGTACATTTTCTTTTTCCGGTCTTTCACTTTTTACCAGAACTAAATCAAATATAAATATCAATATTGTTTTCCCAACTATTTATTGTGGAAAATCTATCTTACTTGTATGAAAAGACATGTGAATAAGCCCTTTTTGTGTGTTTTTTTTTTTTTTTACAATGAAAACCTCTTTCTGATTATAAACAATGACAACATATTAATCTGTTCGATTTTTTTTTCCCAGAAAGAAGGATAAGGCATTCTCAGGCCGGAAAGAGAAACAATAATCTCACTGTAGCGTCAACATATTTAATCTCGCTGCCACTGTATCTGGAGTAAGTAGAGGATTATTTAGAAAATGAATGAAGGATTTAAGAATTTCAGCATTATCTGTTTTAAATATATTTGTTTGTATCTATCTGTAAACATCAAAATGAGTGTGATACCTTTCTGTAAACCTACTGTAGTCATTATTGTTTTCCTCCCATTTAATAATAGTAATAGTAATAAAAACGCTATAGATTGGTATGCTGCTAGCTCATGGACAATGTGTTTATGTAGACGGCTATGTATGTAGATGGATATGTATGTTTGCATATCTGTGTATACATGCGTATGCATGTATGTGGAGATACATATATGTTTACAGATGTGCTCACCATTTGGTAAATTATTATAATTATTGTAACAGTTTTAATTTGTTTAGTATGTGCCTTGTTTTCAGAGGTCATATGTCAGGGACTGTTCTATTGTGTTAGAAATATAACAATAAAATACAAAGTTTAAAAAAAAGATGAGTTTATGAACAAACTGTATTAGAGCTGTAAAATGCTAATAGCTGGTAAAGAATGACTCACAGTTTTTTTTCAGTTATTATTTGTAATTTGTAACGTAAAAAAAAGCAGCGAGCTCAGTGCACTCTGGTGTTGCTCTCAGCATCAGCAGTGGGCCGGCGCTCTGAGAAGCAGACTAAATATGGCAGGCGAGGATGAACCACATCCTGCAGATAAAGAAACCATGGCAACAGTAATGCAGTCCCATGGTGACTACAGGAGACATGCTTAGTGACAGATCCCAGACCGAGGAAGACAACAGGAAATCTAAACGCAGCTTGTTTTTGTTTTTTTTAACTATCAACAAAAATACAAATAAATCATAAGCTTTCAATCTGAAAGTGTTTTTCTGTGTTCAGGTCCAACCCCTTTTTATGTTTAATACAGCACCTTTGAGTATTTTAGGATACATTTGACCCCAAAGGGTGCACCAGCTCCAAACCTGAAAAGCAAGAGGACAACAATAACCAGCAGTTTATATTAGGGAGTGATTAATTTAAGTGACTGGGAAAAAATAAGCAGGTGAGAAAGAGTTTGTGTTGGCTCATACTGTATATGTGTGTGTGCGTGTGTGTGTGCATGTGTGTGTGTGTGTGTGTGTGTGTGTGTGCATGTGTGCGGGCCCCCATATGGGTCTACTGTGGAGAGCAGATTTCGAGGGATTTTGAAGGATTTCAAGATTCCAACATGATTACAGCAGACAGTCATGGATGAAACATGTTGGAAACTCAGTTGCAAATTGCACGTGCAGCTTGCGAGAAAAAAATCAATCTATTGGTTCAGTGTACTCATCTCTCTCAACATCTATCACATTCAGTCTCAATCCATCTGTATCTGTGCATCCAGCAACGTTTCCAATTATAAATTACATGCATTACATTCTAAATATATCACAAGAATACAAGAACAAGAAGTCTGCTAATGTTGAGACTTCATTATTCAAAAACAAAATGATTATCTAAAATGGGTGAGTTTGTACAACAAACAGAAGCATTTGAGCATGGTCTTTACTTTGAGTCTTGGCTCACACTTTTAAGATGTTAGCCTTTAGCTTTTCATTATCTCTGAACAATAGCAGACTTCATACAATATGTTTTCTATGCAATTCATATATAATGTCTATACTATTTATACATAAATTTGTATACACATATAGTCACACAAACATCACAAAAGAGAGTCTTTCTGAAAATATCCCTTTTGTTGATCTGAACAACTAGAGCAAACATAATCCTGGACCACTGATGACACACACAGTGCTTGATGCCATGTCCCACCGTGAGGCCAACTCAGTGGCACATAGCAGCTAATCTAATTGATAAGGCATATAATCTCAGGGAGTCACTGAACCAGCCCTCGTACGCGCATGCGCACACACGCGCGCACACACACACACACACACACACACACACACACACACACACACACACACACACACACACACACACACACTTCTCCAACGCAATGCCAGATTTAACCTGGGGCCTTGGCACAGAGCTCCAAGCTAACACTGATAGTAAGTGAAGACTTGTTCCATCTGACCTTCTGATTTGGCTCCCAGCACCCTGTAGGAATACTCACTTTCTATTATAAGAACTAGAACCCTGTGCGTCAGATAAATGATCGAACCCAAAGAAGGCAGCAGTCGCGCATCATAGACCTTTCTCACAAGACTTGAAGTTTAGTGGCTACTTTTAGTTTCATTTGGTGAACCTGTTGGTTATAGAGACAGGTCACGACAACCCATAAGGATTTGAGACGACAGGTCAGAGGAACTGCATGTTTGCAAAGAGAAACATGACATACTTATGAAGACGTAGGTGGTCCCCTCTACAACAGGGAGAAAGAGAAGTAACACTTTGTGTTCATTCAGCATAATATTATTGTCTTCCATATGGTCAAGGTCAGTATTAACTCATGTCTAAGAAACTATTTGGTAATTGAGTCTCACCGCCGCCCTCACATGTTATCACTATCTTTATGTCCAGTTGTATCATCTTGTGTGGTCTGACTGTTTAGCTCCTGCTTTCCTGAGTCATTAACCCGCAGCTGATCTTGGCTCTCCAGCATCTGGCAGTCTAATAACGTGTCAGGGTTGTTGCTCTGGACAGTGTCACTCATCAGCTGGTCAGAAATATGACCCTCCAGTTCAGAGTTACCGAGACCTTTGCTCTCTACTCTTTGTTGGCTGTGACTCTTGCCAGATGGAAAACTGTCCTGCCGCTGGCCGCCGGTCGGACTCCAGTCATTTATGTCAGGATAATGATCCCTTTGCTCCTGCTGAGTGGTGCTGCTGTCTGTTTGAGTATTGCTTCTTGTTCCATCTTTTGACTCGCTGTCATGCTGCTGGCTCTGTCTGATCCTGCCTAATGTCATTTGGAGCTCATTGAGGCGCTGTGATACATAGCATCTCTTCAGTTCCAGCAGGGTTGTTCCATTGCGACTCAGACTTGGCATGCTTGTTGGTGTGGCCTTCTGCATAAGGATAAATGACAGAGAATGTACTGTAGATGATATGTGGTAAAATATATACATAGATTCATGCGCATAGTCTCCAGCAACGATGCAAATATGCAAATGAAGGCACACATTATATTCATGCATAATGATTCCTACATTTTTCTCTTCAGTCAGGACTGAAAAGGAGCAAGTGAACATCAGCAAAATGCTTAAATGATAATAAAAAAAAAAATCCACTTAACGTATCAATGTAATATATAATTTACATGTATGGAATGCGGATGAGCAGGGAGAAAGTAGAAAATAAATATCTCAGCATGTTGAAATTTGTAAGAAATAAAAAACTAAGACAGCATCATCAAAATGCATTAAACTAGCATGCAGATTCATTTTGAGATTTATGTCATATTATATGAAATGTGTAATATTATAGATAATTACCTCAGAAAGGTTCTCAGCACTGTTTTCTCTTTCCTTTAGCGTTGTGCTCATTTGAGCTCTTTTCTGTAGCTGCACGCTCAGTTGCAAGAAGGACTCGTTTGTACGGTCAATTTCTTCCTCTATGCAGGACATCTGTAATTGAGGATATGGTGAAGTAACGTGTGATGTATGGAGGGCAGTGAATATTCTCCTCAATTAACATAATGTATTTTTATAACTGATCGGTACCTGCATTGGTGTTCCTTTTGGTGGCAAACCTGCAGAAATTAAACAAGACTTTTGATTCTTCAGAATAAAAGTAATAATGTTGGTTAAATGTCTAAATGGTAACTGAATTGATCAAAAAGTGAAAACGATTGAAATATCTACTAATATAAGATTATTCTGCTCAACTGACTATTGCTTTAAGAAGATTCAGAGTTTCAATGCTCATTTGCGTGCTGTCAGTCAAGTCATGTAGTGTGTACATAAGAATATTAGACCATTTGGTTAAAAGGAAAAGCTTTAGTTAAAATTGTTTAGTTTTAATGATGTTTTTATAACTTCAGACTAAGAATAATTGAAAAGGTGTCTAACTTCAATTTGAAATGATAATCAAATCTGTTCATTTGTTTCTATAAGTGCATTACTATTGTGAAATATAGAGAAACAATTGGTTACACTGAAAAGACTGCCGTTATTGATCGATGGCTCCTAGGAGAAAACAATAGTTTGAAAACACACAATGATCCCTAAAAGGCTTAGGACTCATTCACGTGCTCTTTAATATAAAATGTGGTGCTTTACAATATTTTGCCATCCTGTGAATAGTTCAAAGAAATTGTTGTCGTTGATTTTAAACTTTACAAATAGTTACAAAAAAAAGTACAATTGTCTTACTTGTATTTGTGTCCTCAGTTGATCTCTGTTTGATGTTTGAGATGAGCTGCTCTAACTTGAAACATTTGTATTTCTGAAGTCTAAAGTGGAAGATGGGCAGAAAAGTATTTCAGTTCATCATTTTGTTTAAAGGGCATACTATTCCCTGCTGTATGTTTTATCTTTCTCACCAACCTGCTAGCTAACAGGTGCTCGGTGAACTGCGCTTCAGTGGGAATTCTGATGTTGAGAAATTCCTCAACTAAGGCTCCATGCTGCCCCTCTGAAGCATTAAAATGTGTCTGTAAAAAGAAAGCAACAAGTGTCATCTGCCTCTACCTGTGCAGTAGGAGGATGTTTAAATCACATAGCACCTCACCTCTGTTACATTACATGCGAAAGACAAGTTGAAAAGCTGAAGGCCTAAAGCTGAAATGGCCTCATGAAGATTTTGCATGAAGCTCTGAGGTTTGGATCCTTGATATGCAAAAAAAGAACAACTAATATCATCCAAAGAGGAATACTTTGTGCTTTCAAAGATGATTGCCAGAGTTATTGTACTGTATTATATGAATGTTGCCAAACAATGGCACAAAACTGGGGCTGAGGACTCTCGTCTACGACGGTCTGTCTGATTACCTGATGCTATGTAGGCCATGGACTGCAGAATAGTAGCAATGAAATGTCCCACGTGATGAAGCGTTGCCTCTGACAGATAAAGGATTTGATTGGTTGCATCAAAATAATAGTCCCCTGAGCAATGTGCCAGCTGAGCCTCATTAGAGGAAGAGGAAGAAACAGGTATTGACTTGGCCATTAGCAGAAGCACAGAAGGGAACAGGGGGCAGTTTGCAAGCAACTGCATCACCTGGCAACCGAACAGGAAAACAGCCGAGTGTTGAGGTGAGAGGTTGTCAAGGGCCGTCGGGATAAATTGTCCATCATCATTCTGGGCAGAATGCTCTGTAGCTGTGAAAAAAACAGAAGTAAAAGCTTCATTTTTATACCACAATTTGTTTTGACATTCATTATGAGTTTAATGTCTCTTACAGGCTTATACAATCATGTTTATGTACCATTGTGGAGCTGCGGATTAGACTCAGCTGTGGTAAGGTTCTGTAAAGACTGCTGGATTTCCTGCAGGGTCTTGAACAGAGGAGATATACTGACCAGCCTAGACAAGTCGTGGTCACTGAGACAGGGAGCTGTGCTCTGTAGATGAACTGGGGGAGACAGAGGCGTCTCACTGGGGTGATAAAACATCCAAAATTCAACCAACATTTCTGTTCCCTACCTCGGTCTGCTTTGGTCAGATTCACTGATGAAAACTGTGGACACAATTTAAACGACAGAATTATTCTCCTCTTAACTATTCCATACATGCATGACACAGACATCAAATACCACGACAGTACCTGTGTATAACACATGTTGTTGTCACCGGTTTGTGTGTATCCAGCTTGTTCTTCGCATTCCCTGGCATCAAGAGGTGTGTGTTGGCAGTATGGGAGGCCAGGCAAATCCTGGTTCTGCCAAGATTCTCCTGTCAGCCTGCATACGAGAGCTTCCACTGACCGCAGTACAGCTCCCAGTATTGCTACAGAGGTCTCAGCTGGGTTGATGAAGTTGTTCCAGTCCCATGCAGGAAAAATGGAGAGAAAAACATTTAATAATTAAATCACAACGGTTAACGTTTGCTTTAAAGGTTGATATGAGTCTTTAGGCACATTAAATACAATAATAGACTTGCACACAATTGTGTGTTATCCTCAATGATGTCACAAAATATTACAAGACTGAATAGTCTGATGTATTGGGAAATGCTTATTCACTTTACTCGCGAGTAGCAAATTAGCCTAGCTTAGCATAAATGGTTGAAACAGGGTGAAGCAGCTAACCTGGTCCACCTACCTGCACTCAACAGGTTATATCTTATTTGTTTAATCCACAAATAACCCCACATTGTCATTTTTACAACTCGGTTCTTTGTGCTAAGCTAAGCAAACAAGATGGAGTTTTATATTCATCATACAGAGAAAGAGGTATTAATCTTCTCGACAAGAAAGTGAATGAAAGTACTTTCAATTGAAAAACTATTAACTTTAACCACCTAGGTTTTATGATTAGACATTTTTTCTTCAATACAATTATTTTGTTTGACTTTGAAAAGATAATTTTCTCCAATAGAATCCTATTTCATCATAATCACTCAGGTTTACCTTGTGCATCTCTCGCTCCTGCAATGCTGTTAGATGGTTTATCCCTCATGGCGTTATGGACTAGCAGCTCTTTAAGAAGGCTCATTTTTTTATGATCCATACTGTCAAAGACATTCTGGAACAAAAGTTTAAAATTTTCTTGTGACCATAAATCTGTAATATTCCATGTATTATTGTCAATAATGAATTCATATTAAGTTGTATGCATTCATCTCACCATAATAAAACTCACCTTGATTGTTTCAGCCTGCTGACAAATGTTTCTATAAAACTCATGTGTGTCTTTGCGGTGTCGGGCCAGTTGTGAGGCTATGTGCAGGTTCTGATCCTCTAGTTTGTCAAACAGAGTCTTCACATTTAACTCCTCCAAATTACAGCGCCCTGGCACACTTCCTAAATGGGCGCAGTAAATGTCAATAATCTGTCAATTAGAATTGGGCTGTGGGAAAAGTATCATGATGGCACCCTAAAGAAATGAGGAGATACACTCCTGATGAATGGCTGCACCTTGAAATAAAAAACTTGATTGACTAGACTCCATAACAATTCAGTATCTCTAGCTATTTAGACAGTCTGAATGAAGCATGCAATGAATAATAAGCACTTGAATTAAAATTGCAGATGCTAAGTAGAGAGCCAGAGACAGAAGGAAAATAACAAGTAATTAGAGTGTGATATTGGCCATTATTTTCTTCATCATCAATCAAATGGGGAATAGGCTGTTAACTACTACCTGGTCATGCGGGATAGTTTCATAATGACGAGACCAATGGCCTCTTAAGACCCGATCAAGCTGCATGAATAATGTAATATGCACAAGGAGAGAACCATTGAAGCCGGTTCTACCTTTGGAACATTATCATGAAGTGGAAAGAAAAAAGCAATACCCCAAATAATTGATTTATTGGTGGTCATTGTCGGTCGTTCAGTGGGTAAACCACTTCGGTCAAGAATGAAATATCTCGACATTCAGATGGATTGCTTTGACATTCACTGCAGACATTTATGGCTCTCACAAGATGAATCTAACTGACTTTTCATGCCATTATCAGATAAAGATTTCAATTTGTCCAGTGTGAATAAACACCTGCAAAATGATTGACATTTCCATTAGCCTCAGCTTTCCTTTGAGCTAACACACTGAACTGTTGAACGTGGTATGAATTGTACCTGCTTAACTTCAGCGTGTTACCGCTGTTGTTATCAGCATGTGAAGCTCAAACACGGCTGCATCTGAGTACAGCCACATGACTGTGGACTCCTATGTCACACGACTTAGGATAGATAATTGGAGACATTTTAGCTGACCTTGCGCCATGGCAAATATAGACAGACAAATAAATATATACAATATAGAGAAGAGAACCTACGCTGCCACAAACAAGGGCCCCTCTTCCTGTGGGTCGACAGTGCGGGCCACCACACCACCGTGCAGCTCACAGCACTATACAATTAATAAAATAATGTAGGATTTAGGAATTTGGGATTTCTGCATTGCCATTCT
This sequence comes from Clinocottus analis, assembly GCF_023055335.1. Taxonomy (NCBI): domain Eukaryota; kingdom Metazoa; phylum Chordata; class Actinopteri; order Perciformes; family Cottidae; genus Clinocottus; species Clinocottus analis. The sequence continues at coordinate 11,409,674 of NW_027175931.1, read as the reverse complement.
GTACTTTCCTATAATTCATAACTAATATTGTAAATATATATCGACATGCAACTCACCTAGCCTAATGCCTTCCATTTATATTTGCATGATCCATCCTGATTTTTGTATATGTTTTACGAATGTTATAATTATAAAAGGTTTTCTTTACGCCCTTTCATGAGGGCTTTCTCCCCAACATGAAAAGCGTTCCACTTTATTTTGCACTATTCCTGTTCATTAACCTGGTTCTTCAGCTTCCCTTTTTAAAATTCTACGGTGCCAAACCGCCTCATCTGCCCTGTATGTGGGGTGGCGGCACAACACTATCTATACTTTTGTGCTTGTTATGTATTTGTCACACTTTGTATTGGAACAGTCGCACAGCAATTCACCTTATCTTATCATCTGGCAAGCACATCCCAACACATCACCGTGATTTCCAGACACTACAACGCCAACATTCTTTATGAAAGGGGCTTGTTGATCGACAGCACAAGTTAATAAACAGTGAGCTTACCTCCTCTTGAAACAGCGGGCTCCTCAGCTTCCGCTCCCTCTCCTACACCCCTACTGCCTAGTAAGCCGCCTAAGCTTGGAACAGCTATGCTGAAACACAAATACGAAGCCACACATGTATTTGTTATATGTCATCTTACAAAGTGTATATATAGCAGAGAGGTTGACAAAGACAATGAGACAGAGAGAAGGGTGCCTTTCAGCAAGTTTCATAACTGATACATACATGGTATGTTATACTAGGATAAACCAAACCATCAGTTCTGACGTCAAGCCAATTTACCTGTCTTCACTGCAAACACAATCCACCGGACAGAAGGGCTCTCCGAGGCTGCGCCACTTTGGCTTTGTCCTCCGCTGGGAGAAAAGTTTTGCTTTGTCGGGTCGCAGAACTAGCACTGTGGTGGTCAAAACCACAACTACAACCAACAGCAGACTGAGGGTCCCTGGAAGGCACAGTTAGCATTGTGTCATGATGAAATAGCAAGCAAACTCATAACAGCCATGCACCGGCAGGATATAATGTTGAGTATTCATTAATAATGAACAGAGAGGATACACACCTGCTATCGCTCCCCAGTCAGGAAGAAGGTTAAGTCTGTGCTGCTTCATGATCCCGTACTTCACCAGCTGTGCCGGGGTCATGGGCTGGAGGGCAGAGGCCCGAGGGGCACACTCTGTCCCCTCCTCACTGACCACCACCACCATACTCCAATCTGGGACAGCACTGTCAACAAACACATACTTCCCAGTTTCTGAAAACACATGGGCAAACCTGAGAAGAAAGAGAGGAACATAAGAAAGTTTGTGTTATAGCAGGGATGCATCAAAATGTATCAACACTTGAGGCTCTACCTGCAGTATAGACACAACACTACCTTGTAGAGTTTAGGTTTGTCTGTTTCATGAGTATCTGCAGTCGTCTGAAGGCACCGAAGTCCCAGCTGGGGTTACTGTTAAACAGGTGGTCTTTCTGATACACTGGAAAGTGGCTGAGATGGCGGTCTAACGGATATAACGAAAGTTTGAGAAAGTTGAATGTGTTTAAAACATAAAGAACTGGCATTTTCCACTATAATAAAGAGAATAATAATGTGAAAGTAAACAAAATCTGTGTTACCAGTGTGGTTGATGGCAAGATGGAAAAGTAGCATGTCGCCCGAGGACAGACAGACGATGGGGTTGGGAATACGAGGAAGGACAGCGATGTCAGAAGCATTGTCGTCCTCAGCATCTCCCATATCTCTCCTCTTTCTGTGTCTTGTATTTAGGAGTTCTATTGGTTCTGAGTCAAAAAAATAAATAGGTGCTCAGGGTTTAGACAGCATTATCACTTTAAATGATACACGATACAAAACTTAAATGGCTTGATTAAAGATAGACAATAGAAGTTTAGTCACCTGACAGGAACTGCTTGATGAGCTCTTTCTGTGTGGGAATCCAACCAAACACCCCTTCAGGGCCAAACTGGATCAAATGGATTTTACCAATACTCTTTGCGTGGATATCTGGTCCTAAAATATTTATTACAGTCTGGAAGTAAACGGAAACAATTGCTCAATAAGAACTGCTACTGCAACACAATAGAACAGCACACGTAGTATATAAATTCAAGAAATTAAAAGACAAGATATCAATATCTAATCTTGAGAGGCCATTTGCATCTGAACAGTTTTCCCCATGTTGGAGAACGAATAATATAAAGACTAGATATGGCATATTGTGTTTGTCCATAAGTCCTATAATATTTTTCTGATTACTGGTATACTTATATATAAAGTACATTGATGCCTGTTCTAAATTTGAAAAAACATTCAAATTGCATTTACTTTGGCAAAACATTATTTTATGGTGAACTAATGTTTATATTTTAGACACAAAATGGTTTAAAGTGTAGTGAAATGTCTTGTACTTGAGAAGAAGAATATTGTGTGGAAAGGACATTACACAGACAATTAGCTGTCTAAAAGGTAATGGTTGCTAAATATCTCTAAACAGGACTAAACCCAGTGCATATGCACATGCACATTCATACACAGGTGATAAAACAATCTTAAAATTATGAGACCAGTTATTTTGGTAAAACTGCAAAGAAAATGTCTATATACACATTTTTATTCTATCTGTGTATTTAATATTTTTCTTCCTGTTTATTTTTGGTATTTTTTGTTTTATTACTGTTCTACTGTTTATTTATATTACTTGATTTTTTTAAATCTTTATTTTCTTGTAAGCTATGATGTTGTAATCCTGTAACTTCCCCACTGAGGGACTAATATTGGATTATCTTATTTTATCTTATAAATTCTCCTTCATGAAGAAAAGAGCTCCATTGCTACTTTGCAATAATGCAATGATATTACCAAATGTGCAGCTGCAGCAGTTTTTCCAGGTGTCCTGCTGAGATCCTGATACATTTTGCACCAAGATTCCCGCTAACAAACTGATCTAGTGAGATTTACAATCTGAAAAATCTCTTGGCTGGATCAGTACAATACTAATTTGATATTGCCACGATAGTGTGTTTTCTTATCTGAAGGAAACAGTTTCCGAAAATCCTTCCTCACATCCGTCCAGACATTTAATGTAATTCATGAGTAGGTAAGAAATCCATTATCTTGTAAGGTATTGTCAATCATTCGTTTATTTGCTCCCTCACCCTGGACCACACCAACTTGTCTCTTTCTTTGAGGCAGAGCAGCAGATGCCCATCTGAGGGGAACTGGGCAGAGAGCTGAGGTAGTCTGGAAAGGCAGGAAGTGTTGCAAAGCTCTTCAGCAGACACATACTGCTCACACTGGCAGCTAGCGCATCAGCATCAGGCAGATAACACAAGAGACATAAAGACAGACAGCATAGCACACTTTAGTGTTTTTTTACAGGGAAATTCTTAATAGTAATTGACCTTTCAAGGTATTTTGAAGTTGAATTGAAAATTATAAATTAGATTCACATCCCCATCGCCACATCCAGAGTTCCTCCATGTTGTCCACAGGTGATATTACAGGAGTGGAGGAAGGGTGATACACACTTTCTGGATGCCGCCAGACGTACCTGACCTGTGGAGCAACGCCTGTTTACCTGGAACACACACACACACACAGACACACACACAAACACACACACCTTGCTGGCAATTACATCATTCTTGATTGAAAAACAGTCAGAGAAAATTGCCCATTCCCCATCTCACCGTGTCATATTGATTTCCACATCATCTGCAAAAACTAATTATATTGTAAAATCATTGCGAAACATCAAGCCATTGTTTTTCACAGGTTGATCCTTTATTTGTGGCAACAACACTAAAGGGTGTATCAGTTGTTTCTACGCTTCTGGGAACTTTCAACGTCAGACTTTCAATAAATCTACTTTTTCGTTCAGCGAAAACTTTTGAAGAAGATTTTGTATGCAAGTGAATATATTTGATTGAACTGTCAACATTTGGGCAACATTGAGGTGATTTTATAATGTTGACATGTCTAAGATACAAATGTCTGATAGATAAGGTAAAGCAATTTTCTACATGTTTCTTATTGTCAATGGATCCTGTGATAGGACCTAATCTATTCATTGTTACTTACTTAACCCTGTATCCAAAGTCTGATGTATCAATGAATACACTGATAGCTGCTACATCCCACTGACCTCAGGCTGGCAGTCCAATTTACTGTCAGAGGTAGAACTTTTGAAATCCAGTTCATTGTAGAAGATGAAACCAGTTCTGCACAAACACGAACCATCCGAGTGCTGAAATGCACGATTCTTACCAATACAGGTACAAGAAGAAGTTCCTGAGGAAACAGATGTCACATGAAATATTTTTCTTTAAAAATGAGCACTTTTGAAACTGTAATTTAACCGAATACACATATTATTTATTATTATTATTGTTTAAATAAAAGTATGTCATGTGATCTGAGTTATCTAGAAACATCTAATTTGATCAAACCAGCTGTTGAGGTGGAGGAGCTGCCACACGGAAAGCAGGCCTTCTGAGCAGGCAGGTGGTTGAATGTGCCAGCTGGGCATGGGTGACAATCACCCATTGTCTCAGCATGAGTAAGGTTACCAAAGAAGCCAGGGGGGCAGGGTATTGGTTGGATGGATCCCATTGGACAGAGATACCCAATAGGGCAAGGGTTACTTTTGTAGTGGTCTGTACCTGTAGAATTAAGATAAATACACACATCATTTGTAATAAGTAAGGCATGACAATAAATAAGTACAGCTTGAAATATTTAATGATTTGTGGTGGTGAGCAGAGAACCTGGGTAGCAAAAGTATCCTGGTGGACATGGAAGGCATTGTGTGATGGGGGAGAGGTGCCGACGATAGGTGCCCCCCTCACACACATGACAACAGCTGGTTTTGGATCCTCTGAGGTCACTGGTGTTGACAGGCATAAAACCCCCTTTGCAGGACTTCATGGCAGAACTATTGGCTGGGCAGTAGTAGGGAAAAGGACAGCTGTGGGGCATGACAAAAGGATTATTTATAAAGCTTTATCATGCAACATGGAGGATCAATCCAAGTCTACTACGCTTTTCATTTCAACAGTTACACAGTTACACTATTGTTTCCATGTCAGTCTTTTGAGCCAGGTTTCTATTCAGGATAGTTGACCTTTCATGCACTCACAGTTGCTTGGGGGTGTTGTAGGTATGAGATCCCTCAGGACAAAAATACCCTTTAGGACAGACGGGAGGCTCAGCAGTCTGAGGTCCACAGTACGAGCCAGCTCTGCAGAGCATCTCTGAGACTGCACCTGGATTATGAGCAAAAACTCATTACTGAACTCATTACTGCAGAACCTCATTACTGTCTTCAGGGAGAAAGGCATTTATTCAACAAAAAAAAAAGTTCTCACACGCATAATCTAATATACCATGCTACCATTGTAAACTGTGTTAATGAACTTACCCATGGGGCATTGATAAGATGCCCTGCAGGGTACCCCCTCCACATTGGGCTTCCCTGTAACTCGAGGGTCTGGGCAGAAGGTTCCCCCTGCACATGACACACACTGGCTAGGTGCAGTCGCTCCAGGATGGGGCCTCTTGGTGCCTGCAGGGCAGAGGATGGGGGGTCCAAACCCACTGCACCAGAAACCAGGTGGGCACGGACTGTTGGAGTAGTCTGTAAGCCCTGGAAGATTACAGGTTTCTGACAAACCCATCAATCACTTCACACATTATAACCAAAATTCTATGTTTATTTATAAATGTTATTTATACATTTTCTTTGACCTGTCCTACAAATGTAAATTCAAACCTGCAAGAGAGAGGAATATTAATGTGTATTTCACACTTCATTAAAAAAAAAAGCCAAAGGATGTAGTGGTTGTGGTCAGTTTGATGCAGAGTGTCACACCTGTTCTGTTACAGTGTGAACCAGGAGGGCAGGGCAGGCAGTCACCCTTGCTGCCCGCTCCAGGCGAAGCTCGATAAGTGTACAACGGACATGGCCTGGGTCCGGTCCCTCCATTAAAGTCATTGCCAGGCAGACCATCACAGTAATGAGCAGCAGGACACAGATGAAGGACTGGGTCTCCTGCACAAAAACAAATTCTACAGTTTTAGGAAAGAATAAAAAAAGGTATCAGATGGTTCATGGTGAGATTTTGTTGAGCCGTACCCGCTTGCATGTCATTTGAGGAACCTATTTAAATACTTAATAATCACTCAAGCACATGCTTCAGCTTGATTTCAACCTTATCAACCCCCTTTTAAATCTCAGCCTGTGTTTTTAATTCTGCTGGTATCTACTGATACTTAGTTTACACATGAAATGCACAATGACTGCAATTAACTACCCGGTAAGAGAGTGAGCAAGCAGTATTCAGCTTCTTATGCATCAGGTTTGAAATCTTTTTTTGCTGTCAGAGCTCCCGAACTATATAATTGTCTTTCTGCTTTTATTTTCTGAATTACTGTTCCAAACTCAGCCATTGATTTTCATCACTTCTCAAATAAATGTGTCCAAAAAAGCCTGGTACATAAACTAATAATAACAGTAGCTACAAAAATACTTCCAACTACTTAAGCATGAATACCACCAGCTTATACCAGGTTTACACCAATGCTGAGGTGGGCAGGGTAAGCAGTCGTGTACGCTGGCACCTCCTGGGGAGCTTCTGACAGTGTTTGCAGGACATAACTCTGCTTCCTCTGTGCCCTCAGGACAGTAGAAACCTGGAATAAAACATACTTACATGAAAAAACAATTAATTCTGTACACTCTTCAAGTTAGAGAGTTGAAGAGAATATATCGCAAATTCCAAAGAATCTACGATTTAAGTATGAAAATATGTGTATACAAATCAATTATTGGTAGTGTTTGACTTTTAATTATGTTGTTTTATAATTTATGTTTTGTACCTGCTGGACATAATCCAGCACACTGCATGCCCCACTGGCACTGGGTCAGATTAAACATTGGTCCTTGAGGGGTGAAATCTGCACTCCCAGAAACACAAAGAAAGCCCGCCGCACACACACCCTGGATCCTCCCAGCCCTGAAGAAAACATACACACAAGAACATATAAACATTACAATGTATGCTTCATTCGATAAACAGAATGAGAATTACATCGTTTCTAGCATTTTAGGTCCCAAATGTACGATAATTATAATCATGCATACTGAAGTGTTAATTTGGTTGTTCAGTAAACCGTGACTCCTTAATATGATATACTCCTGCATTGTGCTTATTGTGAGTATAATCGGAGCACAGATGAAATGTTGCCTTTGAGTATGTGTTTGTGTGTGTACAGGATATGCATGTGCATAATTGTGTGTCTGTCTGTGTACTCGAATGTGAATGTGAGACATTTGAGAGCTTGTGCATGCATACGCTGGGGCAGAGTACCTGCAGAATTTCCCTGGAGGGCAGGGTAAACACTCTCTCTCTCCTTGTAGTCCTCCTTGGTTTGAATGAGTGTATGTCCCATTAGGGCAGGGCTGAGGCACCATTGTGCCTGAAAAAAAAAATGCAGTAGAGCGAAGACGATACAGCGTGATTTATTAGATAGTAATTACTACAAAGGAACACTTTAAAGTCTGAAGAGCATGTCTTTCTTTCTTTGGGATGGTTGATAAGGTTATACCTCAATTAAATTACTTTTTGCTATCTCCTGTATTCAAAACTTTTAGAGTACCTGCAGGGCAAAATGAGTGTGGTGGGCAGGGCCATGGCTCTCCCACTATGGCCTCCTCACAGTAGAACCCAGATCGGCATGGGATGCAGCTGTCTGAGCCTGGATTTGGCTGGTATTCTCCTGTGGGACAAGGCAGGGGCAGAGCAGAGCCTTCTGGACAGTAATGGCCCTGGGAAATGAACGGAAATGGCTAAGGGATTCAATGCACCAGGACAATAATGATAATCCACACTTCATGCGCTTCTCTTGAAGAGATACTGTTAGAAAAACAATAGGAACAACGAAGAAGGGAAGAAGAGGGAGGATAATTCAGTAAACGAGGGGGGGACATAATTAAATAATGCATGAATAACCTTTACCTTGGGACACAGGAAGGCATATGGAGTGGTTGAAGAGTAGTCAAAAGGGCAGTAAAACCCAGCTGCACAGGGGCCGCTGGGGTTGGCAAGGCCCTCAGTGGAGCAGTAGTGACCAGCAGGACAAGCAGAGCAACTGTCCATGGACACCCCTCCTACAGTATGAAGCGATAACAGTGAGGTACAGTAATGCACATCGGACAAGCAGTTAACAAGAGATCACAGTATCTATTTCAAATGCAAGGTCTTAATTAATGAGATGATATACTCATACATAATCATAATATACAATCACATTCTTCAATTCATCAGACAAAGGTGTGACTCACTGAAAGAAAAAACATTTCCTGATGAGTTTAAACAGTAGGTGTACCTATGGTGTTACGAATACTGCCAAGAGGACATGGAATTGGAGAGCGGCACCCTGCTTGACAGTAGTGGCCCACGGGGCATGGGCCATTCCCGGAGGAGTTTACAGAGCTCTGCGGTGTTGGCTCTGTAGCTCCACCTTGGCAGAAATAACCCTGCAAACAAGAACCTAAACAAAAATACAAATCATTTGTGTCTTTGTTAATAAATGGTTTAACCAGTATAGGGTGTGTGTGTGTGTGTTTTGCTAAAAGGCTAAATAAACGTGTCCCCAAATATCTGTGTGTCTGGGCACCTTCTGGTGTTGAGGCTCCGTATGAGCCGCAGTAACCTCCAGAGGGACAAAGTGCGCAGACAGAGGGAGAAAAGGCTCCGGTCTGGTTGCTGAAAGTCCCGAGAGGACAAAGCTGAGGCGAGGCTGTCCCAACAGGACAAAAATGACCTGTGAAGGAAGCACTTGTTAAATATTAGTGGATCATCGTTGCAAAATTAGAAATGTGCTGAACAGTATTGTCGCTGTGAGTAAAAAGGTAAGCGAGCTGATTTATACTGTAGATTATTTTCCACCGTCCTCACCAGCTGGACAGACTGAGGGCTCTCGAGTGGCTAAAGAGAAACACATGGACCCTTTGGGGCATATGATGCAGTGAGCTGCCCCAGGGGCAGGACTGTAAGTGCCAGGCTCACAGGGCACCTCACTTGCTGAGCCAACAGGACAGCTATGGCCAGCGGGACAGAGGTAGCCATGGGAACCATCAGATGGGGTGGGACTGGAGCTGCCACCCAGGCACACATGCCTGCAGGTATAAACAGGGAAAACAAACCTAAGACGCGATTAGGGAAGTTGATCTGTCAGTGAGGAAATATGATTTCTCAAAAGATTTCCAATGGGCAGCATTCCAGTCTGCAGAAAGGTGACATTTTTTAATTCTCAAAACATAAATTATTTTTTACACATTTGTTGAATTGCCTGATTTAAATTGCCTAAAGTCATGACATGATTTAATCCTGATAAATACACGTAAAACACCTTTTAACTTTGTTTTTAAAATAAGTTCATGAATATTTTAGTATTTAGTAGTTTAGCTTGTATTGCATATTAACAGAAATGCAAGTTTAATAACAATTTGAAAATTGAAATACACCATACAGTATTTGATACTAATGGAGTAACTATTAGTTCTATAATTATTTGTGAATAAGCATCAACAGCTGCTGCTCTAAGTATTCCTTTAATACATCAGTGAGTAATGACATATAAAGAACAACTAATGTTTAGTGGCTATGATTTCTTTGAATTGCACTGAATTTAAATTCTGCTTCTCCCAAATCAAATTCTTCTCAAATATACCTGTGTACAGCTGAAGTGCTTCAGGTGCTATGAAGTGTGTTTTAGCTCTGAGAATGTATTGCAGAGCATATCTGCAACCCAAATGCAACAGATAGCAAAGCGGTTCAAGTGTGGTTCTTATCCTACTGAAGACACCTGCTCCCTTTCCTGTGACTTAACACTCATGTAAAAGCCGTCTGCTGTCCCTAATTACCTGTCTCATGTATTGGCTAATGTGCATACTCGATTTTCTCTGGGTTTGACAGATTCCTCCCACACTCTAAAGACATGCAGATTAGGTTAATTGATGACTCTGAATTGTCCGGATGTTTAAATGGGAGCGTGAATGGTTGTCTGTCTCTGTATGTGTCCTGTGATAGTCTGGCAACTGGCAATCCCAATGTCAGCTGGGATCAGCTTCAGCCACCCCACAACCGTGAACAACACAAGCGGTTAAAGATAATGAATGGATGGATGCGTATACTGGCTCAAATTGAATTTTGAACACTGGATATTTTGACGGTATATTGGAGTGGTCCATTTAATCCATGTTTAAATCCTACACATGAATCTCAAACAATGGGAAAAACTGAAAGCAGGAGAGAAAGACTGGTAGAGATTGTTTAAATTTGTTTATATCAAAGCAATTTCTTGACCACTTTCTCTTCAGGGCATATGAAACAGCCAACTAAACCATATAAGTGATACCCATTTAAAACAACGTGTGGGAGTATAGCGAGATTTGAACTTAGCAGAAAAGTAGAAGTGTTTACCCAGCATGACATGGGAGAGCATCGGAGAGGTCTGCTATTGCAGGTCGGTCACAAAACAGTCCAGAGGGACATGCTCGGCATGCATCAACTCCCCTCAGTCCATGTGAGATGGAAAAAGAGCCTGCGGGGCACGGAAGTGGATAGCCAGTGCCAGCGGGGCAATAGTGACCTGGAGGACAAAGGTGGCCTCTGGTAGAGTTTCCCTGAGAAAACATTAAAATATGTTGGTATTTGCGTTTGTATTTTTGGTGGCATCATTTCCTAAGAGGGCATATTAGTGTAAAGAATGCATTGCGTGCAGGCAAGTATACTAATGCCCTGAGGACTTTCGAGGCTGACATGTTTTTTGCACCCAGCATTATAAAAATGCTTGATGGAACGCAAAACATGTGAAGCGGGATGTTGCCATTATATCAAAACCAATGCAATTGGAATAGAAATCTCAGCAATAAGCTAATATTCCTTCTTGATTAGGCAATATGTCTTGTGTAACATTTTTGGCCTATGGGGGATATTTAAAAATGCTTCTGGAGTGACCAAAATGGGGAGCAGAAATGTGTTCAGTAAAATTTCTGGTAAATTTCAATATTTTTGTGAGCCAGTGGGAATTCAGGCTTGATGGTAGTGTGAGAGGAAAAATGATTAGTCATAAACACCATCAATAACCATATCTGATTAAATTTAAATGCGACCATTTTTTATATATCTTGTGTACAAAGTTGACATTTCTTGCTAATGAGGCCTTTAGAAAATAGATAATGGGCAAAAAAAAATGGAGAACAGGAATCATTAATATTCACAGACAATTTTCTCCTCAGATCCTGTTTTCTTCAAAGAATTATTAGGTGAAAAGTCACGGGGTCACTGATATTATTCGAAATTTAAAGACCTAACCAACATCACCAGGTTGCAGAACAACAGAGAAGCAGAACAAAACCTGAAACTCAGTAGCGTTTGGGCTGGTTGATCCAGCAGGACAGAAGTATCCGGCCTCACAGAGTCCAGTCGGCTGTGACAGACCAGGTTGAGAGCAGAACATTCCTGCAGGAAACAGCCGCAGAATAAAGGTATCATCATACAGATTTCAAACAGAGTTACTTGACTGTACACACGTCTTTTTTTGTATTAAGGTTTAGTTTATGATGACTTAGAACAAAGAAATAAAGAAAATCCTTTCCACACCGGCAGGGCAGGCCAGGCAGGCGTTAGGATTGGAGACTCCGAGTCGGTTCTGCACAGTACCAGAAGGGCAGGGGAACTCTCGTCCTAGTGTCAGTCCTGGAGGACAGAAGTGTCCAACGGGACACAAGGCAGGCTGTATTGTACCTTTAACTGAGCCACAACAAGAATAATTCAAAAACACAGATGATATCAAATGAGACCAATTAAATGACTTCCATTAGCTGTTCCTATTTTACCTCAAGATGTTTTAGATTTGCTTTAATTAGTCATACCACACACTTCCCAAAGTGACTTTGGACAATCCCCACAGAATGGGTGTGAATTTGTTGCCTTTAATTAAAAAGTCAACATATGGACTCGTGAATGTTCTGCACCTATAGCTAGCCAATGATGTCTGTCCTTTCGACAAGGTGTGACCATTGCCCTTATAAAACATGTCCTATGGCTGTGCTGCATGCTAATCATTTGTGACTACTGCTGGAAAATCAATTACAATCACTATCTCTAAGTCGTTGAATATTACATGTAGAAAAAGGCACATGCTTTTGCAGAAGATATCTCTCAGACAATTCATGTTTCCTACCTTGACAGTAGTACCCAGGTGGACATCTAGTGCAGTTATCTTGATGTGTGTTGCCTGTTTCAGAGCTAAATGTTCCTGCAGGACAAGGCATAGGGACGAGTGTCCCTCTGGAGCAGAAGAAACCAGCTGGGCACAGAGCCATGTCTGCTCTGCTAGAGCCCCAGTCGCAATAAAACCCTGCCCAGCAATCCCCTAGAGCACAAAAGGGGAAACAACACACACAAATGGAGGATATCTTTAAAATGCATCAATTCAAAATAAATTGCAGTAGACATGAGAAACCTAAACATTAATTTTAGGTGTATTTCATTTAATCTACCTGCTCTTAGCCCCCGCTGGCAGAAATTCCCGGGTGGACAGAGAGATCCAGTTCTGTTGTCATTTGGGTTCGGCACTGTGGCACCCATCAGACAAAGAAATCCAGCAGCACACGGCCCTGAAGGCTCAACCAAACCATCAGACCCACAAAACTGACCCGCTGGACACACGAGGCACTCACCTGTCAACACAGATTTACAGCCTTGACTTCAGTTCAAACAGAAAAAAAGCTACCTGCCAGTTGCATCAGTCATATCTCTGACATGGTTGCACACTGTGAAAATTTGTCATTGAGTAAACTAAATTTGGAATGATCATTTCAAAACAAAGAAAGAAGTTTTGTGAGTCTTGAAAACAGTTTTATTTTAGTCCACACGGTTCAGATTACCCTGCCTCAATGTTCTTTCTGTAGTCCAAAGGAAAGTCAGAGAGTGTTACGCCACTAAACATCTGTCCTGATAAGTAATTTAATCTCCAAATCACTCAAATCAAGGAACTTTCACTGGTGCTCCTCTTTCACAGGTTTTTTTAAATTTTTTACCTGTGGTGGTGAGACCGTGACTGGGGCTGTAGGTGCCTTTGGGGCAGGGAAGAGGTTGACTGTCTGGACTCTCCCTGGGACAGATGTAGCCAGATGGGCAGGGCAGAGGGCTGGAGAGTCCAGTGGAGCTCCCTCTGGTGGGACTGGTACTCGGGTACGGGCAGTGGAACCCAGGAGGACAGGGATTACACTCTGTTTGGCCCGACAAATCCTGGAACCAGCCTGGCAAAGACATTCAAACAGTGAGTGAATGTATACAGTCAAATAAAATTCAGTTTTGCAGAGTTGCATTCATACAGACGAATGTATTGTTCACCAAGAGGGCATGTTTTGCAGTAATCTTTGCTTTTTCCTCCAGTCTCATTTTGGTAAAAGCCCACTGGACAAGGTGAGGGTACAGCGCTGCCCTCCGCACAGTAGTGGCCTGCTGGACAAACACTTCCAGAGTCACTTGACATCGGGGTAGCAGTCCGGGATCCCTCGAGACAGTAGAAACCTGGGAGGAAACACTTCCATAAACTTTTTGGAAAGCTACGCTTGTACAGCAAGTAGGCTGATGCATCACACAAACACACATCTTCAGTGTTATATGTGACCTGGCAGGCAGGGCCCGGAGACTGCAGAGAGGCCGGTCTCTGAACAGTAGAAGCCAGGACTGCAGCTACGACACTGCGACTCATCCACGAGCCTGCTCTGCTTACTGTCAAAAGATAAAACAACTATAAACCGCAGAAGTAATCAGGGGATTTCATGTCATTTGGATAATAATTTCTCAGTATTACATTACAGAAAACACTTCATGCCACTACCTACCTTAATCTCCCGTTTCATTACACCTTTATATGTTATACTATATAGGTTGAACATGAATCATCATTAATGTCTAGGATTTTTTTTACATCTTCAAAATGTCAAATATTACCACTCGACGTATGTATAGTCACCATGTACTGTGTTACTGTAGTTTGGAAATTCTTATAAATATTAGGGTTTTTGATAATTATAGATATGAAAGTGCTAAGTATAGATAGAGAGAGAGCGATATTGCAGGATATTCACCTGAATGTTCCTTTTGGGCATGGTTTTGGTACAGAAGTCCCCACAGAGCAGAAGAAGCCGGGAGGGCATGGGAATCCAGTCAGATTATCTAGTGGTGAAGATTCAGAAGCTCCGCCAACACAAATAAACCCAGCAGCACATGGCCCACTGGGGAAAGTCCTCCCTTTAAACAAATATCATTCAAGCAACGTTTTAATCACCCCACGAACAGAGCAGCAATTTACCGCTAATTGTTTCCTGAATATTAAATACTAAAAGCCCGATAGATGTGAGAAATACATAAACAACTGATCAGAGTGAGTGGATGCATTGTACCTGATCCTTTGCAGTACATCCCCGGGTCACACAGTGAGCACTGCCGTTCCTCAACCAGTTCTGGCATGTTTCCATAAGTTCCCGCTGGACAGGGATGATGATTTGCTGATCCACTGGGACAATAAAAGCCTCTCTCACATGGAAGTGGATGAGTCACTCCTGATGTACAGGTACGGTACAAAATAAATTGGTATGTTAAGGTATTTTCTTAGATTAAATCTAAATGTCAAATACAATCATGTTCCCAGTCACCCGACAATATGTCCGCCCATCAGCTTTACCTTGATCTCTACAATAGAAACCAGAAGGGCACGTCTCACAGCTGCCCTGGCCTTGTCTTAGCTGGTAGCTGCCTGGGAGGCAGGCTGTCTGTCTGACACTTCCCTGTAGCAACAATTTAATTGATTTTATTATATTTAATATCTGGAGAATAACATACATCATCAGGCATAACCATGGTGAAACAAAAACAGTGAAGCCTGAGACAGACACAACACAGGAAATAGACTGAGAACGTTGAAAAAAACTTGAAGAAAACAGTAATTGACTACAACAACTAAAACACCACCAGTGAGTCAGAAGCCTCATTCAGAGACATTGCACACAATATTTAGTCATTAAAACCGAAAATAGCTTGAAGACTAATACTGGATGGCTGACCTTCTCACAATAATGTCCCATTGAGCAGACATGCTGTTGTGGTCTCTCAGAGCTCTGTCCCTCAGGACAGTAGTAGCCTTCTGCACACTGGCCACTTGGCTCAGCTCTTCCTCTCTGGTGGCAGTAGTGACCTGGAGGACACTGCTGGCAAGCCTCCACTGTAGACCCACCAAGAGAACCTGATGGATAGCATGCAATATGCATATCAATTGGAAATTAATTCATACATTGATATACTTTTACAAGTCTTGAATTGGTTTGTGTTTTCTCTAACACAGTGTACACAGTGTTTGCTGACATGCAAATAAACAAACATAACAAAACCACTAAGATAGATGTTAATTTGATGCAAAGTACATATCTATTCCCTCGTTGGATTCTAATTCATAAACACACAAAGGAGCTACAAAACATTTTAATAGGATTCGTGTTGATCGCCGCGAGACAAGAATACAATTATACAATTAAACCACTTTGTGATTGAATTTATTCATAGGCGCCCAAGGGAAAGGAAAAAGGCTTCAATGGAAGTTTTCACATTCCTCTGCATCACTGAACTGCAAAGAGAGACATCGGTTCATGTAAGGGCATTAGCCGGAAAAACTGACATTGTGTGCAACAAAAAGGATTAGGTATTATATGGTGTCTCATTACTCACTCATCATTAATTCATAGCCACACTTGATCTACTGCCTCTCAGATGTACGTCTCTTCCAACCAGTCAAGTTCCCATTAACATCAGTGTCTCTCCAAAATCTCCTTACTTCATCATTTTATCCCATTAGACTTTTGTGTGAAAATGTCATAATATGCGTAAGGATCCTTAAGTTATGGCCAATAATGTGTTTTGTAAAGTAATGGAGACCTTGACATTTGACCACTGAATTCTGAACAGTTTAGGTTTGTTAGGTTTGTTCCAAAGGACAAGCAGAAAACTGCTGCTACAGCTGTCGCCGGCACAGAGGCATAAAAGAGCATAATTACATCGATAAGATTAATAGGTTAATCTTACGAATGTAGCTTTATTACAAACGAGCAAAATCTCACTTTTTATGGTTCCAACAGGACAGGGCAGAGGAAGAGGAGCTCCAGGGGGGCAGTAGTTTCCTGTGGGGCAAGAGCTGGCACGGGGGTTTAAAGAGCCTTTGGTGCAGTAATATCCTGCAGCACAAGGTCCTGTGGGGGCATCTTGACCAGTGTGGTTACAGTAAAAGCCAGCTTCACAGGGCTGGGGGTAGGAAGAGCCCATAGGACAATAGAAACCTGTACAGCCACAGAAAGTATCAATGAAATACATTTACTTTAGCAAGACCAAAAGTCTAATCAGGAGGATTACTGTTGTTCTACTACCCCACCATTCCCTCAAGACATGGAAGGTATTTTTAAACTCTGACCCACCAGATCTTATAAGTATTTACTTTGCAGAACAAATTTGACTCTGTTCCTTTGCTTTTTCGACATCAGCTATTATTTCATTTATTAGTATTTATTTCAACTGTTTTATGTGCGTCATCACCTAACCATCTGCAGCTCCACAAGAAGGAAGTCCATGACTTCATTTAGGGACATTTGAACCATCAAGATTAGGTTATTTTTTTGAATAACCATCAGCAATTAACTTGCGCTGCCTTTAAGAGTTACTGTATCATGAAGATAATTTCATGATTGGGTCTAACTGATGAAGCCATTTCTGTAATTCTTGATTGATACCTAATCCAACTATACATGAAAGAAAAAAGGAGGCATTTATTCTTCTACGGTGTCTGGATTTAACATTTCAGTCATCATTTAAATGTTGAAATAAAACCAATATGAAGTGGTACCAAAGCTAAGCTGGTATATGCTAGACGGACTGGACAGACCAGAGAAAAATCAATCACATGTCACATCTATTTCCGGAAATGGACTGCCATGTTATGAGCAAGAAAGATAACATGTACGCCTGAGGGAATGATCAAAGTTTCGGTTCAACTCACACACATTCCTTGTCAGGTTATACCCACCCTTAGGGCATATATCTCCTCTGTAGGTGGAGCAGCTATAATGTGGATTCTCGGGGCATGGCGGTGAGTGAGTCACAATATGGTTTGAGTCTGCCTGTGGCGCCGTTACCGCTTCGATCCAGCTCGCGTCTCTCCCTATAATAGAATGTTGCAGATAAAGCATGAAAGATGTCTGAATTAATATCTTTGTCTCACAGGGAGGAAACCAGAGAGGAGCCACTCTTCTCTTTCTAAATGCTGATTTAACAGTTTAGACTGCCAAGGGAACAACATATCTTTGCAATGTAACACTGTAAGGCAATGATTAATTGAAAAATACTTGAGGGGAAGGTCAAGCTGTAAGGTGTCGCTTTATGGGACATTTATCACAACATGTAAGGCTCTGTGCGCTAGTTGAATAGTTTGAAGAAATTGATTCACCGCCCTTTCAAGGGAAGCATTTATTGTGTTATTGCAAACTGAAGAAACACATAGTTTACCAGTATTTTTCCTGGACTTATTGAAGCAGGGCAGATTGTGAATCCAGAGGGCAGTGTCTGTCTTTGTGATATAAACCTCCAGTATTTCACAAAGACAGCTGAACAAAGAGGCTCGAGGTGTGGGGCTATCTGCACCTCCAGAACAGAAGAAACCTGCAGCGCACAGACCTGACACAAGGAAGCATTAGAAACCAAGCACATAGGTTTATCAATTTCATTGTGATCTTAGCTCATCACTTCATTATGTATTATTTTAATCTCTGGGGGAAACAATTGTTAATGTACTGAAACATAAAATGTTATGGATTTTACACAATTGGCCATCTATACTCATTAATCAATTATAAGAAGAGTTGCCCTTTACATGGTGAAATCCCCCACCTGTCGGCTGTGAGCCTCCAGGATTAAGGCAGTATTCCCCCGGGGGGCAACGGTGGCAGTGAGAGCGGGCAGAAGCTCCAGGCTCTGGGAGGAAGCTCCCAACAGGACAGGGATTGGGAGACCCACTACCCTGAGGACAAAAGTGTCCCACTGCACACACATCTCCATAAGGCTGGGAGACAGGAGAAGGCTCAGTGGATCCCAGGGAACAGAAATGTCCTGTGGTAGATAATCCGATTAGACATCATACTGACAACATAGCAACATTCAGGGGAAACTGTGGCATAATACATAACGGAGATACAATCTTATAGCTCTATTCTCTGACACCATTTCCCATGGTGATGCCAGACTATCAAACCTGGTCTGCAGGGTCCAGATGGCTCTGTCAGAGCACTACGGTTACAGAAGTAGCCAGCGGGGCAAGGGGAGCAGTCAGTTAGGGACGTCCTGCCAGCTGACGGACTGACACTGCCCACCGGACACGGTGATGGCAAAGATGAACCCTGAGTACAGTAGAAACCTGGCCAAGGTGGTGCATGTCATTGTAAACTTTAGTTCACCTTTGTTTCTTTGTGTACACATATAAGTGCATGTGTGAGTTTTTTAATTACCTGGTGGGCAGGTGCTACAAGTGGACTGTCCAGAAAAAGATTGAAAAGTGCCAAGGCTACAGATGGCCGGCTCAGCACTACCATGTGGGCACGCATGGCCAGGTGGGCATTGACATCCTGCAACACAATCAGATAAAGAAAAGTTAAAACTGTCATCTGGACCCGCCTTTTTTTTTTTTTTACAATAAAAACAACAGAACTATGAATATAAACTATTGTACACATCCTTTTAAATACACATTTGTGGCCAATATCTACAAAAGAAAGCATGGCCGATGTATTTCACCAAGCTCAACACGGTACCATGGAAACAAGGCAATAAAAAAGAGAGCCACTCTGAGCAGTGTTCATACTATTATGAAACTCCTGCTGTGGAAGGTAAGAAGAGAAAGCAAGCTCAGCAGACGGTGACCTGACTGACAGCAAGGAGTTGGAGACTCAATAGGTTCTGGACCATTTCAAGCTCAAATTAGCAAAATGTTTTCTCAATGTAAGACAAAAAGGGTCTCGGATATCTTTCAATGAATCTCCAGGTGTGCATGTAATACAAGAAGAGGAAAGCTCTTTTGTGTCATAAGATTACGTAGGATTTGTAAAGTAATTATTGAGTTCTGTTACACTTCCACATAAGCATTTGCTACACCAGGTACAGAGGAGCAGTCTTAAACAATGCAAACAATCCAGTAGTTAAACTTCTAAATTGTCTAATATATGAAAGAAAACTTTCTTGTCCGTTATATTTTAAACTTAATGCATCACAGAGTAATTGACAAGTTGAAATGGACCAAAAGAAATAAAACACTGTCGCTTTCATTTTTTCAGATAAACTTAAGTATTACGTGCTCCACCTCCAATTTCTTAAGCTAAATGAACAATAACCAAATGGGACATCAGAAAATGCTTCGCAACAAACCTGAAAACAGTCCTGTTTTTCTTAGGTTGATATTAAGGAGATACATGGTGTTGATAGAACAAAACCAATGTCACATGGAACATGTTGAAAATGTGATTCACTTTATTTTAAACTATATTGTCCATCCCCTTTGGGTGAGAATGTGAAATAACATTTAAACGAAAAACTGCACAAAGGCCCAACCTTTTACAGTGTAAAGTAACCTGACCTGACCCCTGATGATGTGTACCATACCTGGCTGATGTCCAGACACTGATCCTGGCGGACAGAACCACCCCGGAGGACAGAGGAGGTTGGCAGCACTCTGAGCCCAGGAGGGGCAATAAAAACCCGGGTAACAAGCTTCACAGTCAGCCTTAGACTCAGCCGTAGACCTCCCGAGGAAAGTGCCTATGTGGAGGAAATACATGTTAATGTAACTAAAGTAAGTACTCTACTTCATTTTCACAGATACAGATACAGAACACAGATATAAAATAAATAGCATCGTATAATAGTGTCATATATATATATATATACACACCATAGATGGCTCAAATGTTTCACTTGGTTAAGTAGCTAACCGCAGCTGACCGTTATGACAGTTTCATTGGGCTTCCATTAGGTTTTACAACCACCTCCAAGGTTCAAGATACATCAAAGTGTTATATTGAACCTTTGAGGACTTTATGGAACTGTACACCGCATTTAGAGGAAATGCAAAAAAACCAAGAGGTCAGACACATCGCTAAATCAGTTAATCAATGGGACACTTGTATATACCTCTGTTTAGGAACATGTTCATAATACATGGGGAAAAAAGGATTTCCACTTGTTTCAGACCTCTATCTGAAAATGTTGGATTTCTACCTGGAGGACAGGGGCTTGGCTTTGCACTCCCTTTAGGACAGTAGTGGCCTGCAGGACACACACCACCATTAAACTGACCCAGGGTGGCATCGCCAGGAAGTAGGGATGGCGATGTGGTATCTCCTGTAACTGAGACAATAGACCTTTATTGGATGTCATTACTCATTAGGTCAATGAATGAAATAAAAGGCCAAAGACATTTTCTGCAATCTCAGGGAAGCTTCGGGGACTGGTAAATGTTCTGCAGAGACCTCTCCAGCCTTGTGGAGTCAAAGGTCAGAAACATATTGAATAAAAAACAGAAGTGCATTAAGGGAAAACTGCACAGCACAGTATTTTTTTAAGCTTGTGTCAATGTTTTTTATTACAAAATACCATGTCTAAAATGCTGAATGGTGCACTCAGTAGAAAGCATATATCTGTCAGCTGTGTCTGCAATAACCTCTGCTGTATTGTGTGAAGGAATGAACACAACCCACAATTCATACAAGACACATCATACAATTGAGCAAAAACAGGATTACACTCACCAAGCTGTGGCTGAGTGGTGCAGATGTACTAATCAGTGTGTTTACTGGTTGTTCTTTTAGCAGTTTGCCAAACACAACATCCAAAAACACCAAAAGTAAGTGCACTCAGCTGTGTTATCCACAGCAGCAGTGAGTAGCAGGTACTAAATAGAGTCATCAGGAAGTCAATGGCAGTATAAAAGAGGCAATAAAAGGTGTTTTGAAAAAGTGTGAATCAATGCAACCATGAAAGGTCCTTGAGCATGCAGACATAACTGGCCACCCAAAATATGATGCAGTTTACTGCAGCAGATTGCGATAGTACAGACAGAACGATACACACTCTCAGGGGACACGCACGAGCGACCGGTCGCATGATCCTTCTGAAAGAGGTAACAACTAGTTGCCTATGTTGTCATGGACTTTTTAAACATTTTTTTAAAGGGCAAGTGGAGTCTGCCTGTTACCTGTGGTGTTACCCCAAGGTGTGGCCGTTCTGGAGCCCTCTATGCAGTAGAAGCCTGGGTTGCAGGGCCCAGATGGGGAGGACAGGCCAGACTCAGAGCAATAATGGCCAGGCAAACAGGACTGGCAAACTTCTATAGAAACTGCCGCTGGAACAACAACAATAGACCTCAAATAGTTAAGCTAAATAATACAAAAAAATACATGATTCCACTGTTTTTAGTAATTGTTTTCTGATTAAGGAGGAAGGGAATTATTTAATTGATTACAAAGATTCACAACAACCGTCCCTATGCCTTTAATTAAGTCAGCCCATTATGTTCAAATGTCACCAAAAGTGTTTTAGCGTTCTCGGTTACCGTGCATCGAGCTGAAGGTGCCTGCCGGGCAAGGAACCATATAGCTGATACCCTGGGGGCAATAGGACCCTGCAGAGCAACGGCCTCCCGTTGGGCCCTCCTCTGGCTGGGCAGAAACCGAACCATGGATACAGAGGTAACTAGGGGCAGCACGATAATGAAGACAGAGATGATGGGGAGGGAGATGTGGGAAGAAGAAAGTAATAGATGAGAAAGACAGAGGGAGACAGTGCTTAGGGAAGGTTTAATTATAGACTAGGGTGACAGAATTAAACAGAAAGATGATGTTATATCTTTCATAGTCTATATGGGAACATAATGAGGAATGCGTTGAGTTTGCCCATTTACCCAGGAGAGCAGACCCCAGTGGGAGCAGCAAGTCCAGAGGAACTGCAATACCTCCCTGGAGGACAGAGCTCACAGCCCGACTGATTGGACAACCCCATCTGCCTGCTGAAGGCACCAGCTGGGCACGGGAATGCTACACCAGACTGCGTTCCTGTAGATAAATAGTGTATAACATCTACAGATGGTCCAGGACTAAACATCACTGAACAATTTGTGAAAGCCGTCTTTATCTTGATTATACCCTATCATGTACATTTGCATAATTAGAAAGCCATTTACTAATACAGCCAGTTAATCAGGAGTACACACAAAATGAGCTGTAGTCAACAACGTATTGCATGCAATCGATCTCACTGAGCCCGAAACAGAACTTTTATGTGTCCCATATTTATATATAATGTTGTCTGATGACATTGTACATTTGTCACAAATTTGTTAGAATAGCTGCATAAGTGTATCCTACCTGGTGGGCAATAGTGTCCTTTGGGGCACAGCGTGGGAGACACATGCCCAGTGTCAACATCCACTGTGCCAGCACAGTAAAATCCAGCTGGACATTTAACACACTCTGCCTGTGGAGGGGTACATTACGCACATTGTTTTGTTTTACACGGATTAAATACATAATTACAACTACAGGGGTTTATAAATATCACTAAAGATGATAACTTTTTATGCTTGTGTTGAAGGTGACGAAAACTAAACAATGAATTGTGTACAGTTTACAAATGCTGACGATGCATATTTGTAGACTATCTTCCACACCTGTCCGTGTAAATCTTGGAAAGTCCCCGGCAAGCAGGGTACCGGTCTATCAGATCCAGGTGGACACATGTTTCCAGGTGAGCAAGGTATAGAGGCCTGCTGGCTGCTGTTTTCTCTGCCTGGACAGTAAAAGCCAGCTGGACAGATATGAGAAGGGAAAGAGAGCCCTCTGGTGACACACATGAAACCTGGAAAAGAAGAAAAGAGATCATTGTTAAGCAACCGCACACATCGTGTAAATGGATTAACCTTTGATAAATCAAGTTATGTAATGGAAGCTTTATCTTCTGGCATATACATAATTAAACACGAGAAAATGCTAAATGAATTTGCTCCAACCTGGAGGACAAGGCAGACAGTCGGAGTGATAACTGTTTCTGTTTTTGTTGCTGTAATGTCCTATGGGACAGGGCAGTGGTGCAGAGGAACCCTGGGGACAGTAATGACCTTCAGGACATCTGTCACCTGTCGTCCCTCCATCCTGTGGTGTGGGTGACCAGGCCCCTGAGAGACAGTAGTACCCTGCATCACACTGGCCTGATGCAACACTCTTCCCAGGCGACAAACAGAAGTAGCCTGGTTTGAAAAAGAGGGGTGCGGGGAAGTAGAATATAAAAGTTACCCTGAATTACCCTGCCAAACACAAAGTGTACAACAGGCCCTTCCTACTGTGTTAATCTAATATGCAATACATCTTGTGATTATTTTGCTGCTTTTGGTTACAGTTTTTTTTAACAGCTGCTTTTTGAAGTACACTTATTTTGTTAATATAGTGTTTGATTACCAATTACAGACAAGGTCAGTCTAAACTCTGAGTCAACTACTTAACCTTAAGGAAACTCATGATCATTAGCAGTAAATGGTGTGTGACCTGGAGGGCAAGGCAAGCAGTCCTGGGGTTGTGCCATCCGAGTGTGCGGGTTGATGGATCCAGCTGGACACGGGTACTGGTGTTTGGACCAGGTCCCGGTCGGGCAGTAATGACCTACTGGACACTCATAGGTCCTCGACAGAGACCCATTATGTCTGCCAGGACAATAAAAACTATCCAGGAAAAACACAAATTGAATAACTTAGCTCTTGGCTTCTGATTGTGGCAATAAGGTATTAATATACTCTGTGCAAGAATATATGCAAGCAAAGTGAGGGGGGAAATAATTTATGCATGTAAACCTCCAAAATATGTACTGTACGTGTGTGCACGTCTTTCATAGTGTTGTGTGCAGAGTGACTGTGTGTGGCTGATAAGCAAGCTTACCCCTGGGGACAAGCACTGCAGCTGGCTCTAGCGTCTTCTGTACTGATGGATCCCAAGGGGCAATGCTGAGGAGCCACAGAGCCCTCAGAACAGTAATAACCTGGTTGTGTGAAGGTAAGAGCCATGAAAGAAGCACAGCCAGGCACACACAAAAACACGCACAATTCACCAGAGGATAGGGTTTGATTTCCATTGTCCACAGAGCAGCTTCTTATGTTTAAACCTATTAACTTGAAAGACGGTTTTGTTTACCTGTTCACTCAGCTGGCTCTGGGTTTATGCAAATGTGCCACTTAAATGTGGACTTCACAATTCACATTTTCTTTTGTATTGCATACAATGCCATGCAAAGAATAGTTTTGGCTGTGTTTTCTGTCCAAGCAACAAAAATCTGATTACATTATCCTGATGTTTGTTTGTTTTTTCTGGATATATTTCTTCAAATGACTATCTTCATGCATTTTCTTTCATATTTTTCTAAAATTAGTTTTTTTTATTATTCTCGAGAGATGTTTAAATTTACATGGTTCTGGTTACCTTTTGGGCACGGTCCTCCCTGCCTGTCACTCAAAGGAGGGTCAGGGCGGTCTGCACCTTCCAGACAGAAGAAACCTTTCCAGCATTTTCCTGAAGGCACCGAGAGCCCTGCAGCATCACAATAGTAACCGGGGAGACATTGCTGGCAATCTTCCTGAGAAGGAAAATGAGAGAGACAAAGAGAGAGGGAGGAAGAGGTAGAGAGATAAGCTGTGACAAAATGACAATAAGAGAGAGTGCCTTATTCTAATATTGATTTGGGATTAGATATTGATGAAAAATCATTGTAAGTTACTTTATACACAACACACGTCTGGTGTTCTGTAGCAACTTCGAGGAGACAACAAACTTTTGTTCAAAGTACAGGGTCATATACATATGTCAGTAATAGCAAATAATGAAATACAAATAAGAAATGAAGCAAATAGGACAGAACCGAACATATCCTTCATTTCGATTGACAGCAGATTTTTCTAAGCCTGTATTGACCTGGGAGACTAATTTGGTGAGATTAGAGAATGTTCCACGTGGACAGGGCAGAGGATGGACGGTGGCCCGGGGGCAGTAATGACCGGCAGGACATGTTCCTCCCTTTTCTGCTGAGAGACACAGAGAACAAAGCTGCCATTTGTCAACGGTCTCAAAATAGGAACACTGAAGGAGAACCTCTGCCTCGAGTAATTTTAAGATTGACAAATACTGTTTTTCACAAAAATAGTGAGAAAAATGTGGTGTTATCCTAAATGTGTGAACATACAGTGCGTGTCTGATAAAGGTGTTTGGTTACCTGCAGCCTGTGACCGAGGTTGCGGAGATGTGTTTCCATGTGAGCAGTAATATCCTTCTTGACATGGTCCAGTGACAACTGTGCCATTCCTGGAAGCGCAGTAATGGCCGCCGTCACACTGCCTGCACTGAGAGACGGCCCAGTAGCCAGGGTCAGGACCGTAAGTTCCCTCTGGACAGCTTCTCAAGTCAAATCCAGTTCTTCCCGGGCAATAAAAGCCTGCATATCACAGAGAAAACAAAAGAATATGCATAAACTTGATGGTTTAGGGGTTTACAAAACCTTTGAAGAGTTACATTTTTAGCTAAATGCATCAACCTTTTCACTGATCTGTATTTCAGTTATTTGCCAAATAATGTTGTTTATGTTTTACGAGCATACAAAAAGAAACCTCCACACACCTGTAGGACACAAGTAGAGAGAGCCAGACACACAGTACCAGCCTGGCATACAGGGCTCACACTGAGTAGCATGTGTGACAGCAGCATATGTCCCTGGTTCACAGGGCACAGGTTGAACAGTTCCCTCTGGGCAGAAATACCCCTCAGGACAAGGCCCCCCTGTAACTCCATCAGTAGGGGTGGAAGTAACGGCTCCCTCTACACAGTAATATCTGCATAAGAACAACAATATCTGCATGAAAACTCTATAACAGAAAGAACAATAACAAGGGCACAAGAAAGTATTTTTTTAGAGCCTAGTGTACCCCCCACTGCAGGTTCCACTAGGTTTAGTTAGGCCGGTAGAGTTGCAGTAAAATCCTCCCAAACAGGGTTGGCAGTCCTCCTGAATACGCAGGCCAGTGGTGTTGGACCAGCTTCCTACAGGGCAGGCCCCCGGGGTTGTGGTGCCTGTAAAGATGACGCAAATGTAAACGTAAGTAAACAGAGGAGAATGAAAAAATAGACTATTAACATATAACAATGCAGTTATTGGGTTTGACAACACAATATTCTATAAAAAATGTTTACACACTGTTTTGAATTGAAGTGCAACTAAATAAGTCAACACATTGCTGCGTGCAGTGTAACGCAGTTCAGGAAAAGGCAGAGTTTACCCTACAGCAACATCTTTAACTTAAAGCACGGGTCAGTGCCCCAAGTCAGAACAAGTGTATGAATTAATTTGAAGAAAACTGTTACAAAGTTACAAGACAAATGTTGTCAGTACTTCCTGTAGGCCACCAAATGGTAATTAGCATGAATAAAACATTGTAGCCCTTGGATATAATAGGGTAGAATGTTAATAGCTTCACGCAGTATAAATTTGGTTGCATTAGTCTACAAAAGAAGCCGCATCAGCATTGGATTACAAGAACTATTATTTTGAAAAAGGACATCTGCCTGCAACTTGATACATTTCAGGCATCAACAACAGAGCAGCACTGAAGCAGTTGCTGGCTCATTGCTTATTAAGGAAGGACAAGCCAGTAACCTGTAGGGCAGTATTGACCCGGCAGACACAGGGAACCTGAGAGTCCATCCAGTGGGCTGGGAGAGGATGCTCCCCCTCTGCACCAATAACCAGCATTGCATAATCCTATAGGAAGCAAAATACCACAACACAAAACATCATCATAATGTAATAGATAAACATCTGAAAACAAGTGCAAGTGCAGTACATTACACGCTCTAGAGTTAGGTTAGGAAATGTTTCTTTTCAATTTGGGAAAACCGCCAATATAATTATTAAAACAGAAACAAGGTAACCTCATTCAGAACATTTCATAAACCTCTCAAATAGCTTATCTAACAATGTATAAGAAGACTGTGAAAACCTGTTGGAAATAAACCTAAATGTCTTAATTAAAGTTTAGCATGGGAATGTATTAATCCAAGTTTTATATTTGAAATATCCCAATTATCGCATAAATAGCTGTTCTTACAACTGCTAAAAATTTGAAAAAAAGAAAATAGAATGGAAGAAGAAGAGAGAGGAGAAGAGAACCCTCTCACCTGCCGGCTCCGCCAGTCCAACAGAAGGACAATACTGTCCAGCAGCACATGGCACGCAGCCTGTGATTCCATGTGTACGCTGTCTCGGGTTGAAGGAGCCTATGGGGCACGGGTTGGGCAGGGCTGTACCCGCAGGGCAGTAGTGTCCTTTAGGGCAAGGCCTCGGAAAAGAGACGTTGGCGAGTCTCAAATCACAGTAGTACCCTTGATAGAAGAGGAATACATATTTTTAAATTAGCACTGCTGGTAAGGGAAAAACATGAAAATGGAATATTAAATACTTATTGCAGACTCCGTGACAACAAACTACAGCAAAGTGCTGTATAATAAATTGAATAAATGCATTGGAACGAGCAATCAACTTCACAAATAAATCACTTGCTGGAACGCTTGAGGGATGTTTTCGTAACAGCTTGTGCAGCAAAAAATGGCACACGGTCAAACTGTTTTTAAAAAAGAAAAGTAAATACATGCTTATGCTAAGAAGAAAGAGAATAACTGTATCCTACCTGCCTCACAGACAGCACAGGCAGCCTGTTTCTCGCTGTCCTGGTAGGTTCCAGATGGGCAGGGCACGGGAGCTGCACTTCCTTGTGAGCAGAAGTGGCCTGGAGGACACGCCAGAGCTGTCGCCACAGTCTGACCTGGTGGGCACCAAAAGCCTATCAAGGTGACACACAATATGGTTAAGTAGAAAGGCAACTGGAGCAGAGCAAGTAATGTGTCAACACATATCTTTATCCAACTGGCAACTGACAAAAACGGAAGCTTTATAACACCAATAACTCATAGACTGGCCTTGGCTGCAGAGTCCAGTTGGAGCCCTGAGACCTGCTGATTTGCAGTAGAAACCACCAGTACAGGGCTGACAGCCAGCCTGACTGGTTAGACCTGGCGCTGAGGAAAAAGTGCCAGCTGGACACAACTCCGGCTCTCCTGAGCCCTCAACTGAAGAGAGAAATAATTTAATTAGTCTTCCATTCAGCCATACATTCATGTCAATACCTGGCTGAATGTTTATACAAATGATCATAGGTCAGATTCGCCGCGCGCGGTCCAAATGCGGCGGAATTTTGTGATATTTCGCAATTTGTTTCTGACACGGACCTTTTTCTCAGATGCATGTTGTTGTTGCGCGAGTCGTTGCCATGGGCGTTTTATATTTACAACGCAAATTAGCAACGCTAGTCCCTTGGTTGAAATGTGATTTGAGAGTGACAACAAGAGGAAGGAAAAGATATCCTGTCACCCAAAAAAAAAAGAAAAGAAAGGTTGGCGACGAGCACAGACAATTGCATGACAAGTGGGAGATGGAATATTTTTTTTGTTGAGGGTCAGTCCATCAAGTCTTATGTGCACAGAGAAAGTTGCGGTGTACGAGGAGTACAACATCAAATGTCATTACTCAACAAGACATGCTGAGGAGTATGCAAAATACCAGGGAGATGAGAGAGAGTGAGTGATGTGAGAGAGCGAGTGATGCGGAAGTCGAAGCGAGCTACGTGGTGAGTTGGATGATTGCTAAAGCGGGAAGAAGGCGAGTTCATAAAAACATGCATATTACAGGCTGCAAGTATAGCATAGAAAAAGACTCAGTTTTGCAATATCGTGAACTTTAATAAGTCAAAGTGCAGGTTCAAACTTACTGATGAGCATCTTCAAGCCCTAGGGTCTCAACTGCTTTCTTACTCAAGCCAAATGTGGCTCAAATGTGTGAGAGGAAGCCCTGCCAGCTCTCTGGCAGCAAGGAGTAGGCAAGAGAAGCCTATGTTCTGAAGAACCGTTCATGTTCTGAAGAACCTATTAATGTTCTGAAGAAACGTCAATGTTCTGAACTGTTATTAATTAAGATTGGATCAGTTTTTTGAAATACTTGAAAACAATCTTTTGTGGAATACTTGATGCGGCCCGGGCCCACCCAGACTCTGGAGATACCCTGC
Organism: Clinocottus analis; assembly: GCF_023055335.1. Lineage (NCBI taxonomy): Eukaryota > Metazoa > Chordata > Actinopteri > Perciformes > Cottidae > Clinocottus > Clinocottus analis. The sequence continues at coordinate 11,380,371 of NW_027175931.1, read as the reverse complement.
TGGTCAATAGTCTTCCAACAGACTAACAAAAACAGGCACAAGATAACTCATAAGAAGTCCTTTAGGGTTTCTAGTCCACCTGAGTCACAGCTACAGATATTTCACAGTTTCTAGTCCACCTACTTTGCATGTCTTTGGGCTGTTGGGTTCAGTGTTGAAGGCTGGGGCCCTCTTGCTATAAAAACAACTTCAATCAATTCCAAAGAACTGCCTTTTGAATATAAAATACGTAGGTTGTTCCACACTCCCTACAGTATAGAGATTTTCACAAACAGACTTTTTACTCTTCAATTCTGAGTGGCAGACACCAACAGTTAATTGATGGCGGTGATATTATGGATTACAGTTTCTTTTCCGAATCAAACTCAAGTATGAATATCAAAGTTAAGCATTATGCCAGGTATCTGGAGACCAAATGTGCTGTCCGTTTCACCAAGTACTTCATTTAACTTTTCTTTATTAATAGGCTTAAAAACTTTGTTGGCAAGTTAGTAATAAAGCCGTTCCGATGCTGCAAAGCAGGGCTTACCACAGTATGCCGCAGGTGGACAGATGCTGCCTGTTTCTCCATCTGTTGGCCGAGCCTCAGTGGCTCCTCCAACACAGTAATACCCAGGAGAGCAGGGACCCATCGGCAGAGCCAAACCTTTTGAGCAACATAAGTAAATTTGTTATGTTTAACATACTTTGTACTGAGACATACTAAATCTATCCAACCCATATGTGATATTTGGTCAGAATGAAAACCAGTACACTCTTGATGCCCGACATGGAGAACCAGTGCCAGTGCCATTGCTGTGAACTAGTGGCTAGTGTGCATGAGTAGGTTTAGTGTCCTGAAAAATACCTGAGATGTTACAGAAGGTTCCCGGTGGACAAGGCATGGGCTCTGAGCTACCTGAGGGGCAATAAAAGCCCACTTGGCACCGCCCCCCGGTGGATGTAGCTGGACAAAGGCAGTTGGCATTTGTGTAATTGTCTAGATCGAAAGGCTGGGAGTTCCAAGCTGCTGACACACAGAACCAACCTGAGAGGATCAAATGCAGCAAAAGACAAGAGACAAGATAAACACTGATGTTGTGACTGAGATACAAACACTTCTGTTGCCAAGACAAAACAGAATCAGTACAGACTTCAGTTTCTCAGCACAAGGTGAAACAGACACTCCACAGAGCAGAAAGACAGCGATAGAGCCAAGGTGGAAGAGATGAGTCACTGATGACAATAAACCAGGTAGCCACACTTCTAATATCTGCCTGAGACTTAAGTGCATTAGGTGGTTGGCATATGGAGCCAGGCTGTTTGGCGCCTTTGTACATGAATAATACAGGGAATCATCTAAAAGCTGCTTCTGTTGCTGGAATGCTAGAATAAAAAACTGTTAAGAGAAGAGAAGTAAAATAATAACTGATGTGGCTGTTGTTAAGTTTTAATCCAAACGTGCACTTTTAGTTTCCAGACTGCAAGCTCTCCAGACGGCTTTAGACTGACTTGCCATCCCAAAGACACAAATTGGCACAGAGAAGTCCTGCCACTGAGACGCCAGGCTGTACAGATGTGATTGTGAAGAAATAAACAAAGGCACTACTGACCAGGCTTGCATTTCCCAGACACTTTTGTCAGTCTCTCCTTCTCACAGTAGTGTCCTGGAGGACAAGGCAGGCAGCTGTCCAGACTCTGAGTCATGGGCTCTGGGTTGTAATATCCACGAGGACAGGGGAACTGGGTGGCATGCCTTGAACCTTTGCACGTAATACAATTTGATTTGGCAAGTGCAACATGCAATGTCAGCGTTTAAAATACTGTACATTTTATTTGGATTAGAAAAGCAGAGTTAAATCAAAGCAGAGCAAATCTTGACATGTTCTCGTAGATAGCGTCACCATGGTCGATAAATTCATTAAAAAATGCAACTGTGATACTAATAGTATTTTGGGTGAGTCTACCATCTGGGCAGTAGAAGCCAGGAGGGCAGGGGAACTTGGTAAAGTTGCCAGTCTTTTCTGGACAGTAGTAGCCAGCAGGGCAGTGGGAACACACTGACTGGCCTGTGAGGTTGGTGTAGGCCCCAGCTGGGCAGGGCACTGAGCGCGCACTACCCTCAGGGCAGTAATGAGCTGGTGGGCAAAGACCTCCTTCTGAGCCTGGAGAGAGAAAAAAACAATTAGATGTTTTGAATTACTGAGATTATGACTGCTAAGCGCTCAATGTGATTAATCATATGATAAACCCTGATTTATTCAGTAATCATTTGTTCAACACAACCCTCTCACATATTCAGATTTCCTGCATTTATCAGCATCTGTTTATTTTCTATCTGATGTTTTTTCATAAGATGTATCTCTCTCTACGCATTATATATTAGCTCTGCTTGCCACTATTTCATAACATGTATGAACTTCAATTAAAATTAGTCATTCACCAATTAACAGAGAAATCATTGTGTTGATGTTTTAAGGGTGTGAATGTGTGAACAATAACCCACTGGCTTTATCCTGCAGATAATATTAGTTATGGGTCATTTTGTCATTAATTTAACTTCTAATGAATGCAATACAAACTCAATGTTTTGCCTTCTACCTGTAGCTGTTGTGTCTCCCCCTGGACAGTAAAATCCTGCCTGACACAGTCCAGATGGACGAGTGAGACCTGCAGTGCCACAGAACTGTCCCGCAGGACAAAGACTACAGCCAGAGACGTCTGTGAGATAAAGACTGCAGCCATACAAGTGTTAACACGTGCACACGAAACATATACAGTTACATTGCAAAACAAAAGGATTAACTTTCTACAAGTGAGGTCTACCAACCTGTTAGAGTAGGTTCCTGGTGGACAGGGCAGTGGGAGACTGGTGCCCTCAGGACAGTGCATCCCCTTTGGACAGGCTCCTCCCACTCCTGTGCTGAAGTTACCGTCTGGGTTTGGAAAGTTCACACCTTGAGTAGTAGCACATTTAAGATAAGTTAAGTTGGTAAATGTAGCAATAAGCACAATAGCCATTTTTGTAGGGCACATTTCAACAACAAGACGATTCAAAGTGCTTCACAGAATACCATCAAAAGCATCAAAACTAATGCAGAAAGAAACAGGATTCAAAAACAATTAAGAACATTCATTTTAAAAGATTAAAAAATACACTCAAAAAGCAAAAATTTGAATAAAGTTGCAGCGCAGTTTAAGGAATAAAATGCAGTAGTGAGATGCAGAAATTGATCTGCTTGAATCTTGTTCAATAAAAGGCAGCAGCTAACAGAAAAGTTTGGATTTAAAGCAGCTGAGGGTCTCTGCAGACCTGCAGCTTTCAGGGACATTGTTCGAGATATGTAGAGCAAAATACAGTACAGTAGCTTAATCAGTAGCATGCTGTTTGGTTAGGCTGCAATGACAAATTATATCCTGCGGTGTACCTGCTATGCAATAGTAACCAGCTCGACATGGTCCAGTAGCTTCAAACAGACCCCAGTCCTCACAGTAGAACCCTGTTAGCAAAGCATGAAGAATTAAAAACACCACTGCAGTTACAACTAGAGAACATCTTTTGTTGGGGTGGGACATAACATGTTATGTTATGCGATGGGATTACACCACATCTACATCTTACATCATAACATAGTGTGTCTTCAGTCGTTACATGTGATAAAACATGATATTACTGCCTTTTCTCTCTATTAATTAGTTCCAACACATCGAGCAAATGAAGGACAACTCACTTAACATTTAATGAAAGGCTTTCCAGCGTCTTGCAGCCCAATCAAGACAACCATGTGGCAATACTCTCACCTGCTGGACAAATGAGGCACTGCTCCACTTGGCTGAGGCCAAACTGAGGGCTGTATGTGCCAGGAGGGCAGGGGAGGATACCCTCAACACCGCCACCAAGACAGTAGTGTCCTGCTGGACAGGGCTGGACTCCTTCTCCTGACAGACAGTAGGTCCCTGAGAGGCAGTCTTCACACTCTGCTGACCCTTCATCCAAAAAAAGTATGTGAAGTAGTGAAGTAATACCTGCCTTTTACATTTCAAACTGTGATACTAGATTTATGTCATGCAGTTCCGTGAGTGGCCCACTTCCCATTGCCACAAGGTGGCCGGTTCGATCCCCAGTACTCCCACAGTTCACACGTCGTAGTGTCTCTGAGCACGACAATTAACCCCTCGCCTCACAGGGCAGCCCACTGCTCCTTGATCAAGGATGGGTTAAACGCAGAGAAGAATTTCCCCAAGGGGATTTCTTTAAATTAATAGCCTATACCTGTTGTGTTTGAGTACGTCCCATCAGGGCAGAGTACAGGAGACGTTGAGCTCATGGGACAGAAGTGTCCAACTGGACAAATGTCCCCTCCCACACCATTTGAGGGCGCGGAAGACACGGCACCTCCTGAACAGTAATGACCTATAAATCAATAAATACAAAATCATTTGTAGACATAAAGTACAAAGGAAAGGGCAAACAATCAGTGGTTAGTGGACAAATACATAAAAACACTTCCTCTCAAATGTTATTATATTTAACCGTTTCAAAAATATCATAGAATGTTTTGAAACATTAGCCTTTTCTCCATTGTATTGTATCAGATTATTATTCCCATACCGGCATTACAGATTCCTGAGGGCTGGCTGAGTCCAGTGCTGTTGCAGTAGAATCCAGGAGGGCAGGGCCAGCAGGAGGACAGGTTTCGGGCTCCCACAGTGCTACTCCAGGTTCCTAGAGGGCAGGGGTACTGCTGGGGGTACATGGTCCCCAGTGGACAGACGTAGCCTGCAGGACATACAGCTCCTGAGGCCAAGGTAACCTGCAGGAACGTTGGCGTAGTCACCAGAATATTACAAAGTTTGTTCATTTTGGCTTTCAGGTATAGTTAGACCTTTCAAAGTTAAAGATGTAGGCAGTTTGAGTTGGTAGCTGTCATTAATTTGCTGAAAAAAACATTTATATTGATATGAAATGTCATTGGAGGATTGCACGAATTATCTAATTTTGTTACTTGTTGCTTTAACGTCCCCCCCAAAAAATATGTTTCTTAAACAGCTTATATGTAATTACATTACACACTATTTAGTTTTCACTAAAATACCCATTCATTTTTTAATAAGCTACTAAAAGCCAAACTACCAAAGCTATTCATGATGTATCTTACTGGAGAGGCAGTGGTGGCTCCAGAGGTACAGTAGTGTCCTGGGTCACAGAGACCCTGAGGGCCAGAGAGACCGGCTCGGCTGCAGAACCAGCCGGCCTCACATGGCCGACAGTACTGAACAGCGTCGGCGCCAGGCTGGTCCGAATAAGAGCCCTGGATATTCAGAGAGTATAATGTTACAATATCAATAATGTGAATCTAAATAAGGGCCAATCCAATTCATGAGCCTTACAGCAAAACTGACAGATTAAGAAGACAAAGGTGAGAAGGAGATAGATAAGCAGCTAAATAGACACACCCACATTCACACACACCACACTGCAGACCTAAAAACACACAGATACTGACTGGAGGACAGGGTCGAGCAACAGAGGACCCCGGAGGACAGTAGTGCCCTGTAGGACACAGTGGTGGCAGGGACAAGCCTGTCTGGTCACACAATCTGCCTCCCTGACACTCCACACATGACTGTCCACCTTGACGCTGTGGAGGATTTATTGACAAGGGAAAAAACTTAAACCTGTATCACAATATCTAATTTTCACAGTATATTTGCAGTAGAACATTACTAAGAATTGTGTTTGTATTATTTCCTACAGGCTGAAAGGTCCCAAGAGGACAGGGTTGTGGCCTGGCTGCCCCCTCCAGAGTATAAAAACCCTCCTCTGCTTCGTTCTGAATAGGCGAAGCTGAGCCACCAGTACAGTAGAAACCAGGAAAACAAGGACCGGAAGGTGAGGTGTTGTTGGAACCTAAACAATAGAAACTGACAGGAAGAGAAAAATATTGACACAAGGAATAGAGGTTTTTATTTAACATGGTCCTCTTAAAAATACAAGCTGATATCTGAATAATCCAATCATGAGGAAAAACTGCGAGCATGAGTGGCATTACCCCGGTGGACAACTGACACACTCCTCAGGTCCGCTGAGGCCGGTGCTGTTGCTGAAGGTGCCGGCTGGACAGGGGAAGGGAGAGGACGATGCTAGAGGACAGTAACTTCCTGCTGGACACAAACCTCCTGTCGGTCCATCCGCGGGAGTCTGGACATAGTCACAATATATACATGTAAAGACAATCTAAATTACAATGTAGTGGGTAATTTTATTCCTTAAATATCTATTCCCAATAATGTAATGTTATGCATAACATTATGTTTCATAATATCTTCATCACTACACTGAACATCAGCAAGTGCAAACTGGCTTCATGTGACATGAGTGACCATTAATTCATAAAGACAAGAATAAAACTTATTTTGGAAAAAGGATCAAAATGTAAGATTCATACAGCAGACTTTGCTCCCTCTCGACAGTAGAAGCGTTCTTTGCAGCTTCCAGAAGACTCTGAGAGTCCCACACTGCTGCAATACTGGCCTCCACCACAAGGGGAGCACTCAGACCCATCACTGAGAGCCGGCCGTGAGCTGTAGGTTCCCTCAGGACAAGGTTCAGGAGTAGAAGTGCCCTCCGGACAGTAAAAGCCCTATTAATATTGTGACAGACAAAGGAATGATAAAATGGTCAATGAACTGTACTAGTATAGCGCTTTTCTCATCTTCCGACCACTCAAAGGACTTTAACCCTATCCCCCTTCCCCTCAGGCCCCTTCACACCTGCATGTCATCGTTCACCCATTCACATCCATTCACACACTGATGGCATGTAAGATGCCACCTGTCCATCAGGACTATCTCAAATTCACAGGATCAGCCTGCGTGGGCAAATTGGGGTTAAGTGTCTTGCCCAAAGACACATCGACATGGACTCCCACAGCCAGGGATCAAACTGCAAATCCTCTGAAGGACAACCTTGCACTACCACTGAGAAGAGAGAAAACCTGGAAGACACCTTATGATGCTTAACATGGCTTCCTCACTAGTGGTCTCAATACTGTAGTAGCGGCCTGGGAGAGAAAAGGGTTTCAAACACACACTGGCAAACACACATACAGACAAGTTACACTGTCTCCTAAATGTAACAAAGATGGGTATTTCTACCTGAGGACAGACTACGGGCATGTGAGTTCCCAGTCTGTCGCAATAATGCCTGGCTGGACATAAAACACACGCTTCTCCACTGTGACCAAGTGTGTTGTTCCTGTATTGGCCAGCCTGACAGGGGTAGGTGTGGGGGTAGCCAGTCCCCTGCGGGCAATAGTGACCATGAGGACACGCCGCTGTCTGAAATATCGCAGCATATGAAATAATTGTGTCAGTGCAATATTCACCTAAAATAAAATAAGACCAGAGCTACATTTTTCTGCTCTGTTTTTAACAGTATAATCAAACTGAATCAAAGTGGATTAGGCAAAAATAACACATTACTAAATGTTTTCATCTTAAATACTGTACATCTCATTAATTAATCTTACAGGCCTGGTAATAGGCTTCTCCTGAGGCTGCTGAGAGTAACAGTATTTCCCCTCCGGACACTCGACACACTCTCTGGCGTCACGCAGACCTGGAGAGTCACTGTAAGTACCATTGGGGCAAGGAATGGGGTTAGGATCCTATGAGGGAAAACACATTAACAAGCAGTTTAATGAACTAGTCCTTTACACATGTAAAAAAAACACACTATATTTATTTCAAATAGATATATTTATATACTGTAAATATTGTTGTGACTCACGATGCCTCCTCCGGGGCAGTAGAAACCTCGAGGACAGAGGGTGGCTGAGCGCTGGGGGTCTCGGGCCAAACCTTGAGAGCAGAGAATGCCTGGGGGACACACCATGACGCTTAACATGGCTTCCTCACTAGTGGTCTCATTACTGCAGAAGTGGCCAGGTAGGCATGGAGAACACTCCACAGAGCCTTCGTCCTACACACAAGAGAATGTGAAGGAAGATTATGAGAGTTAAAGATATCAACCAGTATGGGGGAGGTAAAGAGCAAAAAAAAGACTGAAAACACAAGGGAAAGGAGGATCGAACTTGCAAGATGCTGGTACAACACTGTTATTTTTCCAATACCAAGAGCAAAAGATAATCTATAATAAAATGGGACTGAAAATACTCCTCCAACTGATATTTACAGATGTACATGTCCATGTGGACGGAAAATGCTTTTCTAAAAACAATCAGACTGGTTTGTTGAAGGATGTGATTAATTAGTACACCAGTCCTGATCTCCACTGGTTCTCGTAGTTGACTTGTCACAGTGTGATAAAGATGGGGCCTTACAGAATAGCTGCCAGTTCCACACACTCTGGGGTTGACAGTGGCTGAGTGGGGACAAAAATAACCAGCAGGGCAAGCAGAGCAGTCCTCCAGCCTCCGACCTCCTTTCAGATGGCGAAATGTGGAGCTGGAGAAAGACAAAATATACTATATATATATGTACTAAATCCTACTTATTACACCAGCTTAATCCATATTAGAATACATATAGCATAGTTTCTTGATCATCGTCTTCTTTATCGTCATTCAGGACACATTGACTGCTTACAGTGGGCAGGGTGAAGGTTTGGAGGTGCCCTTTTGACAAAATGAGCCTTTAGGACAAATCAGGCAGTCTTCTCTGTATCTGTTGCCCATTTGAATGCTGTATGTCCCCGCAGGGCAGGGAAACTGGGTGCCATATGCAGTGCCTGGTGATGCAACATTAAAATAGTTATATCCACAAAAAATATGACAGCTCTTGAAAAGAGAACAAATCTTTTTTTATCGAATCAATTTCATATGGAAAGCTGTGTTTGGGCTTTAAAGGTTTTCAAAGCAAAACATTTAATCACTTTTATATGTTGTGTGTTAGATTTTTTTAACAATAGCGGTGAACACATTCATTAATTTAACGTAGATACTTTAATATTATCACGGATGTCACACTCATGCGTACCTTCAGGACAGTAGTGTCCAGAACTGCATCGACCTGACAGAGCTCCAGATCCAGCCAAACAGTACCAGCCCTGTGGGCATGGCCGGCACTCACTCTCAGCCTCCAACCCACTCTGACCACTCCATGTCCCCACAGGGCACTTGTACTGGGTGGGGAACATCGTTCCAGGGGGACAATAATGCCCTGCAAAGCAAGAGATTGGTGGCCTCTGGATACCACCAGTTCCTGTTAAAACATAAACATTATATGCATCAAGGTTGGAAAACTCACAAGCTTTAGATTTTAGTCATTAATTTGTGAATTGCTATTAAAGTTTTTCTTTTACTTGTTTACACACAAGAAGAAAGTAAATGATTATCAGCATGGATGTAGTGATCAGAATAGAAGCGTTCATTGTTTTTAAATGTTATATCTCAAGAGAAGTCAACTAAGCTCAACACATTGAATCCTTTATGCAACCTTTGGGTCTGGGAAACACACGGCAAAGCTCAATCAATATGGAGATATCTACCTCCATTTGACAGAAACAAAATTAATGGATTCTGATACTAATAATAAAATATAAAATGGTACTTTTAAAGGCACACTGAACCTGGCTGTACAGCATATGTGTGAAAGATTAATGGCACCTCGAAGGCAGGCATATCGCGCTGGGCACTGCTGACACTGTGAGCGGTCAGTGAGGTCAGTGCGATTGCCCAGTGTCCCTGGTGGGCAGGCATTTGTCGGCGTGTTGGGTTTAGAGGAACCAGGGGGACATACAAACCTATCAAGATATATGCAAAAAAAAGGGAAACAATTAAAAGGCAGAATTAGAATACAGGGGTAGAATTACAAATATCTTTGTAAGAGACATGTTTTAGTCAAATCAGACATGCAGTATGAATAACACAAGTTGACTGTCATTAATGAATGTTTCACAGAAAACCTTCTCTTACCCCTGCATGCAGTCCACATCGGGGGCTCTCAAAGCCACCTGTGTGCAGGCCTTTCCTGCATAACACTCTCTGCAATCAGTCAACTCATCCTGACCCTCTAACGGGTTAAAGGAGCCTGGTGGACAGGGCACAGGGTCGCTTCTCCCCTCAGGACAGTAAAAACCAGCCGGGCATTTGAGACAGTCCTTCACACCTGGAGGGTGTAGTTACAAGAAGCCAAGATGAATATGCATTTGTAAATACAGTACACTGTTGCCTACTGTATTAGGATGTCTCTTCATTTTATGATATTATTTTAAGTTTTCAATCTACCCATTTCATTTCTACTGGATCCACAGCTCCAGCTTGTCATCAACAGTTTTTTTTTTATAACAAATTAGACATTTTTTCTCATTGCCCTCTCGACATCCATCTGTTGCAATTTCTCATCTATATATTTTGGTTTATCATGAAAACGAAACAGCACTTATGTCATTATATAATCACTGTGTTTTGCTATAGGAGACTGCTACAGCACCATACTAGTTTAAACTGAGCTGCTGAGGAACTGTAGGGAAGTTCCCAAATATTAATTTCCCTATAAAATAAACTGCAGGCTATAGCCTTTGCCCAGTATGCAAGTGGGGGGAAAAGAAATTACTGTGCATATGAAATATTACTTAATAAGTGTTGAGTATAAACCAGTAATAATCCAGTTAATGAATTCACTTATTGCTCCTTGATGAGGGGTGAAGGTGCCTTGAGGACATATCACTTCATTCAAGGTGCCAGCAGGACAGTATTTCCCTCGAGCACAGGGCAGGCCAGGACCCGACGAGCCTGTATCACGCACACACGCACACACACACACACGAATCTAGCAATCTTCATTTCATGTTCTTGCTTCAAGTATGATTGTTGTTACTTCCTGTGACACATTTGGTCTGACACAACCATGGAAGTCAGTGTATTAGTGCTAAGACTTACCTGGAGGACAGAAGCGTCCTTCACTACATCTCTTGCAGGCTGCCCTACTTGTCTGACCCAGTTGTTCCCCTGCTGTACCAGCAGGGCAAGGTGACCCATGCGGCGTGCCGGTGCCCTCTTCACAGTAATAGCCCTGTGGGCACAGGAACTGGGAGGTGGGTCTCCATGAGCTGCCTTCCAGACAATAAAACCCTAGAGAAGCATTTATAGAAACGGTCATTTATACAACATGATTTTCTAATTAAAATTGGCCCATTAGGCTTGAAAAAAATGTAGCTGAGTTGGTAGTTTATGGTATATATGTATTTGGAAACTGTGAGTAAAACATTTTAGAAGGTTTGCCACTATCAATCAACACTCTACCTGCAGGACAGATTGTGCATTCTCTCAACCTCTGCAGACCTTCCTGAGGGCCATAAGTCCCTGCAGGACAGGGTACAGCTACACCTTCCACACAGTAATGACCTGGGGCGAAAACAAACATGGACAAATAGAGATAGTCAAATAGAGACGAATGGAGGTGAGGAAACTGTAAATGTAAACTTCAGTGTGTCATGTTAAACTCTAACCTATTGGACAGACCACACATGACAAGTCTTCCCTCGCTTCTTTGTATGTTCCTGGTCGGCAGCTGATTGATTGACTGGACCTGTGGAGTGGCTGACTCCAGCGGGCGGCCTCAGCTACACACAGCAATGACGTATCATTACAGTTACAGTAAGTCTGTCCAGGTGTGGAAGACCAACTAGGAGGACAGGGGAGCGGCTGTGACATCCCACTGTCTGGACAGTAACCTCCTACGGCAGACAGAGGACACAAAGTAACAGAGTTATTTCAAGTCTACCTATATATCTATTGCTGCATTGAGAGCAGATTAGATAATGATGATTTATTTCTGCACTACCTGCTGGACACTGCAGGCACTGGATAGTGCACGCAGTGGAATAGAAGCCTGGGAGACAGTCTTTGCACATAGTGTGATCGAGGTTGGGCTCTTTGCCAGGTCCACACTTTAAGGCACATATAAGAGATGGAGAAAGGAGCATATGACTTAGATTTATTATTTTTTTAGGCAAACTTTATCAACCATTTATAATTAGACATAAACCAGACATTGAATTGCTCAGATACAACACATTTTAGGACGAAGGACATTATTACATTCCGCTGTAATATCCACCTTTGTAGGAAATCCAGAGGTGCAGATAGAATCTACAGGGCATACCAGACACTGTGGGACCCCCTCAGGAGAATGTTGTCCTGGGGGGCATAAAGAAAGCTTCCCATTGGCTGGATCACATGAGAAACCTGCAGGACAAAGTCTACAGTCCATTCTATCCTCTGAACTGATGAGACCTGGAAAACAAGGCTGAAAACATCCCGAAATGAGTAAAGACAATACAATGACAACAGTACTACTTGTAACACTGCATTAATAACACTATTTGTAGTTTCAGATATAGACATGCATGAGTGGAAAACTATTAAAAGTCAAGTTTATGTTGAATAGACCTTTTCCACTTGATCTGCAGGTTAAACACAGGTGTAACTGGTCATTAAGAGTCCTAGTTAATGTTTTTAGTTCCAACTGTGCTTTTCCTGAGATGACAAATCAAAATGTTTGTTGTGAAAAATGTTTTTGTTTTATTTGACTTTTGAAGTAGGGCAAGACAAAAAAAAGTGTGTTTGTAAAGAGTTTGTTGTATGATAGTGTGCTTTTATTGTCTGCTGTCTTTCACCTTGCAGTCACTGAGGCTGCTTTTTCCCGTGTAGAGGTTGAATGTTTCTGCTGGACATCTATGAGGTGCAGATACATTGCCAGGGCAACTATACAACATACATAAATTAATTAATTGTCTAAAGTACAGTTAAATGTCTTATCAGTCATTTTTATAAACCACATTTATTAATACAAGTGATTAAAAGAAGAACATGCATATATGTATTATCATAGTGGATATATCAACAGTATACGGGTCAGTAATCAAAGATTGTTGAAGACTTACAAATGACCAGAGGGGCATTCCAAACAAAGCTGGTGGGAGAAGTATTTTCCCTCTGGACAATGATCAATGTCTGTCTCTTCACCGAGGGAGAGGTCTGCACTCCCTTCAGATGGTTCTTGCAAACATGAATTAATTGCAGGAAGGATCGCAAGAAGACATAAGAAAGACCGTTGAGTCAAGATGGTTTTGTTTCTCCTTAAATTAGGTCAATTTGTTTGTTCAACTATTAACTGTCATTGCCCTTACCTGAGGCGTGTCCGGATTGTGGCAGCAGCAGAACAATCCATGATGTTGAAAAACAGAACAGCTGCATCACTTTCCGTGAGCACATTATCAATTAATATATGATCAAGTGCACACTGTCTCATTATTTGTGTGTCTTTCATTCAAGACTGTTTGGTCTTAGCCTCCAGGACTGACGGTTTTACAGCATAAAAGTGGGAACCCCTCAGTCACTGAAAGTGAAACAAGAGCATGACATGCGAGTCCCAGCTGACTGGTGTGCAATCATGTTCTGAAACTGTACCTTCCACTTCAATAATTCATGAGTATGTGCGAAAGCTAACCTGGATATTGTCTCTGTTAGTGGATTACTTCAATTGTTTATGTTACCTCTGTATTGCATTTAAAGGTTGTAAAGAGAATATATAAAATATCGGACAGGTATGAAAAATTGGGAATTCACGAACTAAATCCACACGCCAGTGCTGAAGGTTGTATTACAAAAGGCCCCTTGTCTGTTCAAATTGTGAGGATTTTAAAATTAATTAATTAATGTGAGTGAAAATGAATGCCTGGCATATCCTCTGAGCAGAGTGAGCTGCAGTGGTGCATCTGCAGACACGTGCAAACCACAATATCATGTGGGTTGTTTCAAGTCAGGTGCAAAATGTATGCTTTGCACTAAAACATAAGTAAAAAAATGTACTTAAATATGTTAGTGTGTCATTTGTGTATTTTCATGTTTAAAAATGTGTTTTTTTGAATTTGCAGGAAGTCAGTTGAAATCAATGGAAAGTTAGGAATTAGTTTTCCACAGCTTTGAATCCTGTTGTATGTCACTTCCTGTGGCATCTGTATGGGTATTTCAGCATTTTCCTGCAGGTGCAAGCACTGCTAAACTCGGTGAGCACAAGATATGTTATTGCATGTTTGGAGGCAGCAGGAATCAGAACGATGATAATCTCCGTCCACTTCACTTTGCTCTTGTTTTTGGTGGCACAAGGTAAGATACTGAATATACGTACTCTTTGTCATTGGACTGGACTCTAGCATTAAGTGTGTTCAATACACATGCATGTATTCAATAACACATTCATTTCTAAAAATGTGCTCTTTATTTGATGTAAAACTATGGTTTGTAATTTAGATCAAATTTCCTCTTTTTGCAGATTGTGTGAGCTGTGTTAATATGATGATACCCATTGATTTCTTGGACATAGCATTAGGTGATTCTCTAACATTAAACTGCACATACAATTGCTCCACTGGATTTGTTCGTGGCTGTTGGAGCAAAGCATCAGACAACTCTGGCTGTCACGGGAAAATCACCAAAAGCAGCTTGTGCATGACATCCCTTCATCTACCAAATGTGTCTAAGGAAGATCTTAAGAAGAACTACACTTGCTACACAGTAGCTATTGATTATCCTCAGCTTCCACAAAAAACAGAGCGCATTGTTTTTCTGCGACTTCAAGGTAATGATATTAAAATCAATATAAGCTATATCTTGATTTTTACAATCTCAAAAAATGTTACAAAGCTAGAAGTAGATTAGATTAGTAGTAATAAGTGTATATATGACTGGAACAAAAAATGGTGAGGACCTTGTATGTTAAAAAAAAGGATTCTTATTTATATATACAATGTACTATTTTGTCTTGTTTCTCAGCACCACTTCCTGTTCAGCCAAAAGAACCAACTGAAGGTAGGATGGGATTTACATATACATATATATATACATATACATATACATATACATATACATATACATATACATATATATATATATATATATATATATATATGACTGGAACAAAAAATGATGAGGACCTTCTATGTTAAAAAAAAGAAAGTATAAATGTTATTATTTTATTGTTATTTATATATACGATGCACTATATTCTCTTGTTTGTGTCAGCACCACTTCCTGCTCAGCCAAAAGATCAAACTGAAGGTAAGATGGGACTTACATATACAAGTAATATATATATACAAGTAATATATATATATATATATATATATATATATATATATATATATATATATATATATATATACTATATATATATACACACACACACACACATACACACACATACACACACACACACACACACACACACACATACACACACACATACAAGATTACAACACCCTCTGAAGCTTATTTGTCAAAATCGTGCCGCACAATCGTGCTGCACAACGTAATATAGTGTCTAATATAGGGTCTTTCCTTAAATAAGAGATGCAAAGAAATCCAAGGTGTTTGTGAGTAGTTTTCAATCCACTTGTTAACTGAAGGAAATCTGACAGGAAGTAGTCTGGCAGACCTAAAGTCACAACAAAATCAGAAGACATGTTTCTGAGAGTCAACAGCTTGCATGACAGGCGGCTCACAGGACAGTTTCAAGCACAGCTTAACACTGGCCGAAATAAGGAAGTCTCCGTTCCAACTGTGAGGAGAACATTTGCAACTGCAGGATTGCCAGGGTGAGTGCCAGCAAGGAAGCCATTGCTAAAATGGTGATATCTTCAACTTATCATTAAGGGTTTTTGCATGCTGTTGAGTAGGCGAAAGGATGGTTCCTCAGTGTGTGACACCAACTGTCAAACATGATGGAGGACGCTTGATGTTTTTTTGAAAAAGCACAAGATGGTCGACTTCAAATCAAGGAGTGGTCAGCACAGATTTGAACCCCATCAGGGATTGCTGCGACAGTGTTGGGAACAACTTTCCAAGCAATTTTTTGCATCTATCGTAGAAAGAATGCGGCTACTTTGCTGAAACCTTTGACCAGTACTATCTGTGAAACTGAAAAGTAAAGTTGTTCTTTTGATGCAATACAATCCAAGGTAATACTGTTGTTTTTTATGTTAACAGGAGAATTTACTGGTATTAAGGTTTTAGCAACAGTTACTGTTGCTGTGGCTACGATGCTTGCAGCATTAGCCGTTTATCTGTGCGTGAGCAGAAACAGACGGAGCTGGAATGATAAAGGTGATAATAAAATATTACAATATGAACACAATTAAAGAAACAATTACACACGTAATAATAATATTGTGTTAATAATGTCACACATTCCAGGGGAGCCTGTTGTTTCCAGATCAGGGTGAATACAATTGAAAAACTATGTTCAATTACCTTTAAAAATCTATAATTTTGCTAAATTCTTAATTTGTTAAATTCTTTATATTTTCTTTTTTTTAAGCTCACCACTACCACCTCACACTGCCCTCTTGCCAGTAAAGGGTAAGTAGTTAAAAATATGAAAAATAAAACGCAAGAATTTCAGTCTTTAAATCCAGTTGCCATTTATTCTTGTTATATTTCTCAGGGTCGCTATTAACACAGCGTGAAGTTGTGAGGAGTCCTACACCAGGTAAGATGCTCTCTGGAGCTGCAGCATGACCACACTATTTGCTATGCAAATACTAAAAGTAACTTATATTGAATAATTTCTTTGTCCCAGATAATGAGAGTGACACTGAAGTTCCATATGCTGACATCATGATCACCGTGCGAGGCGTCAGTACACCAGAGCTCACCCAGGTCGGCTACTTGACTCCCGGAGATCAAAAAGAGGTTAGGAACGTGAGAAACATGGATTCAGAATCAATATGTGTGTGACTTTAATCTTACCAAATCCCAAATTCATCGGACAGCTAAATCTCCTCTAATGTATAAGCAATGGAGGCTTCATGAATCCAAAAAAGGTAAATGTGCTGTTGTGGTGCTCACCTATAGTGCTTTATCATAGTGCTATATTGGATACAATGAGGCAGAATGAATAACCACAATGTATTAGCTTAAATAAATAAACAGATACGTGGATATATTTTACAGGCAGCTCGAGGCCAAAGGAAAGTAAGGAGCTACTGTGCCTAGATTGTGAGCATCAGTCACTATGGGGATGCAAAAAGAAACTTGGGGTCTAGTCAATGTTAACATTTCTTTTGTTTATATATTTATGCATGACATTGTATGAATAAACATTGAGTAATTTTCCAGTTTATTAGGTATTGAAACATTTCTCAATGGATCGCAAAATATAATGTAACAGGACCACAAACTGCAGCCTCCAAAATCATCATAGAGTTTAACACCTCTGTAAAAATGTGGTGTTGAATTAGACGGATATAACAAATAAACGGAAAACTGCATGTAATCAAGTTAAGTGGTTTGTTAAATGCGTATTGTTATGGACTTCAATATTGGTTTACACATTTGCAGAGTGCAATGTTAATTTATAAACCTAATAACAAATAGTTTCAAATAAAACTTGGTTGTTTCTTGTAATACATGTGTTGCTTTAATCTTTAAATATGTAAGTAACAATGATAGTATAATTAAAGAGCCTATACTACGAGAGGCTGCTCTATAGTCTTGAGACAGTCTCGCTGGTTACATGAGCTTTCCTCTACTTCTCCTCCAGTGGTGGGGAGATGAATCAAGGCCTCACCTGCAGGCCTCACGTTCAGCTGACAGGCTGCATGTCCCCCAGCCCAGAGAGGTCAGCCGCAAGATGAGCACCAACTCTGAATATGCAGTCATCACATATGCCTGAGGTCCCTTAAGCTGGAAGAGGAGAGGGAGAAGGAAAACAATTTGTTTTAAATACATGTTAATACAAACTTTCATGTTTAATCTTTTTAAGCACAGTATTTGTGTTAACCAATCATACTGCTTTGTTCAATGTATGTTGTATGAGTAATATGGACCCGCTATTATATCCAATAAAGACATACTTTGCTGTAAGTTTTGAGCCTCGTCAGTGTCCGTAGTTGCAACCGTTCCCTAGAAACAGTTGTCAACAAAACACAGTTGTAAACATTCATTCATAAAGGTGAATACGAAAGGCACGTCATTTAAGGTACCAAGTGTAACTAATTACTAACGGTCTGACATTTTCTACAACTTGCTAAAGTTAAATATTAAAACCATCTAAATCCTGCGTGAAGTCATGTTAAGCTAACGTCAATCACTACCAACGTTAGCTTATATTCTGTGGAAAGTTCCCAATGCTAGCTAGCAAGCTGATTAGATACGTCATGCACTGACTGACGTTAGCTTCTCTTCTCTTCTACTCTGAATTACACACCAGAAAGAAAATAAATAAAAACGTGGACTTCTCTTGGTTCTACTTAGCTGTCTCAGAAGTTACCTTACCAGTAACGAACATGTCAGTACCTTTCGCCATCACTCACCTGCGGGTCCCGCGAGGACTTGGTACCATCATGGAGGGGTTGGCCAGGGAAATCCTGCGAGACCAGCCCAAAGACATCCCTAAATATGCTGCACGGTATTTCGACGCTCTCCTCAAACAGAGAGAAGGTAAACTGCAACGTCACATTTGGAAAATTAAGACAACTTCCATTACCTGCTGTTAAGTAATTGATTGTAATTTTTTTGCTTGTAACCCAGATAGTGGAATGGACCCTGCTGAGTGGGCAGCTAAAATGGAAGACAACAGCGCATTTAAGACTATTAGTGTAATTCAGTCCCTATACTCTGATGATACCTCTAAATCTCTCCTCTTTTAAGTCTCTCCGTTTATTCACCATTACACCTTTGTTGTTGTTTGTTTTTACCCAAAAGGCTATTCCTGAAAAAGAGCCTGCAACAGAGGTGACCATTTCCAAGTGAGTCTTATCTTGTGTGCTATCAGCAGCCAGGAAGATCAGCAGAAGAGGGAGAGGATGTGCACAAGGGAAAGAATACTAACAAGTGACAAGCAAAGAATAAATGAGAATTAAGTGTTGTGTTTTTCATGTTTATAACTTTAAGGTTCACACCAAGAGTGGTTGTGTGAGATAATCTTATGTTTCTGCAGATCTTTTAAGCAAATACAGTCCTTTATCGTAATTGCTTTACTAAATGATTAGAATAGTCATATGTCTTCGCTTTAACTTTTTAGAGGTCAATGTATATCTCAAAAGCAAAAATACAACGTGCAATAGAGGCCAATAGCACAGAAGGTCAGCTCAGTATTTAACGTGCTTTGAGGTTTGCAGTGTCGGGTGAAAAGACGCAGAAAGATGCAGGAAGACAGTCAGAGACATGTTATTTTATTGTTTTGAAGAAGCATAACTTTAATCACTATTATCACATACATTTTCTCCCATTCAGTTTAAACATTTCTTTCATTTGTATTGATTTTTAGAGAAAAGTCCTATGAGTATCAAACTGAAGATGAATCCAGTTATTCAACAGAAACCTCAAATCTTTCAACAACACAAGCCAATGTCTCTGAAAAAGTTGATTTAACGGGAAGCACAGAAGAAAATAAGGAAACATATGACGTTACAGAGAAACACATTATTTCACTGGATAAGGGAATTTCAGAAGAGGAAACGGTATACATGCTCCCAGCTGTAGATATACAGTCAGATTATCTGAGCAGGGCAGAGGAAGAAAAAAACCCAACAATAACTACTTTTGATCAAGTTGACAGGGCAGCTAATAGAAAAGATAGTAGCTCGGCTTCAGACCAAGATATGCCTCAATCAGAGTTAGAGTCCACAGACTTGTTATCATTTAGAGATGTGTGTGCTCAGGAGTTAGGAACGGCAGAAGATGAGGGAGGCGATCAACAAGAGACTGTAGCAGTAGATGAGGAGATTGTAGACTCAGAAGGAGTCAAACAAACTTGCAATGAAGGACAAGTGGAAGCCTTTCCATATTCTGGGCTGTCTGATGTGGATGTGTGTGCCGCAGAGCTTGGAACAGAAACAACAAATGAAGGAGTCACTGCTGAAGATAACGATGACAGCTCAAAACCCCAACCGGAGGAAACTGTTGTACAATCAACATTGTCTCAATCTGAAACTCCTGAATGCAATCAGCATGAAGCAAAATATGAGGAGGAGGTAGCAACGGAGACTGAGACTTCTCCTGGAGAAATACATGAAAGTGTATTTCATATTAATGGTGGTTTAGACAGCAATGCCATACAAAAGAAGGATTCATTGGTTGAGATAAGCTTTGAAGATGTTCCAGAGGAACAGCAGATTAAAAAGGTTGATGAGAACCAGTTAGAGGAAGAGGGCTCAGTAGAGCTCTTACAGAGCAAGATACTAGAAATGCAACAACATGAAAAGGCCGAAGAGGTTACTGTAGTGGCAACAGACCGAAATGTATGTAGCGCAGATGACCAAGATGAACTTGAAATAATGGGAGTTGAAAAAGAAGGTAATTTGGAAGGGCGTGAAATGGAAAGTCAGGACGAGGCATTTCATATAATGAAAGAGAAGGTGGACACAAATGATTATAATTTAAATGATAGTGATGATGATGAGAAGCGTATAGGTGTTAAAACCAGCTCATCACATCAGCCCACCGCCAAGGCAGACAAAGAGAACCTAGAGGATGAAGCTGATCGGGATGAACGTAATGAGACGATAAAGGATGGCACATTTCACCAGAAGGAGGATTCTGAAGAAGAGGCAAAGTCAAACAACCCTGACTACAAAGAAGATGAGACAACAGACACGGTTGGTGGAGACAAAGGGGACATACATGCAGAAGGTTATAGTGAGGTGGAGGATCATTCATCACAAGTCACCTGGTCAAATGTATCAACTGCTGCAACGGAGAGTGAAACTTTAGAGGCAAGTGCACAACATCTAGGAGAGGAGAACGAAGAGGGTCAGAGAACACCTGGGGAGTCTCAACCGAAGGACGCAGTGGTAGAAAAAGAAGTCAGGTCAAAGGAAAGGAATTCAGAATTAGAGGACTTTGGAGAAGAAGAAAAGCCCGATTCTGAAACACAAAAGAAGAGTGATGCAATGCGTGAAGAGGGCATCATCATCGCCACTGAAAGCACAGATCGGCCAACTGCGAGTCACCGAGTAGAGGAAAGGCCACTCGAAAACGATTTCACAGAGCCTGAAGGAAAGAGCAGTGCCAAGGTAACGTCTAACTTCTTCTCAATATGGAATATTTGCACCAGTGATGCGTCATATTTCACACCTTTTTATATGCCTTAACATCATAGATGAACATTTTTGTAGCGAGAACATAGCCCCAATTTACCATTCATGGCCGTAGCTTGTATAATTTGAATTTAATGGAGGTTGTTGCAACTCACCACATCGACTCCACTTGAATCAGCAGGCTGAGAATAAAATTTCATCCAGTTTCAGACTGCTCCCATTCCCGTCTCAGGTAGCCTGAACAACCCTTCAAGGACAAGTCTGATCAACACTGGCGCTCAGTTTATTCCCTTGGACTCTCCAGTAGTAAGTGATTGAAAATATCCCCAAAAATAGTTCATATTTTGTTCTGATAAACTTTGAATGTCATAGAGAGGGTCACATTCCAAATCTTCAAAACTGACATGCAGTGCAAAAAGTGTCGTTTCAGTGTCTAAATTCACCATAAGCTGTGTCTGTGTTTCACGGGCGTGTTCAAGATGCTGTTTGAGGCCTTTGCTCTGACGCATGCTCATAAAACTGTTATACTGTGGCTTTGTTCGTGCTAGATCTGCTCTCCTCCCGGGAGGCACTACAGCCTGCACAGATTGAAACTGGATTCAGTAATCTATCATCATAAAAGACAGACTGGTCCATTTGTCTTGTGAATTAGGACCTTTAACATTTTTACTGCTGTCACAGTTAGCCCTGTCTGATTTGTCTAGTCCAACTAGGCTCCAAACACACAGGGGGGTTGGAGTGTAGGAAGGGGAACTGAGGATGTTACCATGGTAACCCCTCACCATCCTGCTCTCTCTTATTGTCGTCATGGAATTAATAGGAGATGGTGATGCTGATAGTTGCTAGGCACCATCTGTGTCAGTAATCTACCTTTAATAGCAGTTGTTTAAATGAGTGAATAAGCAGTACAATAGCACTTTATGTATTTTTGCACACAGTAAAGTGATATTTGTCATACTTTTTCTTTTTTCATGGTAAAAGTTACTTCTACTGAAACAAAGCTGCCACATAACTGTACAATATCTATGAGTGACCTGGCTGCATTATTGCAGATGTCTTTTATTTTGAAATGCGTATGCCTTTAAATTTTGTATTTCTAAACTCTCCACATAGAAGAATACACAAGGTGCTATATGGTGTGTGTGTGTGTGTGTGTGTGTGTGTGTGTGTGTGTGTGTGTGTGTGTGTGTGTGTGTGTGTGTGTATATATTGTTATTATTATAATATCTTGCCATGATTGTTGCCAGTAAATTTAATTACACAGTAGTTACCGTTCCCTCAAATTCACAGTGAATTGATTTATAAAGCACGTCAGCTTTGTGAAATTAGGTGTGAAGATAATTTAACATATTGCATGACTGCTTAGTAAACCAGCAGGAGAGCGTTGTGTGTCCGATACATAACTCAGATAAGTGGATTCTCTCTCTCTCTCTCTCTCTCTCTCTCTCTCTCTCTCTCTCTCTCTCTCTCTCTCTCTCTCTCTCTCTCTCTCTCTCTCTCTCTCTCTCCGTCTTGTCTCTGAGGCTGGCAGAAGAGTGTGGGCGGCCATACCAGCTGGGATCAGAGGGATGGAGAGGGTTGTTAACTCATTCTGCCTCTAATACATGTATAACACCTACTAGTGTAAAACAGCCCAAGATGCTTACACGATTTTATTTTCACGCTAATAGTAGAATTTGAAAGTCAGCAATAATTGTTCTATGACCATCTGGCTTTTACATAGTATTTCTATGTTGGTCATCAGTTTTTATTTGTGGAGTTTGTTGTTGTAACACTGAAACTTGTGAATTTGTATGATGCTCAGTGCATGGTAGTCACCTAGTGGTTTCCCA
Source organism: Clinocottus analis (assembly GCF_023055335.1). Taxonomy (NCBI): domain Eukaryota; kingdom Metazoa; phylum Chordata; class Actinopteri; order Perciformes; family Cottidae; genus Clinocottus; species Clinocottus analis. The sequence goes on along the minus strand of NW_027175931.1, from coordinate 11,357,493 downwards.
ATTTACATTTCATGGATTCATCATTTTCACTTCTGTCAAAACTGTCAAACTTTAAATCAATGAAACAGTCCTCATATTTAGTCTTCAGTGACTTTCCTGCAGTCTTTCGGCTGTGCTTGGTGAATGTGAGCTCGGACACGGCAGGTCAGCAGCCCTAACGGGACAGAAAAGATGGAACACATGCTGTCATGTTTGTAGGAGGTCTCTCTTTCCCTCCCTCCCTCCCTCTTTCTCTCTTCCTCTCTCTCTCTGACTGTATGTCTCTCTCTCTCTCTCTCTCTCACTCTGTGCATGAGCGGGTGTTACTGAACATACAGTGATTGTTAGTAAGAGTGAGGCATCTGTATTATACCGGAGACTCATTTAAAGAGAGCTTTGCTTGGTCTACATAGAAGCAAACAAGTCGTACTAGGTCCACTCACCTGAAGACTGAAATCATCTCTGAGAGTAAGACATGGACTGTCACAATGTAAGTAGAAGCTTCAGATTCACTTTATGATGATTATTTTTATTTACATTTTTAACCACTTATCAGTTTGGTTCATTGGGAATTGCAGTTTGTTAGTTACGAGCATTTGTTTTCCCTTAAACAGTAGACTGCCATGTGTGTTTATTTTCCTTACTTGAACTTATTTTTACCATTTGAACAATTATGGCTCACACACCGTACGTTTTTCACAAATTAGACCGCCGTCTTTACACAGTTTTCAAACTTTTTTCAGTATAAGTAAATAATACTACATGAGGTTTGCCTCCCAATATTTCAAATCAATTTGTATCAGGAGCTCAGGACCCTGAGGAAATGAAAAATGAAAAGTACCCTGACAAGGTGTGTATCCAGCAAAATCTATTGCAGCAAACTTGAGTCTGGTGCTGCACAAAAACTGGATTCTGGCTGCTCAGTGAGCAGTCAGACAGCGAGGCTAATGAATGCTGGCTGAACAGGTGGGTGGTCACACTCCTACACTGAAGGGGTTTCACTGGAGACGTGATGCACTGCATAACCAAGGCAGTGGGATGACGGTAGGCTCGTTCAGTGGGTTGCCTTTGTGTGAGATGCCAATCTGTTTCTATAAGCAAAGCATGGTGTGTAGCTGAAATGTGTTCACCATAAAATTTGAAGTGGTGTTTACATAACTTGTCAACAGCCATGACGCTATTCTACTGACACTTTATGACAAGCCAGAATGTATCTTCCGCCCACCCCATGTTTCCTTTGGGACAGTAGATGCTGTAATTTTGGTGAATGAGCTGCTGGTGTTGACTACAGGAGCATTTTCGATTTTTGCTGGCTCATTCTTATTTTTCGGCCCAGGTTGCAATGAACGGAATTAGTTTACCCTCGAAATAAATACTTATATATGTCCAGTCTCTGTGAAATATGAAGTATTAGCATTAAATACGTAATAAAAAAATCAAGCAATCATTTCCACGAGCCTTTGAATTGTTATTTCCATGGTCAAAAGAGAAAAATCACAGCCGACGATGATGATTCATTACAAAACTCAAACATCAATGTATTATATGACAAGAGGAGAAGGGAGAGAGAAAAGGAGGCGATGTGGGTTCGTGACCTCCTGAGAGCCTTGTTGAAGTCATGTAATAGGGTAAGACACTTGGCGTTGTCGTGTATACAGTTATCAAAACAGGGTATCACAATCTGCAAAGGGATAGATTCGTTCACCAATGGTCCAGAAAAAAACAACAACCTCATCTGATCATGTAATATGCCACCCTCCTGTGACTGACTACTACTTTCTGGTCCTCTCGGCAGGAGGAGTGCAGCCGGCCCCAGGAGGAGGAGGACATCATGGACATTCCCCTGGATGACCCAGAGGCCAACAGGGCTGCTGCGAAGATCCAGGCTGGTTTCCGTGGGCACATGACCCGTAAGAAGATGAAGCCGGAGGACAAAGCGGAAGGGGAGGAGGTGAGCAGCAGGGGGGACACAGGTCAGTGTTGTAGAACCAGGGGATGAGACTAGGTCACACAAGGCCAAAAAAGGGCATCATGGCGAGTGACTCTAAGGGCGATAAAAGAAACTCACATCAGGACGTGGAAAACGGTAGGTAAAGGAGAGCACATTTGACCTTAAACAGACTCACAGGTAAAACAATTCAAGATCACATATAGGCAAAAAAGAATCACATAGTATGTCTGGCATGTTGTTGGTTGAGCGTTAGGCCTCTTCAGGTGTCCCATTTTAAGACGTTAAGAGAAAGGTGTTGTGACTGTAAGCTTTTCTCAGAACCAAACGCATCATGCAAGAACATAAACTAATTAACCATCAGACATGCTGGAGAAGAAACTATTTAAAAGCCATACATAATCAAACACCCTGATGGGTTATCCCATGTGTGATTAATGTGATACATAACTGCATGACTCATTTACTTACCACATAGGGTCTCCAATAAATAATTAAATCATTGAATTAATTATCCTGTTCGGGTTATTAATGGATCCGTTGGTGCATGTTCTGTAAAATCGTGAGAGAGAAAAGACGCTTCAGAGTTCAGTTGACTTGTTAAGATCTCTCGATGGTAAACATGTTTTCCTAGTTTGTATTGAACAAGAACATGGTTTCAGATTTCAATTTTTTGTCCAAAAATTGTTTTAACATTGTTTCAACACAACATAAGTTTGATTACATTTTATATTCGATCATATATATATATATATATAGTTATTATATATTATAATTTTATTATTATATTATATTTATTTTCTCTGAAAATTAAAAAGGAAACAAAGTTAATATAGTATTAAACAGTATAACATTTTACTCAGAACTCCCCATATATACATCAGATTTCCACTTAAATCTGATTTTTTTTTCTGAAACAGGTCTCCAGGTAGACAGAACTTTAGTTTCTCAGCCCTCAAAATGTCACCTTTTCCTCGAAGACAAAGCAGCATTTTCTTTGGGGATGTGGCTGACACAAGGGATGCTGTCAGTGAATCCGCCTAACCCCGTTTTTAGTTGCCTTGCATCCTCTATAGGAGATGTATTTATAGCGCCAGGTGCATTAGGTACAGTATATACTTCAGGGAACCAAATAAAATTAATGGACCTGTCGGACTGGAACCATGCATTCCCTCCTCTTGGAGGAGAACCCCTTTTCACAACAGAAATTATTTTTTGAGCTTAGGTTATGTCAGCCAAGTTCTGAACGTTGCGAAATACGTCAAAGTGTCAATTTAACCTCCTTTGAGAATACATTTTCTTGAAGTAGCAACTCAATATAAAGTTCTCCTTAAGCGTGTTTTGATAATAGATCCACCTACAACCTTACAGTTTGTGGTCGTGCACTGTAGTCTCTTACGTCGACGACAAGAGCGTTTACAGAAGCTGTTCTTTCCAAGCTACGCTGTGTTTGGTTACGCCTTGCCTGTTTCTGTTTTTAGAGGCAAGAGGATCGGGGGCAGTAGAGAGAGAAGACACGAATGTGCCAGCGCAGTGACGCCCTGTCCTGACCTGGATGAAGAGAAAGAGGCGAAGCAAGGGAGCGAGGGACGGCTGGCATAAGCTGGCTGGGCTGACGGCTTTCAGGCAAACCTTTTTCCCCTGGAAGTCATTTTCTTTTTCAAAACACATTAGCAGTAAAAAAAATGAACCGACAGTTTTGAGGGTGTGTGATGTGAATTTTGTGAACTTTAACACCCCCTCTCTGCTTCTTCAGCAGTCTCATCAGTACGGATGTCATTGACCCAGAATTTGCAACTCACTGCATGTACTTGTGAAACTTCTGGTAGTGTGCTAGTTTTTAGATGATGATCTGTGAATGTGAATATGAATGTCCTCTAAATGCTAAACAGGGCTTTTTTTGATGGGTTAGTTCATACCATCTGTGTATAAACCTCATGTGCATCAGCATTAGACTTTGCATATTTAGTGGCTTAAGTTACTTGTTATTTTGCATTGTTTATGATGTGCTTGTATCTTGACTATCATTTACCTATTTGACTTGCTTATAAAAAATATTAAAACATCAAAAAGGAAAAAATATGTATGTTCTATTTACTCTAAATTACGTAATTCAGGTTGCATTTGCATCGATTATCTTTTTCAAAATATAAGATGGTTCTCTTTCCAACTTTTCAAGCATTTTCTATAAATCTGATCTTCCAGAACAGTAAGCATGCAGTAATTACACTTTTCTTTTTCAGATGCATTTGTCACAGCTTTATTTTATGATACATTGCTTCGTATGCTCTCTTGTTGTGGTGGTGGGTTTAAATATTTTTAATAGACATATGTTGAATCAGATGGTGTGAATTCTATTATCAAAGTCTGCAGAGCCGTTGTTCTTTAAAACTAATTGAAAAGTACCTTGCTGAACTTTGCTGTAGAGTCATGTCATTACACAAATAAATCCGCCTTAAATATACAGTGAAATGTTTGTTTTAAATTTCATTAATTCAGGTAAAGTATTTGTTGGTTAATTTAAACAATACCTTTTATGTAATATGTCACCTCCATCTCTATCCTCTTTATTACTGCAGCTACAGCATCTTACTGTTTTGTCACTGCAATATAAGCAGTGCTGCTAATTGGAGAGGGTTGTTTCCCTGAAGCAGAAGCAATGTTTTGTCTCATGTTTGGCTCTCTTGCCCAATCAATCTTGTGAATAATTCATAACATAAAACTGTGTATTTCTCATTTTACTACTTTCAATTAATTACACAAGACAAATTAATTGGGTTTTTACCTGAAAAAATAGAGATACCATTTAAGTAATTAGATTGTACGTCGTTGAAGAGCTTGAATACTTTAAGATACAACATGTTTTAAATGACGTGTGCAGCTGTTGTGCATTTTTGCAATACTTTTTGGTCTACCTTTATTGCAATAGGGCTGGTACACATTTTGTCCTTTATTTGATCAGGCAATATTGTTCACTTGATGAGAAACAGACTAGAGCATCTTCGGTCTCCCAGTGCTCCCACTCAGCCCACCTACACACATCTGAGGCACGCAGCACTCAGCAGAAACTCAAACTGCACATGCATTCTCACACAGGAATAAACACAGCCCATGCCTTAGTGTGCAGATCCCACTCAAGTCACTCATAAGCTCTTTAGTGCACAAATATACACACACACACATGCACGCACACACACACACACACACACACACACACACACACACACACACACACACACACACACACACACACACAAGTGTTGTTGATTGTATCAACTGCAGCATGAGTCCCTCTCTCAGTGGTTTTGCAAAGCCACTTCCTTCTCAGCCTGACATTCGTCCTCCGCTATGCTCTCATAAACATCCTCTAAGGGTTTTCACACAGACTGCTTCTCTCTTTTCTCCCCCTCAGTCCCAGAGGTACCATGGCCATGTTCTCCTGTCTCTTCAAGGACTCGGGGTGAACAATCAATATTGTGCACAGTGCACACCTCTAAACATAGCGCAACACCCACTTTGTGCTTTAAATTTAATTCTGAGAGTGAAGGCAAAGACAGTTTTTCAGAAAGAAATACATCCTCAAAATCCTGTTGTTCTGGGTGTTCATGGATCCATGTGTGAGTCATGTGAGCGAGTGTGAGTTTGTAAAGTGCACGGCCACCTTAAACTTAATAAGAATAATAGTTCTGTCCCACTTGCAGCGTGTTAAGCTGAGGATGAGCTATTTTAGCAGGAGATCATGCTTGGTTGGTTTGTGCTCTTTCTCAGACAGCTTGTCAGAGAGAAAATATCTTTCTGGCCTCCTGGGTGATAATTAGAGATGAATAAGCCAAGGCAAACAGCAGGGGGCGCTGCTTTCCAATGGTTACGCCACCATCACCCCCATTTTAGGATACGTGCTGTCATTAATACCAAGTAGGTTACACAACTTAGCGCTAATGAGAGGACTGTAATCCCACAGCTGCAACAACTAATATATTACCATCAATTATAGGAGTCACAGCCAAAAGATGTGATATCGTGCTGCTTCACATTGTAAAGATATATTTTGTCAAATATGTACATCTGAGTCAGGCACGATGACATCAGTCCTGGACTAAACATGATGGTGAATGGTTTCTGTCACACACGAGCACCCAAACTGCCTGAGACACACAGGCCACTTGTGTGCTCCCGCTCTCTGTATTGTGTGGAAAGAGTGCTTCTTGATTTAAAGTGTGTTAGAAGATGAGAGGAAGAGGGAGGTGCTGCTTTTATGGAGGGCAGAGGTGGAGAGGAGAGGTTCGGCTTTGATGGCCCAGTACTTAGAAGTCTGAGGCCTGGGAGAGTGGTGGTGAACGGCATCTGTTCCCACATTCTTGGAGGTTTCTCTCGACCATACTTCCTCCTCTGCATAAAACATTCCTTTGTTGTCAAACAAAATACAAAAAAATAATAATAATTGAGACAAAAGACTGCTTTCCTAAAGTGGGAGAGATCATTTGTTATGCGATTAAGTCAATAAAGCATGAAAGGCTTAATCCCCCAAAAAACAAGACAAGAGGATTTTCCACATAACATCATGTCTGATAAGACATGTTCAGTTTACAATACATTTGAACTAAATGGGAGATAAATCAAACTATTGTATTTTGACTTGTACTGAGACGTTGTCTTTTATTGTCATAAAGCACCTGATGTATTCCAAGCCATAACTTTAATGTCAAAACATGGCCGGCATCGTTGATGACAGTTTTTCTGAAAGCCATCGCCTCTTTCAGTTCACTGGCTGAATGTAGCGTGTATACCACCTAGAGGACAAAGTAGGTACAAAACGTTCTATTCATATGTTTACTTCATTTGTTATTTTCATTATGATGTAGCTCTCACCTCCAGGTAAAGCCCCATGGATCATACACCCGACAGCTCTGGAGCAATAGCACCAACAAATCTGTGAGGCTGCATGTGTGTGTATGTGGCTCAACTGCAGGGTTGGTTGGTTGCCCAGTGACAAATTGTGAGTTTATTGTGAGGCTCCAGTCCAGACAAGAGTTTGCACATTGTGACAAAAGTGGGCCAAAGAGGGGGGAAGTGAGTTGTTTTTCAAACTCAGACATTTCACAGTTTTAAGTGGGCTCCTTTTAGAGCTGAAGCACTGTAGTTCTCTCCAATAGGGATTCTTGCAAAGTTGCTTAACTCAATATAACATTTAACCTCTTACTTTCTGTGTAATAATAAAACAAACTATTATATTGTTCCATAAAGCTTTAAAAAAAAAAGAACAAAAAGATTAATAACGGCCTAAAAAAGCAAATACTATTCCTTTTGAGCTCCTTTCTGAAAGGGCAACTTGCAATAGAAGAGAGGGGTTCATCTATACTATGTCTCTGTCTCACACAAACACACACACACACACACACACACACACACACACACCCGCACACACAGTTGGCTGTTGTTGGCTGTGACTGGGGTGCTGTGAGGAGAGTGGGGCTCAGTGGAAGCAGGCAGAGTCCAGCGTTGCAGGCAGGCTGGGCAGTGGAGAAAGTGTTGAGCCTCAGAGACGTGCCCAGGGTGGATAAACCATGCTCACTAAGTGGGAGAAAGACTCTTCCCAGGACACAAGATGAAGGTGAAGAGGAAGACCTCCTCTACAGGCAACAGTTTTCCTGACATTCCTTCCCTACTGACGCTCTTTGGCCTCCTCCTCCTTCTCTTCACAGGTAAGCTCAAACATTTGTTTGGCCATCCAGAGAAAAGAGGATACAGAATATCCCCGACGCTCTGCTGTCTTTCAGATGACCGATTAAATACGTTTAAATTAAGTTGTTATATTCTGAAAGAAAAATCTGACTATGCTAGTTATCATTTAAATCAAAGTATTTTAGAATGTCCAATTTTACAGTCTTTTGGTTACTTTCATTGTGACACGTAAAAACAACAACTCAAAACTCAAATCCTTGTCTTATTTGAAGTGAAGTTAATCCAGGTTAAATTCATCTACTTTTTTTTTTTCTTGTCGTTGTGTGCCACGGATTGGCGACACAATGGATTTGTTCATGGGTGGTGCTCCTCTATTGGGCCCCATCCCGAGCTCAAAGGAGCCTGGAGTGTCCTTTGTAGGTGTGTAAGAAGGGGATGTGTAGGTTAAGTGTGATGATATCAAGTCTTGTGCTGAACCGGTTATCAGTGCTTTTGAGCGTGAAAAGCTTGAGGTGAGTCCGTTTGAGGGGTAAAGCGATGGCGGAAGTTTAGCATGAAGTGATTTGGTCTTTTAAATGTGGTGATTTGATTTCATGACCGTACCATGTACCCAGTTTACCCAACCAGGTCAGTTTTGGTAGAATCACTTGAACCAGTGTCTATCTCCAACTTCCCCAGAGACAAAGACTCACTCTCTTTCTCTCTTTCTCTCCCTCTCTCTTGCGCTCTCTCACTCTTTTCAAGGGAGGAAACTAGTTCCAACAATCGTGCCCTTTGTCTTATCGCCTTGGCAACCCCTGTCAGGCGGACCAAATGGTTACCGCGGCAATGAGGCGATGCCCTGCTAACTGCCTCACTGCAAAGAATCGTGAACAGTGCAGACTCTCTGTCTCCTCCCTCTTTTCTAGGTTGATCTTTCTATCACTGAGGCCTAACAGTGGGATGCCCCTCGCAGGCCCGCAGCCAGTGTTTCGAGCTGCATGTGTCCGGCCACAGCTGAGTTATAGGAACCTCCACTGAGAACATAATAGCTTTGTATTGTTCGGTTTCCAAGACAGGGCTCTTTTCTAAAAGATGAAATGTGGCTCCCACTGTAATACCTTATCCCTGTGGCCCTGTGGGAGGTGGAGAATAATTGGGGAACACAAATCAAAATTAGAGTATTAGTTGTTCACCACGAGAGGTCATAAGGAATTCCTGGGGGAGTTTCTAAGAAACAGATCAGTGATCAGTGAAAAGCATCAGGTCTGCCTCTAAGTTCAAGTCTGCAACCAAGAAAACATAAACATTGTTTCAAAGAACACTTCGGTTGAAGTGTTTGTTCAAAATTAGATGAATAAATTGGTTGCTTACATTGGGCCTCTGGGTGCAGAGTTTTCCACACTATGTTTTAGACCTTATCGCATATTTGCATTGTGTCATGAATGTGATGATTTTGTTTAAAAAAAACAGTAAAGTTAATCAGCAAATAACAATGTAATAAGATTAACTTGCAACATAATGGATGCATCAGCATCAAGGATGTATTTTGATGCTTTAAGTGGTTTGACAGTTACAACCTGGAAATTAACAAGTGACTACAGAAATCAAATAGATGGTATAAAAAGTACAGACTTTAATACATTCTGTAATATAACTGTGGTGGAAACTATGCGGTCTAAACATTAGGAGTTAAGTTCCTTAATGTTGTACTTAGACTCTGTAAATGTATCCACTTCATCGTACCCATGCTCCTTTGCTGCTCTGATTCATTTATGGCTGTTCTTTTAGTAATGGTGGTAATTAGTATTTCAGTAATCACTGTGTCCTCTGCTGTTAACTCAATCCTTATCTTTGCATGCTAATGGGGCACCAAGGGCTGCAAAGTGACTGTCCTCATGCAACCGCTCTTAGTTCCTCTCACTTCAAGAGACCTCACTACTTTCTTTTTGTCTGCTCTTCCAGGTGAGGTGTCAGCGGTGAATGTGACCAGCCAAACCCAGGTGGTGAGAGGCACGGTGGGCAAAGAGGCCCTCTTGTCAGTCAGCTACTCCAGCAGCAGCTTGGACAAGCCTGTGATTAAGTGGCAGCTAAAGAGGGACAAAGAGAAACCCATCACTGTTGTGCAGTCCATAGGAACAGACATCATAGGGAACCTGAGGCCAGAGTACCGCAACCGTATCCTGGTGCTTGAGAATGGGTCACTGCTGCTTCACAACCTGCAGCTGTCAGACGAAGGGGCTTACGAAGTCGAGATCTCCATCACAGATGACACCTTCACTGGAGAGCGCTACATTGGGCTCACTGTGGATGGTATGCAGAATGACCTTCCTTTAAAAGAGCAAAGTTCACACAGAGGAGTTCTGAGCTGAAAGAAAATATCAATGCGAGTTGAAAATACGTTATCTTGTCCGAGAGGGTAATTTACAGGAGTTTATTATGCCAAAAACAAAATAGAGTGATTCACAGTGTTACTGGTGTTCTTTTTAAGATTCAACATAACGTGTGTGTTTAGTTTGACGTCAATATCTTTGAATATTCAAGCCCCCCTGTGTATATGTCCTGTCATCCTCCTCAGTCCCCGTGTCCAAACCTTACATCCAGATGATGGCCTCGTCCGTCCTGGAGTACAGCGAGCACTTTAACCTCCACTGTTCCCACGATAATGGCACAAAGCCCATCTACGGTTGGCTGAAGGGAGGCAAGGTGCTGACCAATGACACACGTCTGCTGCTTTCACATGACCAAAAGGTGCTGAGCATCTTACGCGTTGTGATGTCAGACGATGACATTTACGCCTGCACAGTGGAGAACCTCATCAGCAGCATGAAGAGCATGCCTGTCAAGCTCACTGTCTACAGTAGGTGGCATGTTACACCGGTAGGATCTCAAGGTTTACAAGTTTACGTTAGGGATGAAGAGATGATGGTAAAGTGACCTCAGATGTGTTTTCTACTAGAGGTGGAAAACATTATTACAATTCTTTACTGTAGTTAAAATAACAAATCATTCAAGCGTCTGCTTTAAAAAGTATAATGCAGACGTATTATCAAGCAAATACTCAATGTGTCAAATTAGATGCAGCGACCTTGTCAGTGTTTTTGTCACGATATGGCATTATTGTTACTCGTACAATAATGTGTAAGCAGCCTTTTCATGACGTAGCTGGGTGAGATGGCCTTAATGTCAGCGTTGTAATACAAAGTGTAATCCATAAGAGTGCATCATATGTATTGAGACGGTAATATGTTTGTGATATTAATTGATTCTATGAAAAAGTGGACAGAGAAATGCAGTAGAGTAACATTTCCAAATAAATATAAGGGAAAAATAGAAAAACTCATGTTAAGTATCCATGCTAAACATAGACAGCACAGTACTTAAGTAAAAGTACTTCCATTCCAACAGTGGTTTCTAGCTCTACTAAATACCAACCTCCAGCTTATGAAAACGCTGTATGTATTTAGTTTATTGTTCAACAAGAATCCATTTTCAGTTGCTGACAGAAGCAATTATCATCTCATGCTGACCCGTACACATGCATGCCCGTCTCGCTAACAATGTTGTTTACAACAAGTGCAAATCTAGGCTGAGTGCAGCAGAGTTGGCCCAGAGCGGCTGTTACTGGGCGCCAGCATAGGGCGACATGTCAGGCTGAGGGAGAGGGAGAGGCCGTCTAATCCAATGAACGAACAGTTATTTACGAGAAGGGAGCAGAAGAAGAAAGCAGGTGGGGAGAGCGCTTTGCCTCAGTGGATCTCAGTAATCCTGACTTCATTATTACTGTACTATGTGTTGCATGAAGAGACAGCGACAATCCATCACACTCCTTTCTATTCCCTCTGCATGCATAGCAGCACAGCATAAAGTCTCAAAGTGACTACCCTAATGTGCTACTTCACTGCCTCTCATTCATGCCAGCATCCTCTAACGGCTTGGCAAGTAATGTAAAAAGAGAAGAAGAAAAAAAAGAAACGTTGCTTTGAATATTGCATATCTTGGCTATATTTCATTCTAAGCTTATCTAAAAAGAAAACAGGATGTTACAAATTAACAAATGAGTCTCTGTGAAGACCGAATTCATGGGATCCGGCAAACTGTACTTTTTCACTCTTAAAGATAAAATATCAATAGACTGACAGAGGTTTTGCATACAGCAGATACAGCTTTGAAGTTGTATGTGAAGTAAAGTTCCAGGTTAGTGGTTCAGTGAAAGCAATTCTGCATTGTCCTGCTTTTATTGACACAAACCTCTCCATCTGTCTTTCTTTCTCTCCTTCTTGGTGCTGTTGTCTCCCTCTGTGTATCACTCTGGTTTAGGACGGAGCTCGCTATACATCATCCTGTCCACCGGGGGCATATTCCTCCTGATCACCCTGGTGACAGTGTGCGCTTGTTGGAAACCATCCAAGTAAGAGCAACCTTTTCTTCTCAGCCCTCTTTCCCTTCTTCTCTCTCTCTCTCCCCCTCTCTTTCTTCCTCTCTCATTGGCTTTGCTATTGAACTTGAGGGTGTGCCTAGAATCTCAAGTGTAGCTCAGCAGTTCCATTACGCTCTGAACATTTTGTGAAAAAGTAATAAACACAGGGACCTGTAGCTTGTAATTTAGCAGGATTGTATGTGGTTTTTGTTCCTGCTGTAGAAAGAAGCATCGACCTGTCCCCCAAAGAGCTCCCATCTATTTGGAGCAGAGTGAAAATGGCCATGATGGTGAGCAATAGTTACATTTAACCACCTTTAGATGTGTAAAAAAAACACCTTGTAACTTACCTTTAAAGCTCCTGATGACCCAATGATATAGTACATTACTTAAGTTAGCTTGTTGGAGGAATGTCAATACTGAAATGAAATAAATGTACAATGTTTTGCAGTTGATGTTGTTCCCAAACCAACTACACTTGGTCGAAGGAGTCCCATGCCTCTTTATGTTCTCAACGAAGATGTAAGTCAGTCCTGTATTGAAAAACAGAATCTGTTAAGCCATTGGCAGCCTTACAATGAAACAAGAGTCTACAGCCATAATAGCCGCTCTGTAAGGCTGTACTTGTCCACAGCGGTTCTTTGAGCTAAATGCCAACCTGTTGGCTGCAATGGTGCACGAGTCAGGAGATTACCAAAGTATATGATTCATTCTCTGGGGGATATGGATGTCTGTCCATAAAGACGAATGGCAATTGATCAAGTTGTTGATATTTCAGTCTGCACCTCTTGAATCGACTGAAAGACCAACATTGCCATGCATAGAGTTTGACTTACAAATGATGGCTTCATTAAAATGAGAATTTTAGCTCACACCACAGCTGATTATCGTTCATCTTCTTTCAGGAGACTCTGGAGCGTTTCGAAGAATTTACTGGCAATGCTGCCGTCCAATCAGAAATGAGTATTCCTGCTCTGTACGCTCCAGTCCTTCCTAGTCCTTCCTCCTCTCTTAGAACTGAACGGCCCGTCTGGTCTGCCCCGCGCAGATACCCCCGCAGCCCCTCTCCCCTGGCACAGCCTCTTTCACAAACCCTTCCAGGCCCTCCGCTACGCCCTGTCCGCTCACCTGCTCACTCCCCCGGTTCATCTCCGCGAAGTTTCAGCCCGATAAGAAAGGTCCGACCGCCAGTGGGCATCCCGAGCAGCCACCTGCCTGTAGAGGTCGAGTGTCCAGAGCCTTTTGATCAGACTCACTGTCCATCGCAGCAGTGACCGCTGCGTGTTTTCGTTCTGTGATATGTAAAGTCTATGTGTAGTTTGTGGACCCTGTGTCGCACCGTGCCACAAGGATAATGGATTAGGATAAGAGATGAGTTCACTTTCAGCTAATTCTTTGACTTCATATGCCATTGTTTATCATCTATTTCTCTATGGCCATGCACAATATGTCGTTTTATGATATCCTGTCACATGAAAAAAAGTATATTTTGTCCACCGGGATGTAGAATATCATGTATAGAATGCTCAGACAGTAAAAAAAATACATCCAGATATGGTATATATTTTGTTTCTTGATGAATTTGAATTTTCATGTACCTGTACACATGTTGAAGTACCTGTACATATGTAAGTTAATAGTTTTGGGTTGGGTGTTTTTCGAACAATTAAACTGCAAACTGTATTCTTATTAAGGATTAGGTCATCGTATAACCTCAGGTAATAAAAACAGTTTAAATAGTTTGTAGATTTGTGGATTTTGTAAAACTCTCCACCGCAACTGTGCTACAAGACATACATTTCAGGATTAGACTTTTTCATTTCCACTATATTATTAAATTGTGTTTTTATCAGTTTTCCCAATAATATCAGAAAGTAGAAATGCTTTACCTTCCTCTGTCATTGTGAGGGAGCTGAACGTGATCGTCCGTTCTTGAATATAGACGTCATTCCTATCTCGTCCATTAGGTGTCGCCCACACACTGCTGCACATGCACAATTGAGGAAGAGAATTATTGGTGAAATATTTTACTTTATCATTTGTTATCTACAAAATGTAGCAGTTGACATAGGGCATTGGAGTATATTGTGCATAGTTTATGTGTATGCTTTTCATGTGTTACACTAAAGACATCATCCATGAGCAACTGGTTGACAACAACAAATTGCCACTCACTTTACCAATACTTGACATTACAAGCCCAATGCCCCATAATGTATGCAATGTTTCTTAATAATAATAATAATAATAATAATAATAATAATAATAATAATAATTAACTTCAAGAACGACTTTCGGTGAAAAACATGTAGTCAGTAAATACAGTAAATCTCAATGCAGGCGAGACAATCACGAGCTCAATCATGTAGCTTCCAACTGATTTCCTACAAACAGACTCTTCTTGATTATAGACAAACCATTCCTGGAAATAAACAAATGGCTTTACAGTATATGGCAACTGTATCCAAGCACAAAAGTAATGACTACTTAATATGAGGTTTATTTTTATCCTTTGTATAGTGTGTTTTTTTCATTCCATAAAACCAGGGAAGATGGAATAAAAAGACCAAAAAGATGTGCTTAATGGTTGTGAGGTTACAAGCTTGTAAAAGGGTGTACAAATGTGCACAAACACACACACACACACACACACACACACACACACACACACACACACACACACACACACACCTCCGTCCCTATTATCAGGATAATGTGTTCCTTTCAGAGGTCCAGGTGGACATCTTTTGTCATGAAGATCTGCATGATTGTATTAATTGCTTTTATCCTGAAATGTGTCTTCCGTTTCTGAAGGTGTGGTGAGTCTTGTGATGACATAAACAAATTAGATCCGGCTGGTTTGATGTGCTTTGCCATCTTTGTTCCATTTTAAACAGAATGTATTCCCTGGCACACAGACTCATGAATAAGCATCACAGACATAAGAGAGCACAGATGAGCAAGCACACAAATGTGCATAATCATTCATGGCTGACAGTAAGTAGAAAAATAAATGTCCCTTTTATTGAGCTCGGAAATTACTTTTCCTCTATTTTGTTGTCACATATCTATTAGTGATACGGTTCTTTCCCATCATGTCCCAGCTCTCCTCCAGCATGGCAGAGGAGCTTGTAAGCTCAGGCACTAATTAGACCCTGGGGAGCAGGATCACACCTGCAAGCATGCAGTCCATTGTGCATGTCTCCGAGCATCTGCAAGTGTGTGGAGAGAAGGTATCCTCTGGGTTGAACAGAGATTATGTTGATGCTCTCCATCTCTAATTAATTGCCTCCTCCTGCTGCATGGTGGAGCCTTGTCCTTGTCCATGTCCTTGTTCACACCAGCCTGTTGATGTGAAATTCTCAGTGTAAGAAGGTGACTGTTGGAAAGCGATACCCTTTTTTGTGTCTAGGTCAGGACTTGCAGTAACAGCAGGTAGTCCCCTTGTAGAGCACAGGCTTTGATCTTTATTCAGGTCAATTGATAAAAAAAAAAAAGGAAAAAGGGGAAGAGAGTCCTACCAGCGTTTTCTCCCAGTTTCTACTCACTGTCACATTTTGCGCAAAATTCATATTACACCCAATATTTACTTGATATTTTCATCCTGTTTTCCAACATTAAAACGAATTACAACTTGTTTCTACTGTGAACATACCACTCATACTGTCTGTCTGTCATGCAGTGGAGAGAACTATCACATTGTGTATTCACTGTAGTACTGTTCTAAATTTGTTCTTAACTTGAGTATTTCCATGTTATTTCTGAGGCAACTATTGCACTTTATACTCCAGTGTATTATTTCAAAGTTATCTTTGTTGCTTGTGACTTTTAGGATTATAAGTTTTAAATGTTAAAATGCATGATAAGTATATAAAAAGCAATACATTGTTAAATATTCATCTAGTTACCCTTTCAAACAAAACAAGGAATTTACTAACAGTATATGAGTTATATCAACAGGATGGTTAGAAATAAGTAAAGTACACAAATTTCATTTAGGTATGCTTGGTATCACCTTTTACAGTGTAGCCCTACCTCAACCAACATGCCTCTTACACACTGATGCATCAGTATTATCAATAATAGTAATTATTATACTGTACACCATATTGGTTACATGGGCCATTTTACTGCGTAATATTTACATTTAGATAATGGCACTTCTATTCAGTACAATTTTGAATGCAGAAATTGCACATGAATATATTAATACTTTACTTATCTAAATACTTCTTTGACAACTGCTGTCGTCCCTTCACCCTGAAGCGTCTTCCTCTTTCTTCCTTGCAGACGTTTTCCATATATTGAGTCATGACTTGAAATTAAAGGAAATGCAATGAGACAAGTCATCGTATCCTCCAGTTGACCATTTAGAAACTGCTGCTAAAAAT
Source organism: Clinocottus analis (assembly GCF_023055335.1). NCBI lineage: Eukaryota > Metazoa > Chordata > Actinopteri > Perciformes > Cottidae > Clinocottus > Clinocottus analis. Next base: position 11,341,094 of record NW_027175931.1, on the reverse strand, counting down.
GAAATCTTCTCAAGTGTTCTGCTGAACTCGTCTGACAAAACCATATGCTGGCCCTGGAGTGGACAACACGGGAGGGGATGAGTGGTCTGGGGAGTGTAACAACACACACACACACGCACACACACACACACACACACACACACACACACACACACACACACACAGCAATAAGTATCAAACTAGAAGTGTGTAGACCTCCACCTTGACTCATCCTACACCCTTACACCAAGTTTAATGAAAATTGAGGCCATTATTTTTCATAATTCTGCATTTCCAAAGAGACACAGTGAATCATTTGGATACAAAGTGTGTTTCCAGCGCAGGTAAACACCCTGCATTGCTTAAGACATTATGGGCTGTCTTTTTTTCTCCATAGTAACTGTACCCTGGCAACCAGTTAGAGTGCCAGTTATACTCATAGTACTCCAGACCTCTTTGGCTCCCTCACTTCCTCGCCTTCTCCATCACTCACCTCCTCTCTCTCCTCCCCATAGCTGTCCCTTTGTGTTTGTGTATTTGTGTGTCTGCATGTGACTCAGCTGCATCCTCAGCACCTATAGGACCTTCGGTCTCCACGGGGGAAGCTGCATCGCTGACACTGTGAGTGCTGTTGCTTTTATCAATTAATCTGATTGATAATTTAAAACTGTAAACTGTTTTATTGTTTTTTATCGGGAAAATAAGTTTCACAATTGAATTGCATTATGAAAACTGTCTGTGATTGATAGGGAATAAGAAATGCAAAAGGGCTGATTAGGTTTATTTCTCGTGTTTTATTCATTTTCCCTGGTAATATTTTGCATTCTTTTATGATTTTAATTTTCTTTTTCATTTATTTGAAACTGGAGGTTGGCAACAGCTAAATCTTGATTTCTATGTTATTTCACTGTTGACAGAAACCATGCTTTCTTGTTGCGAATGTTTTCTTATCACAACTTAATGTTTTCATCAGGCATTATCAGCTGTTTCTAAATTTACAAAAAAAAAGAAATGTGCGTTCTCCATTTATTGTTTCTTCTATTGGCTCATCAGGTTGAATCAGGGATTTGAGGCAGAATCTTTGCAGGTGTTTAAGAGAGGAGAGGGAGGTCAACATGGGCTCCAGCTCCTCCTCTTATGCCCCAAAAACCATTTACCTGGATGTGGAAGGGAAAGTGCAAAAGGTGGGTCTTGTTCAGGTGGAAATGCTGTACTTCTAATATCTATTTTTACCTGTTTGTAGATATAATGTGATGGAAATGTATTTGTCTGCTGTGTGAAATGGGCTGGGTTTTTACTAAAAGGTTAGACTTCTTTCTTTAGAGAAAAAAACCTTTTGCCAGCAAATAGTGTCATGTACTATTTAGGATTGGAAATGAATGGAAATACTTAAAGATTTAATAAGACTCTAAAATGTCACTGCAGACTATAAAGATTGTTCAAAACTGTTTCTCCAGTTTACACGTTGAAAATAATGGTTGATGGTGTCTAACTAATGCCTAACTAATGTAAATCAATTAATCAATGGTAATGGAATTAATATGGATTATTTTGTCAATACAATCCAAAATGTGTTTGAATGCATGCAGTTCTATATATTTAGTTATTACATTTTAAGATAACATTCATTTTAAAATGGATTTAATTACAAAATCAACCTTAATTATGGCAATTAAAAATGAATTTCTTATTTTGCCATCTTGACGCACGTAGCAAGTATTTCCAGCAGCTAACTCTGTTTGGGGGGAGGTTAGTTGGTGATGCAGAGCAGGTAGGCTTCCATTTGTTACTGACACAAGCAAACGCCTGTTGTTTACGGCAAACACAACAGAACACATTTCTGACCGCTTTCAGCTCTGTTGTATGATTGAAAATATGGATTATAAATTTTGTTCCTTATTTTTATGAAAGCAGAAATTACACTAAGGGCTAACATAAAATAAAAATACATCCATTCATCCATTATCCAAACTGCTTATCCTCATTAGGGTGGCGGGGATAAAAAAAATAATACATGTTTAATGTCATTTTTTATTTTGTAGTCATAAAACAGCAGAGCAAGAGCTTCGTGATCATCATGAGCAATGGTTTGAGGCTTGAGGTGCAGAGATACATGAAACACATGCTGATCTGGTGATGTGGAGTGCTTCAAGTAGAGCGCTGGCAATGACACATGTCTGCTCAAGGGCCTGAGTGTTTGTCTGCTACACCTGCTTCCTTCAAGATGTAGGATCACAGTTGTTGCACAGGCTTTATGTGCCCAGGCAGTCTTTGTTATCAACCCTGGACATGTCGTGCCAGGGAGAAATGTTCTAATCTCTATACATGTAATGTATGTCCCGTAAACTGGGCCGATTGAAGGACAGGAATGGCGCTATCTTCTACAGCTGCATGAACGCGCACACTCCAGCTGTCCTTTTCTTTCTTGACCTTATTCAACCATGCAGCGGGCAGACCCTCACTGTGTGATTCGCTTGTCTGAAAAAAAAAAACATGAAACTTGATAACCTTCCCACCCTGTAGGGACACTGAGGCCTTATATGAAATAAGTGCAGGTGTGCCTTTAACCATAGACACACTGTATTGGGTTTGTGCACGGCTGAAGGTTAGGTCTTCTAATATAATGTGACATGATAATAAGTAATACATACTTTAAAGTTCATCCTATGTAACAGCCTTCTCCCATTATTTCCATTATGTATAGAAGTAAAGAAAAACAATGAATAAAGTATCTCTCTCTCTCTCTCTCTCTCTCTCTCTCTCTCTCTCTCTCTCTCTCTCTCTCTCTCTCTCTCTCTCTCTCTATATATATATATATATATATATATATATATATATATATATATATATACATATATATATATATATATATATATATATACTTATATATATATATATATATATATATATATATATATATATATATATATATATATATATATATATATATATATATATACATATATATATATATATATATATCTCATTCAACAAAATGTGTTTCCCTCACAGGTGGTGTTCAGCGGGCACTGCAGCCCATGTGACATCAAGGAGCTTCTGTGTTCCTCATCTAACATTCCTAGGTTTGTTGTTTTGTTTGCAAATGTATTTCGTCACATGTAGAGTATTATCTGTGTCTCTGGGCATACTTGAAAACCTTAGAACTATACCATGAAACTGCACAATAATGTCATCCAACACAGAAAGATTAGTATGCAGTAAAGCAGCCACTTACATACGAGTACCTGCATGCAACAGACAGACATGAGCCATGCACATCAAAGTAGACAATACTAAGTTATATAAACAATCTTAATATTATCATCTCATTCAGTTGTATGCCTTAATTGAGGACAATAGATGTTTTAAACCATAGGTGTATGTTCTCCACTCTCTGGAGGAGGTTATGTATTGACACAGTGAATACATTTAGTTTTGTATACTTTCTAATAATATTCATATCAGACATGTGGATCTTTTATATTCATCTCTAATGTGATATTTAGCATCCCCGTAAAATATAGACAACATTAATTTATGAAATATTAGGAGAAATGAATGAAATAATTTCTACTTTTGTCATTTTCCCTCTAATCCTCTCACCACAGGAACACTGCCATCATGATGATGGACCCAGAAGGAGCCTTGGTCTCCATAGATCCCACCATGCCCACCAACTCTCCAAAGTAACATACCAGCATTAGCACAATTCAGGGGCCAACTATATTTACACAACTAACTTAATAACCGTGTGCTGAAATTGCTCCATCAACTTTGCAATAGCAAAAAAAAATACAAAGAAATGGTCAAACTGATTTAGGAATAATAATCCTGTGGTTTCCTCGCAGCTCTCTGTACAAAGTCATCCCTCTGTCTACTGGTCAAATTGGAGGTACAGCTGTGACATCTTTATTTTCCTTTCACTCTCACTGACACATACAGTCATGCATCAAAAACACATCCACTGTGAAAGTAATAATAAGCCTGAAAATATCAATCGTGACAATGTAGTTGCTTTTATGATGATTTATCAGAAGTGTATTTATGTCTGCAGATAAGGAGGACATGTTTCAGAACGTGTTGTCCCAGGTGGCTGATCAGTTCAGCAGGTAACGCCTCAGTTCCTCATGTTGTGTTGTGGCCGAAGCCCACCTTCACACATACCTCACACACATTTCATTCAAGTTTTATTTTATCATTGTTACCAATAAATTATGTGAAATCTGTGTCATCCTTTCATCATTTCCCCTTCTTTCCCCTTTACAGAGCCTTTCGCATTAACGAGTTGAAGACTGAGGTCACCAACAGGCTAGCAATGCTAGAGAAGAGAGTCGAACGTAAGTGGTTGATTTTAGAGAGTTTAAATGAAATGATCCCGCAGAAAATCCCCAATAATGCAATATTTCCTGTCATCTTGTTTCAGTGGAGGGCTTGAAGGTGGTGGAGATTGAGAAGTGTAAAAATGATCTGAAAAAGCTACGAGATGAGATGGCGTCAAGAGGTGGTGGCAGGTGAAGTAGTAGGAAGTTAGACATTACATCTTACAGGTGTCAACAGAAAACAAATTACGTCAAATGTATCTTTTGGGATTTCTTTCCTTTTAACATCAGAGTAAACTGTCCATGCAAATACAACTTTGACGATGGGAAGAAGGTCACTCCGAGACGAGATGTCCCCAATTATCCAAAAGTATGTCCACTGGGATAATCGCTTCAACTCCTATTATAAAAAGCTTCATGAATATTTACAGCCTCTTTTGAAGTTCTGATGGACTTGTTTATCTGGTATACACAGTACACACTGTCTCAGGAGACTGTTGAGGCCCTCAAGAAGCCAACATTCGATGTCTGGCACTGGGAACATAACGAGGTTTGTGGACTCTGCCGCTTCATAACTCAATCAAACATTTCCATTCCATGTTATCCAAGTGACTGATGTTTGAACGTCTGTTCTCTTCCTTTGTGGCTGCAGATGCTAAGTTGTTTGGAGTACATGTACCATGACTTGGGACTGGTGAAGGAATTCAACATGAACCCCATCACACTCAAACGCTGGCTGGTACAGTTAGAGCAGTAAAGGACAACCAAGCACATGGATATACTGTATTCTGCCATGCACATGGTGCAGATTCCAAACAAGCTTTGACTTAGAAGGCAGATGTGTTGCTAAGAGTAATAGCAGTGTCCTTACACAGATAACAAAATCACTTTTAAATTATACAAAGCTGGAAATACTTGATTTAAGATTCTGCAGTTAGTGGCTGAATAATTAATCATCTTGTCTTCCAGTTGGCCATCCAGGAGAACTACCGTTGTAATCCTTTCCACAACTTTCGCCATTGCTTTTGCGTTAGTCAGATGATGTATGGCATGATAAACCTCTGCAACATACAGGTATGGTGCATGTTCATGTGTGTTCATGATAAGTTTAAGTTCTGAACAATTGAGAAAGTCGTTTTTACTTTGAAATACCATCAAATTCATTTAACAGCCATTTTGCCATTTTGATGACCATTTCCAATAACTTTTATTTGCACTGTTGTCCAGGATAAGATGACTCTCACAGATATGGGTATTCTAATGACAGCTGCAGTGTGCCATGACCTGGACCACCCTGGCTACAACAACACGTAAGACTCACTATTCTGTATGAAGGTGTGTTAACAGATATAACCCTGCAGATGCCCATTGACCCCATTATGTTTTGACATCCTCTGCACAACACTGTTGTCAATGAACTGTGAAACTAGTTCAGCATGGAGAGAGTCCAGGTATGACAACAGGATGATTCAGATTAGAGGGTTGTTTTTGGTCTGGGTTTTTGGCAGGCGAGGATCTCTCTTATCTAGGAAGCTTCATTGCGATATGCTACCACTCTATCTATTCACCCATGTCATCCATCCATCAGGTACCAAATCAATGCCCGCACAGAGCTGGCAGTTCGCTATAACGACATATCTCCCCTGGAAAACCATCACTGTGCAGTGGCCTTCCAGATCCTCTCTCTTCCTGAGTGCAATATCTTTGCAAATGTGGATCCTGAGGCATTCAAGCAGATTCGACAGGTGAGACGTAAATTCAAGACAAGCATGCTGAGCTTTATCTTAATCATACATAATCTTTGCACATATTTACATATTATTCTGAGGACCATTTTGACTTTAAATGTGAGTAAGTGTTGCGCAAACTGACTTTTGGTTTTATATTTCAAGGCAATTATCACCCTCATTCTGGCCACCGACATGGCCAGACATGGGGAGATCCTAGAATCCTTTAAGCAAAAAGTGGACAGCTTTGACTTCGCCAATGAAGAGCATGTGACATGTGTATGTATACAAGATCATGTTGCATCGCCACTTGACATCAGCTGTTAAAGACGTCAACATAAGCAGGCCTTCATCTGTTGAGCGTGCTGTGGATTGTATGAGTGTCATTTTATAAAAGTAGTCACATAAACACAGTTGATGCAGTATGTGTGTTGATGATGTACAGGCTTCTTTATCCTGTGTTTTGTGTTGTGTGTATTTTCCTACATGTACGTGTGCTTTCAGCTGAAGATGGTTTTGATAAAGTGTTGCGACATTTCCAACGAAGTGAGGCCAACTGAAGTCGCTGAGCCATGGGTAGACTGCTTATTGGAGGAGTACTTCATGCAGGTGACCTCAGGCGAAGCATTCTGAAATCCATTATCTAAACCAATCAAGATGAAGGAAGATTGCAGTTCATTGTGATCAATAGCTAAATGACTTTATTTCCACTGATGTGCCTCCCAGAGTGACAGGGAGAAGACTGAGGGTCTCCCTGTGGCTCCCTTCATGGACAGAGATAAAGTCACCAAACCCACCGCTCAGATCGGATTCATCAAGTTTGTCCTCATCCCAATGTTTGAGACTGTCATGAAGGTAGGACAATGTGTGTGTATACAGATGTGTTTTTTTTTTTTACCAATACACACACTGATTATTAATGAATGCTCTTACTGGCGCGTCCAACAGCTTTTTCCTCAGATTGAGGAGATCATGGTTCAACCTTTGAGAGACTCGCGTGACCACTACGAGGAGCTGAAACAGATTGATGATGCCATGACAGAGGTAGAACCTATACTATTGTATTTTATCTGTCTATCTATCGGCACAATCAAGCTTTGTTCAAACCCACAAATCTTTTTGTTTTACTGTTTTCAAAGCATGTCCACCATACTTCACCTTTTAATAGTAACCTGACACTCTGTGACAAAGAGTGAGTAAGTTGAAGGGGGCGCTGATTGGAAGTGTTTCTGTTTGGAAGAGATGTTTCACAATGTGAAAACCTTCTGAGAAAAAATAATTGAAAGGAATAGTTTGATATTTTTTCATCTATTGAGATTTAATGAGAAGAATGCCCCCTCTCCAACAACTGTTAACCAGCAGCTGGTTAGCTTAGCTTAGCAGAAAATGGGCCCTCTGAGGTGTTAACAAAAGTCCGCCAACCAGAACTTCTGAAGCTAAATTATAGACGTACAAAAACACAATGTTATGGGGGGCAGTGTACCAGACTATTTCTTGGCTTTGAACAGTTGCAGGCCAGTCAAATTAAGTAAATTGTCTTTAAACATGCATGAATTACAGGCAAAAAATACATTTCTGCATCACCTCAAACATGTTGTGCCTGTGTGGCATACCAAAACACATTAACAAGACTAGTAGTGTGCATACCAAAGTACACAGCTCGTTTTGCCTTCAAGGTACTTACAGTAAGCAGCGTGTATGCGGTTGAAACAATGGCGGAAACACTTGTTTCCTGCTGTGAGAGGAAAATATGGAGAGAAAAAAATCCAATCTAATTATCAGTTATACAGTTTGTGTTACATGGGTGGGGTTACACATACACACACATCAAACTACTTGCTAACATAAAGGTGTGTCTTTTGTTCAATGAGGCACAGAAGAAAAAAACTGAAAATATGTCATTAGGCGGGAAGAAGAAGTAAGCTCTGCAATGAGTGAGTGCTGTGGTATCTGTGTAAGTAAAAGCAACTGACTCCTTGGTTTTGCTTTAGTTGTTAGCGTTAGTCTCATGAGTGCACTCTGTCTCTGCCTCTCTCTGGCATCTCTGCACATCAACTCTCCTCTCTAGTGAACTCTACAAAAGCCACACCTTTACGAATGTGCAGCACTTGCATCACTATGGATTTACCTTTTAATTTAGCAAAAGTTCATATAAATTTACCCACAAAAGGACAACCAAGGTGGTGATCTTATTTAGTTGGCTGAAACTAAATTGGCTAAGCTTAAGAGAAATTCTTAGACAGTGCTCGGGTCTTGGCTATGTAGAAGTCAATCCGCCTTGAAAGAAAAGAGAGAAAGAAAAATTCAACAGCCTACAACAAAGAAACATGAGCATCTTTTTGATTTTCTTTGATTTTAGTAATGTCATGTCAGAATTTGACATCATTCATTTTGCTGTTGTCTCAGCTGGAAACATAGTGATGAAATTGCCACTCATTTGTTTGTTTTTTCTTTAACACCATGTTACCTTTTGTTACCTACAATGACAAGAAACAACATGTTCTGCTTATGAAATGAAACTGCAACCCTCTTTTCTGTCGATAACCACCCAAACGTTAGTCAGGCATGGCTTGCGCTGATCTAGGTACAGCTCTTTTTCAGTGAGTTCTCTTCTAAACCTAGATTTACTAGCGTCCCACTGCAGAGCTACAGATACAGTTACCTCCGTGGCTGGGACCCATCTCCATCACCAGAACCCATGGTGGAAAATCCATAAATTACATTTGTATTGTTTTATGGCGCTTATTGTTAATAAATAAAGTAGTCTACTGAGCATAATATTTAACACATTGTATCATGTCCATGCACTGATGGAATGTAACGTGTAAGTACATTTAATTAAGTCTAATTTTGTCATACTTATAAACCTACTTATTTCAATTTTATGCAACTTTATACATCTACTCCATTACATTTCAGAGGTAAATATTGTACCTTTCACTCCACTTCCTTTGTTTGAAATATAAACTTACTAGTTACTTTTTACTTTTTAAAACACATGCTTATATTATATGATTCAGTAGCCTAATATGAAAATGCTCGTATGTGTATTTGTTAGTAATTTAAACAAAATAAATTATTATTATTATTAATATAGCACTATAAGGAGCCATTCTGCATACTGTGAACTTTAAATACTTTAAGTACATTACGCTGATACTACTTCTGTACCAAAGTAACATTTTGAATTCATGACTTTTACTGGTTGTTGTTTTTTTCAAACTGCTGTATTTCTACTTTTACTTAAGTAAAATAAAGTACTTATTCCGTCCATTGCATCGCGCCATTACCACACAACCGAGAGCAATGACACAAAGGTAAAAGTGCTAATGTCGTTAGCAAACTAACGTCGCCTAATCATTTCAGCGTTTAACATTACGGTTGTTGCAAGTTATTTGCATCCTAATGTTGCATAACCTAACTTTCAAGGTACAGTTATTGCAACATAATATATCTTGGGTTGGTCATCTTGAGAAACTAGCAAGAGTAAGCTTGATTTTTAAAATTATCCAACCAAAAAACCCTGCTCTGTGTTGCCAACTCTTCTCTAAAGAAAGTGGCTAGCAGTACTAGCTGCTACTAATGAACGCTTGCTAACGCCTTGATGTTCATCTCTGGCTGCACAATTTCAGACATTCTCCGAGCTTGGAACAGGAAATGGTCTGACGGGGAGCCTGGAGCTCTGCAGCTAGACCCTTTCTCCCTAGTTTTGATTTCATCTTAACATCCTGCTGTTTTTTTATACCTCCTAATCTAAGTTCTTTTTTTATTGCAGGGGTCTTCTTTTGTGATCAAACTCAGGAAAGACTTGTAAACTTGTAAAACATGGGATTGAGGCCTCGGAGAAGACGTTCTGGTCTGCGTTGTGAAGATGACAGATGGATCAGGATCAGAATGGAGAGAAAAGAGATGGTTTGGCTACATACTGAACTAAATTGAGGAGTCAAGGTGGCATATCTTGAACTTTGACTTTGACTTTAGCACTGGATGTAACAGGGAGGGACCTCTCCGTATATATATATGGTTTTTATGTTCTCTCTACTCTTTTATATTTCATAGTGTTCAAGAGTTTGAAGGACCAATGTCTCCAAAAACAAACCTATTTAAATATTCTCCACCACACATTTTACAATTACAGTTTTGACTGCAGAATTGGACTCATGGAAAGTATTTTCCACGAACAATAATTGATCATTATGTTTTTTTCCAGTAGAAGAATAAAATGCACCAAAGTAGGATGTTTTCACCTCAATGTAGCAATATGTTTTTGATTGATATGGTGCACTGAGTGTTTTCCAAAGAAAGATGCAGCTTTGCTTTTATGTTCACTTCCAATGTGCAGTTCATTTAACCATCACGTCTTTGTGTTCTCTTACTTTAATCAACGCTGTTATCGACACTGTTCAATAAAATCAAGCCACACAAGGTCCAAGGTTTTACACACATTTCCTGTAAAAACGTTTTTGATATCTCGCAATGGATGTAACACTGTGTTTTGCATGTCTGTTCATCTGTCACACTCTGAGTCTTCAAAGACAGTTCGACAACACACAAGTCAAACGATCTTTAGAGTGTTTCTATAGTAACTCAGTCACTTCATTTAAGAGAAAATATTTTAAAACTACAAATGTTGACCAAGGTTTGTTTGAGAAAAGCTTTAAAAAACAACCAATAAGCCTGATATGAACCTTACAATGATCACATAGAATGAAGCGAGGCATTGGTAAAAGTGACCTGCTGACTGCGTTGTATCCACATGACTTGTTAGATATTAGGAGAAAAGCGGGAAAACTCCTTCCAGCCCTTGGAAGTAGTTTGACATAACTATCTCAACTAACCATCTCTGGCAGTCATATTACACTTGTAAACATCTCCATTACAAGGCCATTATGAAGACCATGTGATACACAGATCCAATCCGTCTTGAGTTTGGATTGTTTTTCATATCACTGCAGATTCCTGACACGTGCTGTCGATTCCATAACAAACCACAGCAAGTGCCTATTTAGATCATTGTGGTCATGTTTCGCTTGCAATTATTGGATTCATTTAATTATTATCTTCACCGAAAAACAATCCTTATTTTTGTCATGTCGCATAACAATCACACTACTTCTCCCCTTTGACACCCACATGGACGACTGCATGATCTTAACACACCTTCTCTGCTCATCATCTGAGATGAAATACATTTTATTGCTGCGTGTTAGACTTGAGGGCTAGAAATGTGTTGAAATATGAGCAGTTGTCCAATGTGTACCACCCAAAGGTGCCACTTATCTCAGCCCGAACCACACCCCTTCCTCTCTCCACAGCTTCACTTCAAGCAGTATCAGATCTGGGTGGTTTCCTCTAGCTATTCCACGGTGTTTTTATTACCCTGCATTTTTAGCAATATATTGGCAATAACTCCAGAGTGATTATTTCCTCCCGTCTTCCTACCACACATACAGTGAATACCACCTGCATAGCTCTAATGACATCATTAATAATACAGAGTAATGAATGAAACAATGAGAATGAGACTTTATTTGTGCTGCATATTTCTTTCTTTTTTTAGGTTTGTTTGTGCATTCCAAAATCAAGTAGGAGAATTGATCAACTTCAATTCCACTCCTCTAGTCTGTTGTTTAGATTGATTAAACTATTTATTGACATGTTGATGGCCCGATGGTTCTTTTGATTGAACGTGACCTTTCGTGTGCATACCGCTGCAATCCCACTTGTAAGTTGATGATCTCGAGCAATAAAAATGAAAAAAGAAAACATTGGACTGTATGTTTGTGTTGCTGTTGGAATGAGAGAAAGTAAGTAAACATATTTGAGTGTGAGTATTGTTTGAATGAGTGTAATTACGCACCACCTGCTTCCCCAGCGTGACAGAGTGTATTGACATTTCCCTGCAGGAATGCTCTGATCAAACAACTTACCGTCTTATCACACAATGGTACTGCACAGCACTGTGCCGCATGGGCAATGATTAAAGAGTTTCTTTGGGACAAGTTGAGACAATGTGCACTACTTTCATTATATATGAGTGCAGAAAGCTTTTTTCACTCTTAATTATGATCTTCTTTCAAAGAGTGTGAAAAAAGGGTTCTCAGCATGCAGATTTCTTTCGTGTGTACCCCCAACGCTCATGATCTCTTCACATTTCAGTCCACCAAAAGATGAATGACCCAACTTGAGCGTCCACCCATCCTGCTCACTTGTCATCCAGTAGACTGTTAGATGTTTTCATCAGAGTAAAGCTAATTATAGCGGCTGATATCTAAAACCCTTTTGTCATTCTCTTTGCCTAAAGGCTGGGTGTTACATCATGTTTAACTGCCACAATACTTCAATGGGCCCGTTTGATGATGGAAAAGTGGGTACGGTATCTATTACAAATGCACCTCGATGGCGGTTTAATGAGTGTTTAATTTTTCTTTCAGTGAGCTTGCACGATAGTGGACCTTAGCGTGCAAAGGAAGACGAGGAAGATATTTGATCAGGGATTTGTGACATTAGCAGCATACATGTTACAGCAACATTAATTAAAAACATTTAGACTTTTTATCACCCACCAAAGTTCATTTTTATACCAGCAAAACTAAAATGTGTCATAATTCATATTTAAATGTTGTTATAGCCTCAGGTCTCGTTTTTCTTTAATCAGGATTTCTTTACAAACTTTGCGCGTGGTCGTGTATTTTGACGCATTGGGGAAGTTTGGTGCAGTCTGGGTGTTACTTTCCTCCCATTCATCTCAGCATTGTAGGGTCTGTTTTGACCCTACCACTTGAGGGCAACAAAGATTTTTTTTAAATCCTTCACATAGTGTCTTTAATTGTCAGTATTTGTCAAATGTCCTTCATTCTTTTTAGCCAACAGATCATTTAAACCATTTTAAGTCCTTCCATATAGCTGTATTGCTGTTGATCAGGTGAGAAAAGGCCGGTGATAGAGGTATTCAGGAATAGAAATCAAAACTGTTATTGCCTTATGCATATGTTTTGGCCTGGCCACAGTAGTTATGTGTATACAGTTCAGTAATAACAATGGAAATGGAACGTGCAGACGAAATGCAATCCCTTTTTCTCATTTATTCCATTCAAAACTTACCTTGGAACCTTTTCTGTAAAGCAAGTTTTCCCTTTAGGTGTGTTCTGTATTTTCTCATCAGAGTAAATAGATTTTCAAGTAAAGACGTTGGACCAAAACTAGGAAAATGACATTCTCTATTTATTTTGTTCTTCTTTTCTTCCTCAAGACTTTCCCAGACGCACTGTGGAGAATTCCTCCCAGCATGCTGTCTTCAAGGGGTTACGGTAAAATGACGTGTGTGTGTGTGTGTGTGTGTGTGTGTGTGGCTTTTTTTTTTTTAAAATTTGCAGCAGGAAGCCGTGAATGATCTATGGCCTTGTTTCATGTGAAACTGGTTAAAATACAGCACACATGCCGATGACTCAAGTCTGACTGTACCACCACCTAGTTGTTTTACTACCTCAATGTGCATTAATCTGTTCTTCATTATGAAGTTTTTCCAGTTTTTCACAGGAAATCTGAACGAACTGAATGTATAAGCTGTAGGAATCTCATCCAAGTCAATGTAAACACACGCAACTCTCTGTTTATCTTTGGTCGGGCCACAGATTAGACAGTGGCGTTGGTCAGAGGAATGAGTCAGCCACACCGGCTTTTCTTTGCTGACCAGACAACAGTGAAGCCCAGGCCTGTTTCATGTAAACAAACATGCACACAGACAAAGAAGTCACGCTTATGGGAGAAAGGCAGTTAAAATCCCCAGTGATGTCACATCCGCCTGACTCTCACATTCACAAGAATGCCCAGCTCCTTGTTTGGACTGTGAGGACACAAGCGAGATTTACTGAAGACAGTTACATCCCCAACAAGAATGACAAGAAGTCAAAGGTCAGAACTGAGAGTTAACCCTAAATTCTTGTCCTGCATTTTTGTGTCAGAGACTGCTTAGTGGCAGAGAAAAACAAAGAACAGTGTCAGAAAATCACAGCACCATAACACAATAGTTTTTCTTATCGTTCTCTCATAGAAAACACTTCAACTGTTGCAGCGACTGTACCTTTATTCAACCCTCCCTCTTTCATGTTCTTCTGAATGTGTCTGGTTAAGTTTAATAACTCAATCGAAAGTCTTACAAGCAAAACTTCTTTTTTACAAGGTAAGTATACCTCACACACTCAGCCCGAGGGCTTTGAGAAACATTTACTACACACTGTTCCAATCTGTCTTGAATTGAATTCCTTTTTTTACTTTTAGGTGATTGTAGGGTTTTACTTTTAAGCGAGTAAACATTGAAAGATCTGATTTTTCAACGAGCTGTACACAAGCTAAGTAATAATTTCCTGCATATCGCTATTGTGTAGTTTGTATCCTGGTCTTTCTCAGGCTTGACACCGACGAGCAACTTCTGCTCTGATGATAAATGTCACAGAAGTGCTCAACCTGAGACTGGATGCTCTGTTTTTCTGTACATTTTTGGTGAGTAATAATGCAGGAGCCTGCACTTTATATCGATTTTGTATTGATTACAAAGATCATTCATATTCTATCAACCAAATATACCTAAAATATCCGCTAAATTGTAGTTATTTTTCCGGAGAGAAATTGGAACAGATTGTCGGGCACTGGTTTGAGAAATATATATGAAAAGCATGCAAACAACACAGGGATTGGGACATGGCTGGTGGGACACTTGTAGGAAACATTCCACTTTAACTCTTGTACAACAAAATATTGCACATACAATCCCTGTGGTTATTTATTCATGCTTTGACATGTTGTATGTGTTGAAACAGGAACAAGCATCTTATGTTCACCATGTACAGTGTTTTTTGTTGTTGTTTTGTTTCATTACTCTCTGCACATAAAAGACACATACTTAATGTTTCCCCTAATTTGAAATTTACAACCTTCCAAAAACAGACATTTTACTGGTTTGCTGTTTTTTCACGACCGAGGCAGTTCAATTAGGAGTTCCCCAGTCAAATACAGCACCGGCCAACCAGAAATGAATGATGTGGATTCAACAATATAATCAGATCAAGGAGCTTATAGTATGATAAATAATTACAACTTTGTTGAACAAATAATACTGTTATGGAGCTTTGTTTGGCCATCATTTGTATATTTGTTTATCAGATTTCTTTTGTTCCACAAACATTTACTCAGCATGTCAAGTTACTCAGTGAGTCCAGTCTGGCAGCCGACAGTTGAAAATGCTAATCCTAGCAGATGAGAGAGGTCTGTAGTTTGCTGAAGGAGAGGCCCGCTCCAGTTTGTTTACAGCGTGATAATCAGAGGCAGGCATCTTGATTGTGTGCTGGCAGAATATCAGCTGCCGTGCGCTGACTGCCGAGCTACATGGCAATTACTCTGGCCTCTTATCTGTATGGAAACATATATGTAGCCGAAAGCATCTGAGCATTCTTACTTACTTGCACTCAGCAGAGCCACACGCTGCTGTTTCTGGTATTATAGTTTTCTCTCAGTTTGTGTTTGATAGTTTCAAGCCCATGTAGTGTTGTGTTGACAGTCAGACAGACTCAGAGTCACTCACAGTCCAGTCGAGTTCAGTCCTGCTGCTTAGCTATATTGGCTCGGACTGGCTGGCTCACTCTTCTTCCTGATTGGGTTGAATCCATTCCCCTGAACCGTGGTTCTTCTTGCTGCTCACCCCTCCACTATTTGTATAGAAGGAGATCGCCATGTGTCTCCTTTAAAACATATGAATCTACTTCTTCTCACCTGAGAGCATGCAATGACGTAATGCAGGCCTGGATAATATTCCAATGATGATATTATTTTTGTGGAAAAGGCCTTAAGCATGTAAGGGATACCATCTTAGTATTTTGGGTGATATTGGTATGATAATTTAATTAGATGTCACCCTTCACTTATGGACAATAGTGGGGAAATCCAACATGAAGTTCTTCCCACAAGATATAGTGTTAAATTGGTAAGGAAACTTTGTTTAGTGAGTCACCTTTAAATGGCTCCCAACCAACATTATTAAATGCCCCCCACGGAGAATTAACAGTCATTTATATAACTCCAGCAGGACAATAGTTTGATTAATTAAATAGACCTGCTCTGTATTCTGAACAGATGTTTTCTGAGTCACGTGCTTCCTCGGAACCAAGAAATGGATCAACACCATTTCGGGAGAGTTGCAAGATATTCTCGGCCAAGGATCATCTACATTGAAACTCCACATCTTTATATGTTTTTAGGATTTATTCTTAGTTCCGTTAAGGGCTCCCGACAATGGAAGTATTCATGTTTGTAAAGGACACAAATGGTAGCCACATACACACACACACACACACACACACACACACACACACACACACACACACACACACACACACACACGTACACACACACTCACACAGCTTGTGTTCTATAGTGACTGCAAATGCGCATACAATAGATGCTCAAGATGTTGTATATGACTTCTCTCTGAAGAAAGCATGAGATAGCTGCACCTCAATATTAGATCACAGCTTTGACCTCCCATTATGTGGAAAGATAAATGATATGTTCCTACGCCTGTGTTTAAAGTGGGATTGTCTTTCATCGTGCTGGGACTCTGCCAGGAAAGACTCACTGTGGGGTTTAATGCTCTGAGCTATAAGCCCAAACGTGTTTATTTATTTTCACAATTCAAAAGAACCTTTTTTCCTCCTTCTGTATCTCCACCTCTCTCTCTCTCTCTCTCTCTCTCTCTCTCTCTCTCTCTCTCTCTGTCATTAGCTTTACAGGAATTCCCATGGAATTCTTTTATGGTATAAATGATTGTGTGTAATGCGATGCTTTTTCTTGGAGACGCAGGGGTTAAAAGATCCCTCCTCTGTTTTCCCTTTGAACTGTTCCCCCGCTAGTGTTGACACAGGAACATCTGGATGCTACTCTGGCAGTGAGTAATTGATGTTGACTCAATAGACAGCATACATATCTTTGTGTACTTGAGATTATGCCAAATATAAAACAAAATTGACAGATTCATATTCGTTACTTGAGTAAAAGTAGCAATGTGTAGCTTGTTAGTATTATTAGCAAATTGTAATGTAACTACAATGCAAAAGAAATGTGTGTTGTACTCCTATATATTATATAGGCTTATTTACTGTTGAGGAGATTGATCTATAACTGTGGATTATGTTTTATAAACCCATCACAAATTCCATGTAACATCTCAATCTGTCAAGCAGCAACTATCAATGTGGGGGAGTAAATATGTTGTTGTAAATGACTCATGATTATTGTTATACATTCATCTATTTATCTTTTAACAGACACTGAGGGGTTAGGAACCGTGCTATATGTTCTTATCTAACTGTATTCTCTTTTCCTCCATGCGAGCCTGCGCTCCAAAAGGGTTCCTGTGGCCCCAGAGCCCCACATGTGAAAGGGGATACCTCCTGCTGTACTGTGCCGACAGCAGGGAGCTCAGACAGCAACTGGCTGCTGCTCCGGCACACTGGAGGCCAAGCCGTGAGTGGGAGGACAAGAAGATAAGTAAATATCATCAGAGAACGGGAAAGCAGCTTGATTTCAGCACCCGCAGTCCTTGTGTAAATACTGTACATATTTTTAAAGAGCGCACACACACACACACACACACACATACACACACACACACACACACACACACACACACACACACACACACACACACACACACACACACACACTCCTGGCAGGTAAGATCAGTGAGATCAACAGAACTTGGCTCTCCCCCACTGGCTGCCCTGTGCAGAGGTGAAACATCATCAGCTTGTTGGTTTTGGAAGTTTTCTGATTAACTCTGAATACTTTCTTTAAGCAAACCATCGTGAAGGAAAATATTGTGCATTCTCAGCGAGTATCAAGGGTATTACTGCTCGGCTGCATGTGATGGCGATCAAACCACAATGCAAATCTTGTCTTTCTTTATCTGGAGTTTTTCAAGCCCTTCTATGAAAGCAAATTGGTCCAGTTTGGGAATATGCTGTTAACTTGTGCGTCTTCATTTATCCAAAATACAACAAACCTGATGAGATGCACAGTAGTCAAGGCTACACACACATAAACACACACACACACAACTTGAATTTAATAATAAAACCCTGGTTGGTCGAGTATCTCACAAAAAAAAGCACAAGTTGCCCACATCAATGGGTAGAAATACGTCACATTTCTTACAGCAGCTATTAAAGTGTGTGTGGGTGTGTGAAGTTAAGGATAATGTTTTAAACTGTCGTACGAGCTACACTGTTGTTGATTTAATTAAAGCTTCTAATTTGGTGCTGCTTTCCAAGTGTAAATGTAATATCCGTTATATATTACATCATCTGATCGTATTCTTACAGTACTAACTGATTCATTTGTTATTTCTACAAAGCCTACTGTTTCACAGTAAATGGAGCCAGAATGCTCTTTAAGAAAATCTAAATGCATATTAAAATGTAAAAAACAACAACATAAAATACACGTGACTCTTTATCTACACTCGGAATTAAATCAATCCATTTGCTTTGGCAAAACCACTTTACTTCCCAAGTTTAGAAAACATGTTAAAATTACACGCGTTCAGATAACGACAGTTGTGCAGCTGTGTTGTTAAAACGAAAAAGCAAAAGCATCAGAGAGTCTGCAGGAGACTGACCAAGCAAGACTGTCCTGTCTATTTCACAGGTATTGCCTTTAGGAATGCAAACAGCTTCTTTTCAGCTCGAACACTTCAGAGAATATTCTAGAGCATTGCAAAACTGTGATACAATTGCGTTACGAGTGAAAGAAATATGATGACATTTAAATTATATTCTATCCTCGTGTAATGGTATACGTATATGTTCAAATATATGAGTGTTTGGGTGGTTTCCCCTTTTGCTTCTTCTCAACAAAATGAAGCATACATCTCATTTTGGCCAACAGTTTTAAACAAGTCAAGTGAGGTGAAGGCCCTGACGTGGTTGCTCCTCATTGTGTCCATAATTACTGTGGGACAACGCAACTGCTAGTTAATCATAAACACACTCTGTACACTGTAGCTTGTGACTGTCTCTGCTACCTGCGTGAGTCACTGCACGCAAACAGTCTCCCAGAGCTCCTGAACTTTGGACCTCTCTGTGTGGGAGGATACAGGAAGTCCACGGTGAAGCAAGTGCAACAAGCAAGCACATGATTTGTAATTAAGCCCTAAAATTGTTGGATGCCGCAACATTTACATGTTGACTGACAACGATTGGTCGCGATGTTCGGTCCAATCAAACTGTTCTCGGCCCAAACTTCTTCTGCTTTTTAAGCGCTCTAACTAAGATGTAGCCTGAGACTCCGCCACAAAGGGGTGTGTTTGCCTGACCTGCACTCCTCCAGTCTATCAGGGTCCAGGGCCCCGTTTGGTTTGCCAGGCTAACAATGTTTGCTCTGCTTTACAGCCTCTCTGTTTGCTTTCCCCTTCACTGGAGCATCCACCTCTTGGTCTCAGCAGCACTCAAGTCCTGCCACATTCAGGGGTCACCAGCCCGGGGCTCAGCCCACCCAGAATGCAGTGCGTCGAGCCGACAGAGATAACATAATTGTTCAGGCGGTTTAGTGCAGGGATGTCACACTTTTTGCAAAACACTAGATCATCTAAGATTTGATGTTACTCAGAGATCTCCCCTCATATAAGCTTTTGTCTGTTTGGCAGCACTCACCTCTGCTTGACAAGCTTGACGTTCAGGATTTCACTTGAGGATATCATAAAATATAATAACATGCAAGGAGAAAGAAGGAGTGACTGTACTTTTCTTTTTGATGGAACCTGTGAATCAACCATATAAAAAGGCTGTCAGAGAGAGTAGATGCATTTGAAAAACAACCGAAAAACAAAAAAGGTGAGTTTAAAAAGAATGTCTTTCTTTATCTTTATTTTTGACTTTTCTTTTTAAAACTGGTAAATATCCTTTTTAAGTTACAGATTATTAGAATTGTGTTTTCCCCTTATTCGCCTTTAGGCAGTACACTAGTCCTGATTTTTTGAAAACTTCAATATCACACATCTGTAATGAAAACATGCCACACTATAAAGCTTAAATTCATCATATTTATCTTGATGTCATCAGTGTTGTTCATCAATGTTAATACTTGCTTGTATTATTAGATTTTTTTTTGAGGACTAGCTGCAGGTTATAGTTTTCCAAGTCTTTTATTTATCCCTACATGACAAGAGCTGTAGCCCCAAGCTATGATTTACAAATCCTCACAACACCTTTGTTGTAACTGTTGGGGGGTATTATTAGTTCAGCCTGCTTGCTGCTGCGTGCAGGAGGATCACATGAGGCCTTTAGGGGGATGGGCAGAGTTTCCAGAGGGTGGTATGGCTTTAAGAGTTTACTACCACCACTGCACTCACTCACTTATTCGCGCAACAGAAAGTTTGGAAGCCAGGCGAGCAGTGGGATACCGACGGATAGGAAGTGACGGGGGTGCATGAATTGCAGAGTGGGAGAAAAAGGGAGACGGCGAATATCAACACAAAGCAGAATTAGGAGCAACGTGCGATCATCGGACTGTTGGCTGTGGAGCAGCAGCAGCAGCAGCAGCAGCGGCAGCAGGGGGGGCTGAAATGCGCATGATCTTAACAACGCCGGAGCGAGAGACTTTCAGTGGAAGTGAACTCACGTTGAAGTGAAAAGCAGAGATTGGAAGTCCAGCTTCTTCTGTGTGATTTCCATGGCCGTGCGTGTGAGCGTGGAAAGTGCTGGCACGCCGGGGACCATACTGAGGGGCGACCTGTGAACTAGAACCCCCCCACTTTGAATATGAAGCAAAGGACTTTACGACCAAATCCAAGATCACAGTAAAGGGATATGAACGCGGACCTTTGGATTTCGCCTCGACTTTTTTTCCCCCTCTGTCTGCTTCCATTTCGCGTCTTTTGGGCATGTTTGCGAGTTGCGTCTCTGCGGCTTCAGCTCGGATACTGACCCGACTCTGCGCCCTGGTGCTGGTGGTCGCACTGGGACTGGGCTCAGAGTTGCGGGTCCGGGTCCGGCTCGCGGACGGACTGGTGACCGAGGAGGTTTTGGAGGCGGACAATGAGAGGGACTCGATATCGCTCGAATTCAAGCAGGGAGACGGGACACTCATCACGTTTCTGGCGGACTTCAAACAGGTGAGAGGGGGATCTATCTACCCTTTTCATGCTCATCGGTGTTGTCCCTTCGGAGAGCGTTTATCCGCTCATACTGCCACTCTGGTGAGATGTGATGCGGTGCTGTTAGAAAGTCTGTGGAGTATGAAAGTGTGACGAC
Source organism: Clinocottus analis (assembly GCF_023055335.1). Lineage (NCBI taxonomy): Eukaryota > Metazoa > Chordata > Actinopteri > Perciformes > Cottidae > Clinocottus > Clinocottus analis. Next base: position 11,319,767 of record NW_027175931.1, on the reverse strand, counting down.
ACATTCAGCCTGAATTAGAACTGGTTTCCACTGGCCCCAGCTCTTGGGTGCCACAATGATATATGGGGCTCCCTGAGAAGTCCCCAGTATTGGGTGTTTAATTCTCTGAAGGTAATGGCACATTGTAGACCGGGTTAGTCTAATGTTGAAAGCCATTCTTGCTCGTCCTTGAAATGAGTCAAAATCAAAAACCTATTCGACCCTATTCCTTGTTTTGGGGGACTTTGGGACCCCCTGGACATCTCTCTGGGACTCTTATGGGTACCCATCCTTCACTTTTTGAACCAGTGATTCAATTTAAATCATACAACAGTTTCACTTTATTGCAGCTTTCGAACCTGAATGGGGTCTGTTTTTAACATGAACAGAGAAACCTCTGCTCCAGCAAATCCAAGTCATGTCCCTCGGGGTGAGGTCTGTAGTCCAACAACAAAGTGTGATGGGCAGCAGTAGGTGACATAAAAGATCACTTGATGCCTTTTAATCTTTTATTTTTGTTGTATTGTCTCATAAGATCCAGATCCTATTAAGACTGAAATAAAGTACCCTTAATGGTGGTCAAGCTAAATACTTGTCTCCATCACAGTGTTATGGAAAAAAAAGCTGAAGCTTAAATGAAAACATCCCAAAAGCCTAAACCCCATGTGGCAGACTTTGTACCTTGCACAAAAACCTAAGTGGAATTTAGCAGTAGTTTCATTCATCTTTTTTCATCTTCGCTTGAGTTTGACAGAGGTCAAGGCAGCTGCTGCTCCTTAGATGTGGATGTCCACACACCCCCATACTTAGGATTTTTCTAAAAGTAGACAAGCAGATCAAGTGTCCCTTCCTAATCATTTGTGATTTCTTTTTTTCTTTCTTTTTTTAAGATCAAAGTGTTTCACTTTGGACAATGACTACCCAGAGACAGATGCATGTCAGTTCTGGAAGTAAAACTAAAACTGCATGAAGTGGGTGCAGGAGGGCACAGAGCAAAGGCATGTGTCTGTGATGGTTGCTGTCACACAGAAGCTGACAGGCTGGCGAGATGTGAAGGGGGAGATTTACCAGGATTAAGTGGGCATGTCTGACCTTTTTGTTCTGCACGTCTGGTTCACTAACCAAAACAGCTAATTTAGAGTTGAAAGCGAAGAGTCCGTCTCCCACAATCGTTGGTAACACTCCAATATAAAGACACATACACTAATCTGTGAGCATGGAGCCTTTGTTCGCTTCCCCCGTGTTGCTGCGTCCCTTTGCGCATGCACACGCACAGCCGTAAGAACATATGGTTTTGTTTATTTGAATAAAGCCAACATAACCTCTAGAATACCCCTTTTTTTCCCTCTCTGCAGCCTGATTTTCTCTGTTGTAAATTGGCCTCCTTGCCCCCCTCCTCTTCCTCCCACTCTGTGTCTCTGTCTCCCCAGCCCCCTCTGTCTCTTGCTCACTTCTTCCTGCTCTCTCCTAAATTTCTCCTGCATGTGGTTTCATTCAGTTAGCTCTTGTGCAGTATCTCCAAGATTTATGGAAAGTTGGAAGAGCTGTCACTTCCAGCTGCCATGAATATACAGTCCAGATTCAAGCCAGTAGGACGAAGAGTGTTTTAACAGGGATGTAAAACACTGGAGATTTCTAATGGGTACAGCACAGGTTAAAGTAGTCTTCCAGTTACTAAATATTGAGGAAGCAAGCTTTTCCTTTTTTTTAATTTTTTACCATCCAATTCTATATGATCGATTCATCCAGGATGGAGGAGCATGTGATCTTTGCTCTCACCAGGCGCATTAAAAGGCCTCTATAAATAATCCTCCGCTCTTGATCTTTTCTGCTTTGTGAATACGTGGCAAAGATGTGATTGTAAACGCTATAGTCGTTAGACACTGGCGGAGTGGTCTGCTGGATGTGAGAAGTTTAGTCAACCTTATCCAAGCAGTGAATCACTGTGAGAATCAGCTATGCTGTGATTTCAGGAGGGTTACGTTTGGTCTGAAGGCATGTACTCGTATGGAAAAGATGATGTGGTTTAACTGCATGACACCTCTGTGTCATTCCGAGTATATATCTCTCTATGAAGATTGTTGTCATGATTTATGGTGCCTGGTGCTTCATTATTCTTTTTTTCCTTTCTTTGCCCTGGAAGGGAGTTCCCATTCTATTCCAAACTATTACCACCAACTCTAAGTAGCAATAGTGAAGTATCTGGTTTTTACCAGTGTCAATTTTAATTCAAACACTAAAGAATTATGATTTATATTATTGTGTTTGTGACAGAAAGGCATCATGGTAGGGAGTTGGTCATCTGTAATTGTAAAGGGTTGCTTAATGTTCTTATGTTTTTTAGGGACATGCTATCTGGTATCACAGGAAAGAATTTCCAGCCAAAGCTACTCTAACAAGGGTAGAATTGCAGCAATGAGTGTGTAATATCTTGATGACGTGCTCAAAGTTAGTGTACAATTATTTTTTTTTTAACTCAAGACACATCAGATTTGCTGTTGTAGCCTCAAATAGACTATTCTTTTTCCAGTCATTTGTCGATTTAGGACATCAATTTTCCCTCAACAATCACTGCAACGATTTATGGTCTCATGCAGTCTTAAGACCTTGAGCTGAACATAAACCATGTCTTGGAGTTAAATCCAATGGGAAATGTATCGCATATTTGGATCTTTCCAGATGTAGAAACTTTGTCAGAGAGGCTAATCAGTTTGTACTCTGTGTGTCTCGCTTTCATGTCCAGCTAGCGGGTTTGATCAATGCAGGAATGTGAGTGACTCCACAGGCCTCTCGGCTGAGTTAACACTTGAAGAAGGTTTAATTTCGGGGATGCAGTGGTGCAAAGCCATGTGCGTCTGTAGTTCCATGCTTACTGGCTCTATAATATAACATCTGTGACAACAGTTTCAACATTTATTTTTCTGTTTTGATTTATTTAGAGATTGAGGAAACATTTGATCACACTGATGGAGAATAATGAGAAAAGGGCTGTTTTTTTTTTTATTTGGAAAGCTTTCCGCCCACGCTAGTGTTTTCCAGATTGTGTTTTAACTGTCTGCTGTCCTCACAGAAATGCTCAAATAGTGAGAAGGTGTTTAAAGATTGCCTTTTGGGGATGCAGAAGCCACTTCAGGCAGTATCTTTATCACTGAAGACTGAAACTTTTTGTTAAGCGTCACTATCCATGATACAAAAATAATCCACTTTTGAGAGTACTTTTCAGTGCTGGAAAGTCTTGCGTGTAGCCACATCAGTGTTCACGTGGCATGGGAGTGACCCATTGCTATGCTGATTGGTCACGGGAGCAGCAGATGTTGGAGGCCACTTGACACTATCTCACACTATCATGTTAAATGGGTCTGGATTTAGTAAACAATGGCACTGTGGTAAGAATGAGCTTGCAAGCTGTTTTTATTGATTCTCTTTTCATTTCAGCATTATAAACAGCATTGTGTTTCAGCCAGGGGCATATTTATTTACCCTTCGGTCAAATCACTCTAGTGTATATTGTGGTTGTCTTCAAAGCGCAGAGGCTTTATGGATACGCCCAGCTTGCTGTAAGAATGAATTGGAGATTCTTCACACACCCTCATGTGCTATGTCAAACACAGGATTAAAAGGCTTGGGGGTGGGGATGCAGGTTGTTTGGCCTTTCTTTGTGCCCTTCCTTTGGGATCTACAGTAGAGTATCCATGATGCATTTTGGCAGACGCCTGTTCTCTCACAGCCATATCACATACTGCATCACATGGTTAAATTGTTCTAATGGCTTTGGGCCGGGGCCTTTATTTGCTATTAGGCAAACTCTCCGGCGTGGGAGGCCTTCTGGCAATCCATTTAGCTCTTTCTTGTTATTGGGATACTGACGTTTGCCAAATGAAGCAACTGACTGTTGTTTTTGATGACAAATACTGTATGTACATCAGTTGCAAGTCGGTGCAGTCACTCCATTTTATGCCTGGCTTTTTTTCTTCTTTTTCTGGCTGCCACACCTTGCTTTGCGCTCAAAGCCTGAAACACCATCCCACTTTGTCACTTGCACAAACTTGCAACGTCTGTTTTCACAGGCAAGTGTCACCTGTTCCGGAAACTGTTGCTGTTTCAGACACCGTGGAGGACGCATCATAGGGGCACATAAGTTTTCCTCTGTCGGTTGTGAAAGGTCACAGAGTCAACTGTGAGACCCCGACGCTCGTCTTGCAGTAGTTGCTCAGATATTTCAGCTTTTCTTTACGTTGCCCAGTGCCTTAGAAGAACTCTACTTCTTCTCATTTTCACTCGTCATGCTATGACTCCTTTCAGTGTGGGAAAGAGAAACTCCACAAACGAGTTACTGCCTCACAACTTCATCAGAGGTACTGCACCGCGATTGCTTGTGTAGAAAGTGACTTCACTTTCTTGACATGTACCTTGGAATTTGAGTATATGAAGATCTTGTTGGGTTACTCTGTGGTGAGAAACAAATGCACAGATTCATTGTATACCTGGAGGTGTTTTTTTTATTTATTGTACTCCTTTTCAGTTTGTTCCATTGCAATAGGATTAGGTGTATGAACCCATACACTTAATCTTTCTCTTGGCCGCCCTTTTGTTCCCTCCAGGAAAAAAATCTTCCATCGCACTTGTTGTGGCCCTTCAAGGCATCATGAAGGCCCCTTTGGCCTCTTGTGGCCCCTCAGCCCCTGTTGATGTCTTTATCCTTTATCCTCCTCCTGCCAGCAGACCAGATGTTGGTCTGTATTTCTGCTGATAAAGAAAAGGCTTCCCATTCCCACAGACATGCAAGGAGAGAGGATACAGCAGAGAGTTGGACAGCTATGATTCAACTTTTCTATTTTAATCATTTACAGAAATCAGGGATCATGGTCTTCAGGGTGCTTTGATGGACCAAAAGACAGGAGTTGCATTGTGCATAGTTGTGATCATTTCAATATACCTCAAGGTTTTAAGATTGCAGTTGGAAACAAAACAACAAAGGGTTGGGTTTCCTCCACCAAAGCTTCTATTGTGTCTTGAAATGTCCTTTTTGTCAAGTTCATGGCTGTGTCTTTTTGACTAGCTCAACCTGGTAAGTTTCAAACTAGATGTTTGACTTAACTGTCCAACCCTTGTGACAGATCAGTCGGTTCTGGTGCTTACGGTATATGGGTCCACACCTGGGAAGGTATTACATCATCCATTCTCTTGTCAAATAAACTGTGCTGGTGTTACTTTTCCAGTCATAAAACACAGCTTGTATTGTCAAATTTCTGAGAAAGAGCCAGGGATGTCTAGAAAAGAAAGCGATGCTCGATTTACCTGTTTTAAAGAAACTTTTGCAAGTCACATTTTGTAAATGGATCAGTAAAAAATACATTTCCTGTGCCTTTCACTCGGGTGCCAGGTCACACACTAAATTGAAACTTGTTTAATGACAATTTAAATGAAATAATTATATTTTGCTGGGGATTTATTTTTTTGTGTGAAAATATATGGCTTTAGAAAATGAGATGGTTGACATGATCCCACAATGTTAAAATGCCTCCTTATTATACAGCTGTTTGTTTGTCCTCTGCAACCGGATATGAAAGCTGCGGGACAGCACTTCAAGGCCCGAATGGGGCTGTAGCCATCTTTATTGTTTATGCCTTATCTATCGGACTCATTTCCTTCCCCGTTAGCACCCACTGTTTGTCCTCCTCTCATTTCCTGAGTGCAAAGTCTCCATGAGCAGTTTGGGTGTCCGGATAATTGTATCCAGATTCTGTGTGAGTGAATAGTTCCCCCATTGTGGTCTGCACATACTTTTCTCAGGTTTGAAGACTTTTAAAGTCTGCATTGGACACGGGTGGTGGAGTGTTTGTTTGCATTTCTGAGTTAATGTGTTAACACTCAAGTAAGTAAGTAAGTTACCATCCAATAGCCAAAGTGTTTTTATCCTCCATTCAGTGGCACTGCTTACTAATTGGTTCACTCTTGGGACAGCCAGGTGTGACCGGCTCAAATGTGACTCCACATTCCTGCCTTTGGAGCCTGTGTAATTAGCTTCAAGTGAAGCATTTCTTAGCGCAAGCGGCTTTTCTTCCGCTTCTTTTGTCTGTGTGAGTCTGTCTCTTCCTCTCCCCCTCTGTCTCCCAACATGATCTTTAATCCCTGCCAACACCTGTGCTCTTGGACAGGGCTGCCCTCATGAGCCAAGGCAAATATCCTCCCCATCGCCAAACACGGTAAATCCATGTGTTGTTTTTAAAAGGGAGTCTTGGCCATTTGGGCAGGTTAGCGGTGCTAAAAAGTAAACGCAACCTCTCATCACCTATGTATCTACAAATAAAGGCCAATGGATACGCTAATGACAGCAGAAGAAAACAATCTCGTGGCTAGTTTTTTGTGTGTTCCTGCTCTAACAGCTCACTTAGAAAAAAAAAAGGAATTCTCAAATACCCACTCAAACCCAAAGTGTTTCCAAATGACTCATGAGAGCGTGGCTGACCAACAGCCCTCCACAGCCAGCCGTCGGCCTTATCAACAGACAGGGTCTTTAGAGGGGATTGAAATACAGGAAGGACCTCCTGCACAGGGGATAGCTACTGGCACACTGTTTGTTTTCATGTGAGTGCTCATGTGTTTGTGTGTGTTGGAATGTCTATTCATGCATGCAAGTGTGAGTTGGCACTGTTACTACAGCTCCCAAAGTGAGATGTACATGTCTTGCAGTTCTTCTTTCACTAGGAAGTAAAAAAAAGAAAGAAAAAAAGAAATCTCTTGATAGAAAATACCCTGATAATTCTTTCAATTTAGGGCTTCACACCGTTCTCATTTTCACAGCCAGTAAACCAGGTGTGTCCACTGTGAATGTGTAGCTGGGTTACGACCACGCTGATGGAGAATGCTCACTGTAAATGGCAGCCTTTAAGTGTGTGAATGGGCCATTGTGCACCTCTTAAATAACCTGGCCCACCAAACGTAACCACCAATGAAACAGCCCCCCACCTCTCTCCTGTTTAACAGGTCTCTGCGTTACCCACTCGTCGGCTCACATGAATACAGACTTGTGTTTGGCTCTCGGCCAGTGGTAGTTTGTCTGCAAGTGGACTAAGGTGTCCCGGGTGTCAAGGAGCAATGCTTAGGAATCTGTACTTGTTTGGATTATTTATAGCCATGCCGACATTTACTCTGCTCTGGTAGGGGAAAAACTCAAGGCCTTCCTGTCCTTTGATTATGGTATTACCCACCTTATTCAAGGCAGGGAAATGTCACTCTTTTAATTCTTAATGTCTGTATCTGGTGATTTTCTCTAAACATTGGTCTGCAAGCCTTTAATTTCATGTAGGTCTGTAGAAATGCAATTTTACGGGGTGACTCATCTTCCTGATATAGGCTTCACTTCTTTAAGGAGTAGTTGGGATATTCAAATGTCCTTACTCTTCATTTTCAAACTAAAGCAGGCCCACTTGACTCTGATGTCCTAAAGTTGTATTAGGGGCATTAACTTTATTTACAGTTTGATAATCAGGGATTATTAAGCAGAAGTTGACACAATTGTTATCCAAGCCTGCAGCCTTAGATAACTTTGTTCATGACTAGCTCTCTCCTGGTGTTGGAATATGTAAAAACCCCTTTAATCACACCACTGGACAGTTCATTCTTTTGTGCAGTGTTTTTTTTTATCACACTTTTCAGTGTGTCTGCACATACGAGTCAGTGTGTGCATGCAACGGTGCTGGTTGCAGGCAAGTACAAGAGAGGCTCGTCTTATCAAAACAAACAGTTGGATTCAGCAGCTCTGTCTGCATGGAAATGTGGAGATGACGTCATTGTTATTACTGTATTTGTATTTAGAAGTCATGCTAATTATTATCTTTATATCACAAACCATTAAGACATCAACACCGGTTTGTTACTTCTCCTTCACTGTTGGCTGGAGATGAGATTAATTTCACTGTCTTTTTTATTTTTTAATACCTGTATATTAAAATGAATAGTGTGAGGGTGAGACGAGCGATGTAGATCCAACCCACAAATTGTTGTTTTTACAACACCGTTTTGTGAAGATTAAACAAGGAAGAGGTTACGCCTCAATTGAACTTTAGAGATGCAGGTAAGTGGATATTGTTATCTTCAGAGAGAGCCAGGCTAGCTAAACTAAGCTAGGCTAATCATTGCTGGCTGCAGCTACATATTTACCCAATATGTCAAAAAATCTCATTAAGATGTTCTACTGTGTGCAGATGTCTTGACACAAAGTTACATCAGAAAATCAAGCCACAGTAAGTAAGCACTGCTGCTCTCCCCTCTCCCTCGCTGGCCTCAATCCAACTGCTGGGTTGGAGAAGTAGACAATCATTAATCTGGACACATAATGACACAAGAGGAGGAGGAGAGCTCAGCTTCTGCACTTTGCCCATGAGTAAGATCCAAAGAAGCAGAGTTTGTGGAGCTACCCTGCTCCTCTGTAATTACCCACAGAGCCCTGGGGCAAATCTATGTGGCTGACACAAATTCTCTCTCTGTCCGTCTGTCTGTCTCCTCCACCCCCCACCCCACCCTCACCGTACACACAATGTCCCCCTACGTACACACAATGTCCCAGTGTAGCGCCATGTGTCTGCACTCTGGGAGGTCCTGAAGTCATGGCCTCTGCGTCTCCCTACACTTGAGGGGAAATGACACTCTTGGCCGTCTCTCTGTTGGCATTGTACTCCCTCTTCCTTACTTCAACTTTGTTCTTCTTGTAATAAGAGTACTGTGTTACTGGTAGTATGGCATTATTTGATGTATTTAACGTCAACTCTGTTTTTAATGTTCAACTGTTTAAATACGCTGATCAGCTCACAGAGATGTGTGAAGGGAAAAAACAGAGGTTATTGTCGTATAAAGCCTGTGAATCAGTAATTTGCTTTCCAAGGATCATATAGTATTTCATGATTGACTTGTGCAATTCCCATGCTTTTATAGTACGCCTGCCAGAAACTCTTTTCACAGACAAAAATGGCCGAGGGACCAGTGATCATGCAAAGTAGTCTATAATGAACTCCAGAGCGTAAACGCTCCTATGGCATGTTGTGTGGCTTTCTTGCCAGTGTGTACACTTCTGCATACAGGAAGTGGAACAGAGGAGCCTTAAGGAGAATTCAATGAGGTTATCTCGGCGCTGTTTAACTATCTCAGAGTCCTCAGGGAGTGAAAGCCTTCAGACTGCGACTCCTCGGCAGCCTGTTTGCTTCAGACGGGAGTGTGAAATGCGGAGGAGGGGTGTGTGGGACTGTATCTGTCTTGAAGCCAAAGCCAGCGAGGGGGTGGGGGGTGTCTGAAGAGGAGGACAGGTCTGCTGCTCTGCTCTCTTCACTGTTGAAGCTTCCCATCATGCTTTGCATACCCTCTCGCAGAACTTTTTATGGCCTTGGGTTTGGCGCCAGATCTCTCACACACTTGCCAACAGCAACAAGTTTTCTGGTGCGTTCTCCACTATCACTTTCCTACCTCCACATTTCCACATAAAACAGTGCCGAAAAATGTTTCTGACTTTTACGGCATGTGAGGAAACTCTGATAAAGTTTGTCAAGAAACAGGCCTCGCACCTTAATTTGACAGTTCAAGTAACCAGACTATGACTGGACTCTGGAGCGATGTTGCACAGGTCTACAGACAAAACGTATCTACAAAGTGTCGCATGAGGCTCGATGAGCAGGGTGAACACAAACCCCTCTTTACTTTTAGCAGACATTAGTTTGAACGGCTTTGATCTCCACATATTGAATTACTCTGTCGGGAAAAGGGCTACATTAAGTATCGGAATGGAAAGAATATGTGTTGCAGTCCGTATGAGCCTGCACATATAAACTGTAAGTTATCATAGCCTCGCTTCATTCACCACTTTAATGTCTTCTGGGAACCGTCTGTTTATCCGTTCAGCCAGTCATCTCTCATCCTTTATGTCTCGCAGGATGTGAAGATATTCCGAGCGCTGATCCTGGGCGAGCTTGAAAGAGGACAGAACCAGTACCAGGCCCTGTGCTTCATCTCTCGCCTCAGCCGCAATGAGATCATCCCGAGCGAGTCCATGGCCCGTCTCAGACAGGTATGATGTCATGGCGTCGAGCTGCATTTATGCGTTATGTGTACTATCAACATTTTCAGCGCTTGGAAAATTCGATGAAATGTATTGCTCTGAGGGTGTGAACACTGATCATTTATGTGGTCTGTGCAGAAAAACCCTCAGGCCATTCGCTTGGCAGAGGAGCGGCGAGGACTGGAGCAGCTGGAGATGAGCGCCGCGGTCAATATAAGTCAGGCGTCTCAACTCAGCTCCCACATCCACAACATGTGCAGCGAGGCCCGGGAGGCCATCTATACCAGGGAGTCCGATGTGAGACACTGGCTGGACAAAGGTCAGAGGTCATCTAATGTTTGTTCATCAGTGAAACCAGCATACATTCTATAGTGGCATATTGCCCCTTCTTGTCCTCTTATCTGTCTCTCCTCTCTCCTGTGCATGCAGATTGACTAACCTATCTCTCCTGACACGCTTTATCTACCAGATGCTCTCTATCTTTGCTGTTTCTATCAGCCAAACACTTCTTCCCACTTCATTTTAGTGATCTTCGTGCTATCTTGGGCTTTTTGTTCATGCTATCTATGTTTACCTTCCTCTGTGTACTTTCCTAATCAATCTTCCACTTAAAAAAAAAGAAAGAGGCGAAACATCTCTAAACATTAGAGTAGAATCATCACATTTACCGAGATTGAGACCATTTTTTATCAACAATTTGTTTCTAAGGCCTTTTTGCAGTGTATTCAGTATTTTAATAGCAATGAAGTCCAAATTATTCAGGCTGTGGCGAATCCGTATGACGGCACTATTGTCCACTGACAGCACTGTTACAGAGGAAACAATGTTGATGGTCATGGTTCACCGTGCACTACGCACCATTATCAGCAAAGGGAATCGCACTAGCATCTCCTTTGCATAACAAAGCTTCCCTTTTACTGCCCCGCCTTTCCTTTTTTTCGCCACTTTGTCCGCCCTCATCGGTTCAATACCGTATTGAATGGAGTGAAATCAGAAAGAGAATCATTCACACAACTCAATGATGGCTTGCTTTTGTTTTTAATACCACAAGGGCTGATAATCATGTCCCTCTCATGTCTGTGTTATAGGAGTGGATGGCTCCATATTCGAGGTCCTGCCCCAGACAACAACAGAGGCGCCCAGCTTTCAGGCCTGTCACTCTACTAAAGACTTGTGGCAGCCCTGTCTCTGCACATACAGTATGCGTCTGGAGTGGTACCCATGTCAGCTGAAGTACTGCCGCAGCCGAGACACCACAGGCAAAGGCTCAACCTACAAGTGTGGCATAAAGAGCTGCAGCAAAGGCTACCATTTTACTTACTACGTTCCACAAAAACAGCTGTGCCTATGGGACGAAGAGACCTAGCATTTAGTTGTGGATGGTTACGGGAAGAGAAATACTGCATTTTCTCCCAGCCAAACCGGTGTTTCCCCACCCAAGCTATTCAAAGTAAACACAGTAACACTGGACCTCGGTTTACGTGACGTGAAATTAAACTTGCTCAGGTTGGGGAGATCCAGATGTTCAAGCTGAAATAGAAACAAATTCAGGTTCCAATTGAGACCAAAACTTTTGAGGAAGGAGAGCTGCAACACGCTCGAAGAGGACCCACTGACTTTCAGCCTTTCCTTGGAAAATGACATATTGTTATCAACTATAATGTGACTTTTCAAAGAAGCTGTCACTTTTGTGCCTTTTTTGGAGAAGTTATTGTAGCAGATTACAGATGCCAACAACAATAACCTCCCAAACAACCTATGGTATGCACAAAGCTGGATCGTGCATTTCTGGTCAATTTAAAAACCAGCGAAGGAAGAACTGAGTCCCACTCTGATCACAGGAGACAAAATCTGCCATCCTGGTGAAGGGAAATTTGGATGGTTGAGTTTTCTTTCCTATAAAGCTCTGTGAAAAATAGTTTTTAGCCAGCTTTGTTTATAACAATTTAAGATGGCGGACAATAGAAATGCTTCCTCAATGCTGGCTTTATTTATTTCGGTTGCAAAGTGAAATTATTGGGGAGTATTTTTGTATCTTTTGCATTAAATAAGCTCATAGTCAAAACCACAGGTCCTCAATAACAATAAGTATTCACACACATTTCAGAGCATGTAGACCTTTTTGAGCTTGGATGTTGTTTTATAGATGTGTCATGCTACTTTGTTGCCAAGTTTTCATGGTTTATATAGTTTGGATAAACAGATGCATTATATTCGTATTAGGATAGCAGTAGTTTTGCTTTGCCCCATCAACATGCCCGCCAATCACATTCTGTTTAAAAGTGCCAAATAAAGCAAAGTCAAAGAAATTGTTGTCAAAAGAAGGGAGTAATGTTTCAGTGTCTAGAACCTCGCTTGTATTCGTGGTGTTTTTTCATATCAGGATTCACAAAACTGTGGCCTTTTTCAATAATATATACTGCCATCTTCTGGTTAAACAATGTTTCTGTTTTTTTATGTTTATTGGTCGCATCCCAATCTCAAGTTGTGTTTTCATTTTTTCAGTTTTGTCGGTTCATCCCAGCAGTTAAATATCTATAATTTATGCAACTCCAATCCCTGATAATATTTCATGCGTAATTCAAGACTCATTTCTCTCACTTGTTGGACCAAATTTCATTTTGTCTGTCTGTTCTTAAGAGAAGTAGGTTTCCAGTATGACCTCCATCTTCATTTCAGTCTTTACTGCCATATCAAAAGATAATTGTGTGTTTTGTGTGTCATGCTAACTAAAGAACCAAATGAGTGGAACATTTCTATTTGTGACCTTTACTGGTGATGAAGTGCCTTAACATTTCCACTGATATATTTGCTATGTAATTGTAGATTTAAGTTTGTAAACATATTTTTTTCTATGAAAGAGTTTTAAATATGTTGTAAAAAGTTGGAGAAAATTAAGCAGTTAGATAATGTACCATATAAGAGTTTTACATGAATTCAATAAAGTCTTTCTTTGCACTGCATACAGTATTATGTATTTGTTTTTTGTAGGGGGTGGGGGCATTTCACATCTTGATTAGACAATTTACAGTAAAGAGCAGACAGAAAATAAGTAGGGAAAGAAAAAGGCAACATTAAAAGGTCAGAGGCTGGACTCCATAAGTAATGTTGGGGCTGTGTAATTAGCATCTTAAATCCCTTGTACACCAAGATGCTTCCTGATGTTAAATTGTATTGATAACTTGAAACGTCATTGTGTTCTTGTGGAATATATCTGTTTACTGACCCCACTCATGGGAGGTCCAGCTCAAGTAGGCTACACCTGCAGCAAAGGGTGGGATTGGGGGTACAGATGAGATTTTATCTGCAACCCTTACACCACCGTTCAGACTTTCATTACAAATGCAGCACTATTAGTATTCTGAATAATGAATAAACAATGCCGTTCTTCCATTTTGTCCCCATTGCTGGAGAACATACGTGTAATTCCCGCTATTGGCCACACGGTGCCGCCCCTGTTCAGGAAAAGAAGAAGCCACTTCCCATCGCTACGAGAAGACAGCAGGAAGGATGGAAACGTACTTTTTTCTATTAAACATTAAATAAGCCTCCCATGACCTTTAATTACGGCCTTTTTTTCAAGCAATACAAGCAGGGCACATTCTCGCTTATTCTACTAGTGGCTCCGTTATTCATGTGCAGCGACTAATAAAATGGATGAGCAATAAGGATGCTGGAGAAGGCTGCGCTCACGTGAACGACAACAAAAAGCGGGCACCGTGTCTGCTAACAAACCTTTGACATTCTCCTGCAGAAGCCTTCACGGAAAGACACCTTCACAGAAAACAAACCAAGAGACAGCTGCATGTTCACGGTGAAGGTAATTGTGCTTCACTGCATGTGTGGACGCGTAATAATCCCACAGACAGACGCGTCGTTAGCCCTTTTGAACGATAGCTCGCTCCCGGTTAGTTTGCTAGCATGCAGCTAACTGGGTAAGTTAGTCCGCTGCTGTTGGAGCATCCAGGGAGCTCCTTCTCTTTCGGTCCAGCAGCAGCAGCTGCTGCACACGGACACGCAGATACATTGTTGTAGCGAAATGGAGCCAAGCCTATGAACTACCTCCACATATCTCATTAAAAAAAAAAAAAGTCGTTAGCAGTCGTAGTGTCTCAGGAAAGGTCTGCAGCCCCACAGGATACAACACAGGACCGGTTTATAATGAATGGCATACAATCTACAGTCTATATTTCCTCATATTGCTATATAAAGAAAACAGCTGGAATGTGAGCGGTATCTTCCGGGGTTTCATTAGAATTATTTATGTATACTACTTTGTGTTGTATGCTATTAGTAGTTTGTAGCATTGTATAATTTAATTTATGGTTTGTCCTTGCGTGTTTTATCTTTTGTTTTTGTGTGTTGTTGCTGCTGCTGTTGTTGTTTGTGTGTGTGTGTGTGTGTGTGTGTGTGTGTGTGTGTGTGTGTGTGTGTGTGTGTGTGTGTGTGTGTGTGTGTACTGTTTGAACAAATGTGCCACCTGTAGACAGAAGAATAGAAACGTTATGTATAAACATTCCCTGCCTCTCCCATGTGAAGATACTATGCTTTCCGTATGTGTAATTGTTTAAAGAGTAGGTTTGGGATTGTTGCTCAACATGCCATTTGAAGACATCACATTGGGTTACAATGGGCACTACAAAAAGGTGGCAACTACAAAATAGTTTGTAGTTGCCTCCCTATTTTGCCTCCTAGTCACCAAAACTGTTGGGTTACAAACAAACTGAGTTGTCCTCCTGCATTTAGTATTACGGCTTCACCTCCCACTTCCACTCTTAAACCCGTGCATCCACAGAGCAATACATTTAGTTATTTTTACACGTGTCATTTATTGGAGCTAAATTAAACTTCCTCTCATGAGAACTGTCTGAGGCCTCGCACCCAGTAACCTCTCATCTCATTTTGAAACTTGCTTTAAAGTCTTTGAGACTCAAGTGAACATCTTGTTCCAGTGGGCTTGACCGTCTGCATGGCCTCACCTCCTAGTACAAACGTCACAGCCGAAGAAGAGACGTCCCCCTCACCCCACCAGACCCTGGGCCGGCCAACTGTAGTGCTATTATAGTTCAAGCAAAGGCTAATTGTTGGTCTCTTACAAAGGATTGCACAGTCCAAGACTCTGGACGGTAATGCAGTCTCTTTCTACTGTAAGCGATATTACAGTGAAAGATGTGCCTTGGTGCATCTTTATTCTTTCTGTGTGATGAAAAGTTGGCTTGATAGCTGCTGGCAGACACGTTTGTGAGAGAAACTGTACATTGGTTTAGTGGTTTTCCTCTTTGTTTTGTCTTCAGAAGAGACGATGGCAGCGGTTGTGGTCGGTGCTCTCCTGTGCATCTCTTGTTGGGTCTCTCTCTACTTCATCCTGTGTATCCTCAATGGCTCCAGGAGCTGCGAGTGGAACTGTCGCCTTGTGACTCTGGCACACGGCATCCTGGCAGTCTGCATCACAGGATACATCGGCTATGTGGATGGACCCTGGCCTTTCACTTATCCAGGTAGGACACTTAACCCTTTGTGAACTCAAATGATCACTGAAGGGACAAATCGATTGACATAGTTGCAGATACATTTATTGTCCGTATCGATTAGTTGTTTTAAGCTCTACATTGTCTCACATGTTGTTAAAAATCTATGTGACTTGAAACTCTTATTAGTGTGCACATTTTGACTCTGACCGCTAATTGGTGACCAAATCATTTGATCATTTCTGTTTTATTCCGTATGGCACAATGTTGTTAATGTGTTGATATTAATACACCTATGCTCCTTTCATATTCATAATTAGTTTTTCATCTTTGTGATTACATAATTGTTTTATTGCGTAAACAAACTGCCAAACTAAAAACACTTTGTTTCTAATGCCAGGTACGAAGAACACTCCTCTGCAGATAAGTGCCATGCTGGTGAGCCTGGGCTACTTCATTTTTGATATGGCCTGGTGTGTGTACTTCCGCACAGAGGGACCCGTTATGCTGGCCCACCACACCATGAGCATCCTGGGAATCCTGTTGACCCTGTGGTTGGGGGAGTCTGGCATTGAGTCCTGCGCCGTGCTCTTTGGCAGTGAAATCACCAACCCCCTCCTGCAGGCTCGCTGGTTCCTCAAACAGACGGGACGGTACAGGACGCTGACGGGGGACGTTGTGGACGTCCTGTTTGTGCTGCTGTTCGTGCTGATGCGTGTCTTTGTGGGAGGCACAATGCTGTACTGTGAGCTGATCTCCCCAAGACCCAGATTCTTTATTAAGTGTGGGGGAGTGGCTATGTATGCTCTATCCTGGGTGTTTATGGTGGACATTGTTCGATTCGCCATTCGGAAGAGAAAGAGCTGGCACAAACAGAAGACAGACCAACAAGAGACAGTGGCAGCTAATGGTCATGAAGGGAAGAAGGACTGATGGCTTGTGCTACTCCAAAGGAAATTTGTTTTTGTGTTTTTCACTCTGGACACTTAAGGGAAAGTACAAAGAAAATCATCTTTTGTATTTTGAAGTAATATTAAAAAAGTCAAAGTTTTCTATGTCGGGAAATGTTGTGCGACATCTGTCTGTGAGGTCCCATTTTTAAAACCACTGAATTTTATACAGTTATTGCAGCTGAACACAGTTTGATTATTGTGAAAATGTGCAATTAAAAAAACCATAGATATATTACTGGAAACCTACGCACTTTCTACAAACACAAAAACAGATGTTCCTTTTATTTGCAGTGAACTGTTGCCCAGTGGTGCTCCGAAGGAAAGCTGAATGTTAGGAAAGAGACAGTTTACATTTACTGTCCTCCATTTTAGACATTTTCAGTCATTTCAAAATGTTTGGATCAGTTCCTTCTCGTCTTGTAGTTTTTTTCTTCTTTTTCGTCTTAGGTAAACTTTGAGCAGATGTTAAAGGTGTACTCAGGGAGATGAAGTTATATCAAAAAGTTGGTATGGATTCCAGAGAACGTGTGTGATGTGTTTGCTTACTCTGTTTAATATACGTCAGAGCAACTCCTATGAATGTTTGCTTGCTGACGAAAGAACATTTCCTTAATTTTACTTCCCTCGTGTAAAGGGAGACATGGAGAGGAACATCTCAATAGCTCTACACTGGTAATTATTGTGCAGTCCTTTCAGATATTTATGTTAACTCTAACTACCTTGACATGTTTTGGTGAAATGGTGTCAGAATTTGTACTTTATGATTTCAAAAGATTGGCACTGTACTAACAGCTCCCACTTCCTATGATGGAGTTGTGTTTAAGTCTCACAAAGAGCTTGTCAGGCATGATAATGAAATACTATTTATTGTGAGCTGTTTGTACAGTGTCCCGGTCTTTCATCTGACTTCTTCAGTTACAGTTATTATGTCCAGCACCTTTTAAAATGTTTTTTGAGATGTACATGCTACACACTGTCATGACAAAATCTGTGCAATCATGTATCCATCTTATGTTTTTAGCCCCTAAAATGCCGGATAGTTATCCATGATCTACTGTCAGCAAAAAATCAAGATGATACAATTATATTGGGTTATTATCTTTCCTACAGTCATTTCAAATATACTAACATACAAAACATTTGTATTTAATTTTTGGATTTAAATGTGTGAAGAGTTAAGTCTGAGTTGTAATATTTAATGTGTGATTTTGCTTATATTTGCCATAATGTTATATGAATCATCAGAAAAATATTAATCTCAATATTGTGATATTTATTTCCGCTTGTCCAGACAGAACACACAAGTGCATTTAGGGATGAAAGCGGATGGATTGGGATTATAATGATTTATTCCGCTCCATGTCTGAATTTGTCAAGAAAGTTAAAACTACCAGGTTTTAACTTTGTGCTCAGACTTTATATTGTGTTCCTTTTATTATGTCCTCATCTTGATTGTTATAATACCATTTATGCTGCAGTAACATATTAAATCGCCTGTCATCCCTTTGTTTTCCTATATTTATATTTGATTTGTAGCGCTCACAGGGTCTCTATCTGGTTGCCACTGTTAAGAATCTTCTGAGCATCACTGTTATATCAAAGAAAGCAAAAATCTAACTGGTGTGTGCCTTAGTGTTCTGAATGTACTTTCATTATGGTTTGGTAGTTTTTATGTCTTGTGCTGTACTGTGAACCTTCCACCAAAAGCAAAGGAGTACTGAAGAACCATTTTTTAGTTTGGGATTTCATAATTTGCCTTTGTAATCCCTGAGTGAAGTCAAATAAATGTAATGGATTGTTTGTATGTTTTCAAATACATTTTAAACTACAGAATTGAAATAAAAACTAAAGAATCAGTTGCATTTGCATCATGAAATGTCATAGATACTGAATGTATTATTGGACTGAGAGTGAAGTTACCTAAACTGTCCACACGATGGTGGCATATCATTTATGAATGATTGGTGGGAAAACATGAGGACAGTCATTTGGCAATGAATACATTACAAAGAGGAAAACACTTTTACAGCATTGTCAGCTAAACATAGTGTCATATTGCACCTTTATCAACATGTGTTTTTGGTGTCCTTCTCAGCATGAATTGAACAGTTTAAACTTGTGCATTAAATACATTAGATCAGACATGTACACCTTTTGTATACAGTGTATTGCAAATACTGTACTCCTGTACAGCACAGTGTCAGCTACCAGAAACAGATAATACAAAATAGGACTGTGATGCACAGCACAGTGAAGATAATCATAGAGAGTGGATGACTTTACAGGATACTAAATGGGGAACACACGTTTGATAAAATAACAAAAATGCCCACCTACAGTAATTAAATATATATTCAATGGATAGCTGGTGGCTTCAATTAATATTAATGACTATCAATGAGTATGGATGCTGGTCTTGAAATATTGTGTACACTGACAGATTCATTTGAAATAAATACACAGACATGAATGAAAGACTTGAATATATGTTGCATTTTCTGTCAATTACACTCTTTCTTACACACTCATACAGCCACTCTTTATGTTCCTTTATCTTTCAAGCTTTCTTTGTGGATAAGTTAGGACAGTTTCACGAGGTTGTCTTCTTGTTGACGATGGACTAGGAGTGGACTGTAAGCTGTGAATAATAAACATAGTGACTGTTCTCTCAGTCCCAGACAAACCACAAACCGACGGAAAGCCATGAAAACCATAAAATAATCATACAACAACACACATAATCACCAAGTTAATCAACCACCTAAAGCAAAGTGCCTTCTTACTGGAAAAGGACTAGAGCTGGTTTCCCTGCCATGGAAATGCAAGCAATCACGCGAGAGGCATCCAACAACTGCAGTATTTTCTTCACCAATTTATCTATTGATTGAACAATCACTATGATGTTCAGTCTGTAAAACAGAACATATTTTATCGATTGATAGGTTTGTCTAAAAAAGAATGGTAAACTATCTGTGTATATAAAGTTGCTGATGTGGATTATTTACTGTTTGTATTACTTTTTTACTGTTTATTTAAATTACTGTTTTTATTTTATTTTACTATGTCTCTCTTATGTGCACTTTACCCGTCTGCTGCTGTAATCCTACAATTTCTCCATTGTGGGACAAATGAAGGATAATAATAAGAAAAATCCAATATTCACATTTAAGAAGAGGAAACTAGTTATTTACGTATTAGCTTCTGCCATTCTTCTGAAAAAAAATATTTTAAAAAGCTCATTCAATTATTTTATCCAAATGGGATAATCGCAAGTAAACTATTTTGGGATCTACATTTTAATTTAGAACCTAGTTATAGGAAAATAAATACTATATACAGAAATACTGCTGTCCTCCACTATTACTACCTGTATTCTACGCAGTGGCATCATACTGTCGTCACTATTTTTCGTGTTATTCTGCTGCCGTGTTCCCAACATGCTGAAACAAAATGAGTTTTCCCATCTCCCGGCGGAAGTGGTTAGTGGAAGCGCTACTGGACTCCAACAGCTAGCTGGCTAGGGCGTTGCTAGCGGCAGAAAGTGGGATTTTCGGTACCGCTTTTTGTGAGTTTATTTTCTCGTACCAATAACGTCTCGCGTTGGAGAAAACAGCGTTTGATGTTAGCTAAAAGCGCAACGCTTCTCGGTGGGCCTTCGTATAGTTGTTTACGGAGGACTGTTGTTACTTTCTGTCCCGTTAGCCGCGCAGCTAGCCCGCTCCCATCCACGGGAATTCTGCCGACAAACGACTGGATTCTGGAAACATGGAGTCAAGGAGCGTCGCGCGCTGCTAACCGTCTTTCCCCGAGGAGACTTTTTAAAGGACGTATCACGGAGACTTATCGCAAGCCAGTCGACATCCATGCCGTGTTGAATGTGTATTTCTCTCTCGTTGGTCAGTTCATTGTTGTGAACGGGACTTTGCTTAGTTTTCACTCGAAACAAGAGCATACGGAGCAAAGTTTTTTTTTTTTTCTCGCTGAAAGAGCTCGTCTGTTTTGTTAACTGTTAAGTTAGCTGGGCGGAATTCAACGCTTTTTTTTTTAAAACAAAAAAAAACAAAAACATTTTAATATATTGAGTTGTTGCCGTCTTCCACCGGTATAACATTAGCAGTTGTTGCTAATTTGTAACACGGGTCGTTTGCACTCAGTATTGAACAGTTCTCATGGTCACGGGAGAGTCGTCTCCACGGCCACAGGCAGCAGCGGACTCCTCTGGGAACGAGGAAGACCAAACGGGACTGGTGGGACTTCCAGCTTCTCCAAAGACCGTTTAGGAACCAAGGCCATTCAGCCGAACCGGGGTGACGGCGGCGGCAGGACGGACTGCATCGCAGGGCCACAGCGTCTGTGTCCATCGGATATTGTGTGTGTACACGTTTCATATCAGGCGGAGGACTGCGATGTGAACGCGGAGGATTCATACGAGGAGTTCGTGCATGCAAAGACAACTTGTGCCAGCTGACGCAGTGTGTTTTCTCGTGTTGCCAACATTGTTTATAGTCAGGGTGGGATATCGTCTGACTGCAAATACGACAGAGGCCCCGATTCATTTTTGAGGAATGCACTGTCGATTCTGGCGAGGAGTAACGTTATTGACTTACAGATAGCGTAGTATCTTTTTGTTGTTCGTCTCATCCAGTGTTTGGACGTGCTTTGCAACAACACAACAGTGTCCTACAAGTCATACATATCTTCAACATCATTCTCAAAATCCATGCCGATTTATGCCAGGGAAGAACGCTCCAGGAAGACGCCTCATCACGTTCTGGAAAATGTTAATCGGATATAATTTGCTGCAAATCTAGAACCGGAAGCCCAATGAGTGACACACAGTCCAGCTTCTCTGACAGGTACAGTATGCAAAGGCCTTTATATCCGTCTGCACTCCACATGCACAACTTGATTATTCACAGTGATATAGCCTTTTTTTTTAAGTTTCTTGAAACGCATCCCACATTCTGATGAAAGCATGTTTTACATGGTCCAAGTAAAGCACTCATTTGTGGCACTGTGCTCAGTAATAACTATGTTATACAATCTAATTACTAAGGAAGGACATCAGATCTTGATGGAAACTCTGCTGATCTCAGCATGGGTAATGGGATTTCTCTGCAGACAGTAAAGTAGTACTTGTCCAAGGATTGAGAAGGCCTGCCACTGTTTGTGTGCCAGGGAGCAGTCGCCTGGGATCCATGTGCACCTTTCAACATCCCTATTACATCTAAGCCTTTCAAAGCTAACCTTCTCCTACACCTATTAAAACAGTCTCTGGATTTAGAGAAGACCGTAGCGCTGCCAATGACCTTAAACAAGGCATCTGTCAACTTAAACTCAAAGATTTGACACTGTTGCTAAATTCAGCGGGCTATTGATGTGTCAATAGCCAAAGAAAACAATAAATGGTAGAGAAGCATCACTCTGTATAGTCCTAATTCTTTTGGGATACAAATTGTCAATATGTTGTCATTGTGTCTTTATAGGGCTGAATTTCCCTATGTTTTTCTGCCAGGAGAATAAATAGGTTTCTATTGTCAATATGATTTACTTTGGCAGTGAAAATGAGAAGTGAAGCTGATGCATTACATCAAGCCGTTGCACCTGAATCCCACATACCTGCAAGAAGAGCAGCCCAATACAGTGGAATGTGGTCGGTGGATTCATAGGAGAAGGAAGCTTTATTGCACAGGTTGGGATCTGAAATATCCTCCTGGCTGGTGCATGAGCTGGAGGCTCAAGCCCAACCCCATTTTAGATGACCCCCCTCCCCCACTACAATGATGGCAACAGTAGCTGGCACCAACTGCTATTGTGGTGCTGTTTATTATGTGTGTGTGTTTTAAAAATAGGATTACCACAGTGCTGTTGATGGCACTATTAACTAAACTGGCGTAGACACCATCATGTGTCTATTTTTTTTCTCAGTAAAATTAACAAATCTTTGCTGTCCAATCACAAATAGTCTGGGTGGTACAAAGCAACCAATGTTATGTTTGTTTTAGACAATGTAGTATATCATACAGTATATTTGTCATCTCAGATTTGCTGCGACATGTGAAGCCTCGAGAATGTGCTACGCTAATTTGTTGTCTATTCAGCTTCCCTTAAGTCAGAGCATGCTGGTTGACATCTTTAATGTGAGCCTGTTTGTTTGGATTTCACCAGCGTGGTGTCCTTTAAGTCACAATTGTTCCTCTACCAGTAGAGCATGATGCAAGCCATTATGCTAATGTGAAAACTATAAAGCATGACAGCAGTAGACTGTACAAACAACTAGCTCTGCCTTTGCTGAACTAAAATATTGTTTAGACTGATTTCAAGGATGTTTTCCACAGTGGTTGATAATGACTTGATTGATTAATGGAGTTGTCAGTCTCCTCTCCTTAAGTTTGTTTGTATTTCCCTGTCCTTGCTTTCTCTACCTCAATGTGTGGTGTTGTTAATTTTGTTTTTGCTCTGTGGGCGATGGTGGGAGTATGCATGTAACGTCTATTGGGGTTGGGCTGCCAGCCGATGGGTCAGTTTAGTGTGCTGTTAGCTCTTTGTCATAGAGTTCTGCTGATCCCCACGTTTTTCCCACCCCTCACCACCCCCCCACATCCCCTGAGGCCCTCCCGGGAAGTAGTGCTGGTGACATCACTAATAGTAAACAATAGCTTTTAGTGGGAGCAATCTGGCTGTCCACTGAATGCTCCTCCACTAGTGTAGGCCAGGTACATTTCGGGGCGGCTGGTTGGAGTATGGTTTCATTGCTGCCCTGTCTGAGGGACAATGTATGTAGCTTATTAATGCAATACAGTTTCAACTACCACTTTTGTTATAAATTGACTAATTATCATTGATTCTAACATAACTGTTGATTGTTTATTTTGTCAGTCTAATAGCCCGAAAACCTAAAAAAAAGAACTTTTGCGATTCAGCAAATGATTGGTCTTCCACCTGAATAAATATATCAAATATATAATCAAAATTGTCATATATTGATATTTTTTCCAATTGATTAATAAATAATTATGTCAACACCAAAGAATAATAAGGTGGTACTGGAGTTGATGTGTTGCCGTCCTGTAGTAGAATCCTCACGATGAATGTTTTCATGAGTAATTCTGACAGGTCGGTCTGCTTGTGTGCATCTCCTGTATTTGGCATCCCTCCCTTTTAATGCAGTATGCTTCTACTCCATCTAGTCAGCACTACTACTAGGAAAGCTGTGTCAGCTGCTCTGAACTGCATTAAAATGAGTATCCAGGAATCGTTTTAAGCTCTGATCAGAAGTGCAAAGGCCCCAGCACAGCAGTGGAGAATGTTGTTATATACATGTAACATGTTTGCTGCAACTGAAAGATAATGTTTATCTTTTGCAGGTTGGCAAAATAACTAGTTCAAGTTGGAAAAATATTTTGAATTTTGACTGAAAATATGTTTTCTCTCTTTAAAAAGTCTTTGTGTTGTAGCCTGCAGGCCTTTCTTTTCTATTCCTACTTTGTCACACAGCAAGCTTGTTCCCAGCTGATGCATTTAGATTATTTCTTGGCTCAAAATGTGACAACCATTTACATGCTCCAGGTTGTGAGCAGGTGTGTGAACCCTATTCACTGTTCAATATGTTTTAATTTACATAAAAATTAAGGGTGGAGAAATACCTTTTAGACAGCACATCTTCTGAAGATGCCACCTAAAGCATATTATTTAAACAATTTTTGCAGTGCTATGATTTTTTGGGGGGAGTTTTTCCTTCTCCAGTGTGAGGTCCCGGGACAGAGTGTGAACAGATTGTAAAGCCCTCTGAGGCAAATTTGTAATTTTGGTCTATACAAAATGAACTGAATTCAAATGATGCAGCATAATGGTCACGTATACAGAAAGATCCATCCCTCTGGAACATCTCAGTCATGCACCCACCACTCCACTGTGGTCGACGTAGACGCATGGATGTCATGCTCAAGTGAGCTCAAAGCAAGAGCAATGCAGTTTCAGCACCTATTGTTTTGGGGCGCGGTGACTGCGCCCTTAGATAAACACGTTAACCTTTTGGAACACAGCAAATGAGCACCGCATGTCATGTGACGAGGAACAACCAATCACAGCCCACCGATATTTTTCCTTCATTTCGTAAATATCAGTCAATGCGAAATATGTATCAGTTGATTATTTTAATGGAGAACTTTCGCGTGGACAATTTTTTAATGATATAATAGTCTCACATAGAAAGATAGATATGTACTTTATTAATCCCCAAGGGGAATTTTTTTTTGTCATAGTAGCGTCCCAGACTTCCAGACATTAAATGGAATAAACAAAATATTATTTAAATACAGTCATCACCTGTCTTTGTGCTCTGGAAAGGCACCTAGTTCCCGGCCTACAGTTTTCCAGTTGGTAAAAGACGCAGCATCTGTCTGAGGCCTTATGTAATGAAACTATGGAACAGCACTGCAAATTGACCTGCCTTTATAAAAAGTTTCATGTTAGAATTTATATTTTGTGTCAGAGAGCTGCTGATTCAGTTCCATGGTAAAGTTGTTGGTTTTTTGCACTACATCAAGCAGGAAGTTGTTTCTAATACTTTGTCTTTTGTGAGTACAGTATTAGAAAAAAGTTTGTAAGCACCAGTGGCGACAATTTCATCTTGATGTGTTATTTTACACAATAAGTGAATGAAGACAGTGCAAAAGGAGAAGCAGTTTGGTGGCAAACTGGGTCATTAATTTTTTACCCGTGTCTTTGTCTCACAGCTTGTATAGAGTCTGACTGTTACATTCAATATGAATGTGAATAGCTGTTGGCGAAATGGTGTGTCTACGACTTAGATTTTTAAGAAAATGGAAATACTTAGGCATTTATTTACAATCACAGTTAATCAAGATGTTTTTAACATCTGCCATCATAACAACCACACACAGGCTAAATTAGCTGTAAAAAACCTAGTTGATCCATAACAATCATACTCTGACTACTTTCTTTCCATAATCAGTCCTTTTTTCCTCCAACAGTTTTCCTGTTTCCTGACTCATCTTAATGCTTTAGTATTGTGAATTATTATCTTAAAAGCTACTACTAATTAAGTGGTGCATCATCTAACTGTCTTGTGCCACCCTAAAGTTATTCTGCTGTTGCAATTACAGTTGCAGTGATGTCTTTAAAGCGGTGCTCTAGAAATCAGTTTTGTTGTTGACAACATCGTCACATTTTGTTTCAGATGGGTGGCTGTATATCCTCTTTGCAGCAATTATCTGAAATATCATCAGCCTTTTCCTTATGAATGTGAGAGAAGCTGGATTTTGAACGCTATCTTTTAATTATTACTTGAGGCGTTTGTATTGCAAATTATGAACTACTAAAAGTCGGCACAAAATTGCAACCAAATTCTTGGTTTTGTTTATTTATTTATAGAATGTAAATGAGGACCTGAGGAAGACTCTGCTCACACCTGGATGTCACTTTGGCAAGCACACACCAACTCTCACCATACTCAGTCCATTCTTGCCAGATGCCATTTAACTTTTTTTCACACACACTCTCAATCGCACCCATCACTTTTTCCTTTCTTTGCTTCAGTCAGTCTGTTTCTCTCATCATCACTACATTTTCATTGCCTGAGGGAAGGGAGTATTACCATCTCATCAACTGTGCCTAACTAAATTAACCAAGTATAAATGAAAAGTGGACAGGTAAAAATGCCCATTCTGTGTTGTCACATGAGCCTTTTAGTGTGCTTTTTCTTTAAATATCTTAGTCAAGACAAGCCTGCCTGAAATGAAGTAAAGGGATACTGAGATTGCAAAAGAGAGGGAGCTTGCAGAGAGGAAAAGAAACGGGCAGTGCCTCTAGGGTAGGGATGTTGGAGTGTGGGTAAAGTCTCGGCATTAGCTGGGACTGTGAGTGCTGGGAGAGTTGGGGTCTATCACCCAGCCCTGTGATGCTGATGCTTGTGGACACCCTCTTCAATCCTGCCCTGTTAGCCAATAGAGCTTCAGGGCCCAAACATTACTTTCACTTCACAAAAGACAGGATCACTACAATAGAGAAAAGGGGGACAAGGGTAGGGAGCTGTCTTCCCCAAGTGTCATCTCTTCACATGTCCATTTAAGGGTTTTGTAGCCATGAACTAGGCCTGTGCCTTCAAGCTAACTGTGACACTTGTGAAGACCCAGTATTGTGCAGACTGCACATTGGTCCAAGAGATGTAATGCTTCGGATTTATCTTACATTTTATTAGCTGTTATATTTATTATTTCACACTAAACTGATTATGTAAATTGATAAACATATAATAGAGATCTGTTCTTTTGTGTAAGTGCACAAATCTGTCTGGGCAATTTTTGTAGGGGGAAATGGATGTTAAAACGGAGCAGCAGCTGATTGGGTGTCAAATCCTTTGCCTGATTTTTGTCCCCCACCCTGGCTCTCAGAGTGGGAATGGTTTAATTGAAGTGGTCTCTGTGTGTAAAGAGAGACTGTATTGTACAGGCTGTTGCAGTACTGTGATTAATCTTACACTGCCTTTTCTGCTGATTCAGGGGGGACTTGGCAGATTTATCCCCACCCTTTCGTGACAAGTACCAGTGTCAGATCACAGGTTCTCTACCGGCAGTCAGGTTGACTGGAAAAGGCTGCTTTGACTTCAAATTTTTTTGATAGCAGAAAGCTAGGAAAGTAAAAAAGGAGTGCGAGCAAGAACAGGTGTAGAGATGTACACGTTACACCTTTTGCTTAAAAGCCTTTTTGGTTTAGATATTGTTGTTGTCCCATAAATGTCCTGATGTTTTCTTCCTGCGATGAAGTATCATCTCGCATTCACTAAGCTTGATTTCTGGGAGGTAACATTGTATAGCTGTGTAAAAGATGTATCACTAATGTGCTTTTACTACAGGTTGCACCTGCTTAAATGTCATAATAGGCCTGCTTTTGACAGCCAATCATAATTTTTTTGTTAGATTAACGGATCATACAAGTCTAGTGGAAGTGTCCCTTGCAGACTCTTACACATACTCTCCACCATAGTGCATAGATTAATGAATAAATAAATTAACAGCTAAATTAAAGATACTCAGTTCAAAGAAGCTAGTCGTGGATTAGAAAAGTTCTTAGGTGTTTGTGACAGGTCTCGTGACCAGCAGCAATGTGGACAGTGTAGCATGTTGAACCACCTCTCTTCCTCTCCCAATGTTGTAGGACAGCAGACAGCATAGCGTGAAGAAATGTCTATCCCCCGGCCCTCATGTCAGGAATCCTGATGAGGTTTATTGGGGCAGAAAGGGCACTGTTTTCCCCCTGAGGCTGTAGCTTGAGCTCCAGAGCTTTTGCGCTTGTCTCTCCAAGACACACCATACCCTCCCTCCCCTCATGTCTCTCTGTGACTCATACACTCACTTTGTGCTCTCTTTCTTATAATTCAATATACATTATAGTAAACTGTATGATGGAACTGCTAAAGGCTGATTTATACTCGGGTTTTACACAGAGGCGCAAGACACGCATGGACCCCCTTGCGTAGTCAAATCAGCCATTTTGCGTTTTTGTGTGCTTACGTCACCCAAAATTTCTGACTATGCGTCAAAGCTGCGCGAGCCGTTCGCAGCCCGCAAGGCTGTGATTGGTCTGCCAACCACATACTTTCTGAGTCTCGCATTTCCGGTATCATAGCATAATACCGCTGTTTTTAAAAGCCACAGCAGAAAGACGAACAATGGATCTCGTTGAAGAACGTTTGGCTGATGAGGTCCATAAATATGAGCATTTATATAACCCGTCTGACGGAGTATAAGGACACGCAGATGGCGGTGAATTCCTGGAGGGAGATATCGGTGAACGTTGGTGTGCAGGTCGACTCTATGGCTGTTACGCCACCTACTGTTCAGGCGTATGAAAAACGCATGGGAACTATAAACCAAAACGAGTCCGTCGATCCAACTGCGTGGCCAGCCGCAGTTGTAGTTACAAGAGTACAATTCGCCCTTAAGGCCACAGGTCAAGTGTTTTGATATTAACCGGTCTGTAATACAGACAGTGGTTTAAAGGAGTATCACTGCATGGGTGTAGACGATTTCTCACTTAGTGGCAAGGAGTGGAAAGCAGTGATGTAATGCTGGCTGTGTATTTGTGTGTGCACCCACATTGTGTGACTCAGGTATATAGATTGGATAACAACAAGTGTGTGTTGTTTTGGTGTGTGTCTGTGTGTGTTCTCTCCTATTGACAGGCTGCAGGTATGAATGCGGCTGTTCAAGAGATTGTATCATGACACCACTGAGATGGAATCGCAGACCAGTTTTAAAAGGGTGACTGAAAAGAAGATATTGCCAGTTCCATAGATTATGTGGCATGACTCAGCTCAAAACCCAGCTGAGGACATTGTGCCGTCACCACAATATTAACACTCCATATCTGCCAAGTTTTCCACTGTACTCCCACATCTAAGGATGTTTTTTTTTCGGAGCAAGGTTATGGTGTATTTCACCGCCTGGAATGAAGCACACCTCAGTCTGATCTCTGTAGCCTGCAGGCAATTCCCAAAACTATCCAATCCTCTCCCAGTTTCAAACACGCCCAACTTCTCCCACCCCCAACAACACCTGTGCTGTGAGCTGTGTCGATCTGCTTTGCAAGGAGACTCCAGATTACTGCAGCAACTCTATATAGCACAAGTTACAACATCAACATTGTCTGACAGGAAAAATAAGCTCTCTTTATTAATTGTCCAGCTACTTTGTTTGATAAATTATGCACATTGGATGTATCATGCCATCTCTTATCATTATGATCAGTTGTTATGCTTATTTTTAAGAAACTTGTATATATATATATATATGTCTGTATCCGCTTAGACTGAATCTAAGGAGGAACTGAGAATAACCTGAAGTGCTTCCCCTGAATCTAGCAGAAGTTGGTCTCGTTTCTTTTTGTTCACTTTTTTCATTCCTCTTCAGTTTGAAAGATCCGTTCACAGAAATGGCTGTGTGGAAGAGTCCTGCTACCTCAGGGCCGTCCCTCCCTCCCTACTCTTTTTCTCTCATGGTCTGCTCCGGTCTCGGCCGCTCTTGCTGCCACTGTTGCTGCAGTTGGCCCAGCTCTACCACAGTTTTCCATCAAAACACCAAACCTCAATGGAGCATTCAAGCCCAGGCCCGCTCCAGTGCTGCCCCTCCCTCCCATCCCACCCTGTTCTGACTCTCCTTCTTTCTCCTTTTCTCACTCCGTACGCACATTTAATGAACCCGTCGAGAAAGAGGTCCTATCCTAGACTTGGAGACTTTTATAGCCGGATCTGAAGAATTGAACGAGCTGAGGAAAATGTTTTTTTCAAGGGAAAATATCTTCTTGTTTTAGCATGTTGTCTCTCCTATATCTATATATAATCTCTGAACAAAAAGTTCAAACTTCAAGACACACAATTAGCTCAGCTGCAGTTGTCAGTGTTATTCAGATCTTATAGAAAGACTGTTGTTCAAAACATTTTCAGCAGAGCAAAGCTGCTATAGGCTGTTTATTGATTTAAATTGACTTGCAATTATTTAGGCCAATACATGATATGTAATGAGTGATTTTGATTAATTAAATCCCATGCTTGCAGATGGTTGATTGCAATATCACTACTGTTCACATTGCATCTCACAATATGTGTGTTTTGTATCGCTGCAACTGATGCTTTTTTAAAAATATAACTACTATTATATACTATTACTCCCTCAATTACTCATTTTGCCTGTTAAGTGTCAGAAATGTGCGTTAAAGCCGAAGCAGCAGCATCCGAACGGCCTGTTTTTGTCCAAAGATTGAAGTTGTTATTGAAGCGTAAGAAAATAAAAATTTGAACAGTTGCTGATTAATCAATCGACTGTTGTTTAAGCTCTGGTTTACATTGTTTATTGTTCTTAACAGAGTAGTGGAGTGTTAAAGAGTATCATCAGGACACAGAACAATACACCGTTGTTGTCTACTGGACAGAGACTAATGTGGAGCCATTTTAAGGGTTTACTAGAGATGTACTGTGATGTTATGTGAGCTGACTGTGTGTCAGCGATT
Source organism: Clinocottus analis (assembly GCF_023055335.1). Lineage (NCBI taxonomy): Eukaryota > Metazoa > Chordata > Actinopteri > Perciformes > Cottidae > Clinocottus > Clinocottus analis. Next base: position 11,289,291 of record NW_027175931.1, on the reverse strand, counting down.
CCTTTTAGTGAAAACCCAAGAGAGAACCTTTAATATGACCCATCAGCTTTGCAGTGACTGGAGTCTCTTTGTGACAAACATTTCCTCTCAACATTTTCATAGTCATAAATATACTGTCATTTTTCTATGGAGGCGCATATTACTTATTACAAACCTCAGCCGACGTGCTGTAGATGAAAATCCTTTTATATTTAAAGCACTCATTAAAAAGTGCAGACCAAACCAAATTCTTCAAATTGTTGGACATGCAATTTGTGTACTAATAATTTTGCTTCTTTGGATTTCTGTGTAATGTCATATGTTACATTTAACAACGTGCAACAACAGCTGATTGACTGGCTACTGGTACTTTCAACAGTTGTATATATAAAAGTACAGTTTCTATTATTGGTTGTAAGTAGTGCTCTCTTCTGTCCTCTGATGTTTTTGTTGCCTTCAAAGTTGTGATAAGGTTTTTGCATCTTTTTCATAAAACCTTATTAAAACATTTGTAGTGGTACAACCATATTTCTGAATGCATCTTAAACATTATAGGCAGCCTGATGCATCTTTCAGCCTCTTAGAACTGGGTTTGTCTGTCACGTTTTTATTTGTTACTGTACGATGAACCAAGAACAACATCTGCCTACTCAGTTTTGCCATCCACTAGCGTGTGCGTATGCATGTCGCAGTTCAGTGTGTGTGTTTATGTGCTGACTTTTCCATCTCTCCAATTCAGAGGTTGCTTCGGGAGTGGGCTACTTAAAGCTAGTTTTTTTTTCTACCGGAGGCTCTGGAACTTATTACAGTCTAAGGCATTTTCATAAACGGGCCATTCAGCTGCTCCTGCATGGCTCTGAATGGGACACTGTCGCCAGGAGAGAGTTAATGTCGGCTAGTTAGTCATGAGTCCTCCCTATTTCGAAAGACTTGTGTAGTAATCATATTACTGTTTTGTATTGTACTTTGTGCATTTACATGTTTAATTATATGAGTGCATTTCAGAGTTACAACCCGTTCATTGTTGTCTTTGACTAATTTACATTTCTTTCAGCATTTTACAAATGTCAAACCTTCCTTTAAATGAACTGTTATTCCTCCGAGCAAATGTTCCCTCAATAAAGATATGTGGGCTCGGCAATGAATTACAAAAAGGTATTTGTTTTTGTGGGATTGTTTCCTGGCTGAGACATCAGTCTTTTCCATGCTTTCCACTTCATCACAATAAAACATACAGATTAAACTGAATCTTAATGTAGGCTTTATGGTAACTGTGTAACAATACAACTCTTTGTGGTTTAACATTGGTTGTTTTTCAAAATACATGAAGATGAAAAGCAAAACATGTCTCCCTCTGTGCAGACCCCACAAGGAATCATTTTGAGTTGAGGGATTGCACAAAGTTCAGAAGGATTTTCCTTTCAGTGGAAAGTGCATTACAAATTAAATATATGATTAACACTGGCCTTTAAATAGCTTTTTGTATCGATGACTTCTAGAGAACCGAGAAATACAATTTTAGCCATTTCAAAGTGTGGCATATCTCTTACCTAGCACGCACGGGGTACTAGAGTTAAATAAGTTATTGTATATAAATTGTTAGGGCCACTTGGGTCATGTTTTGTTGTGGAAGTGTGGGTTTTACACTCCCACAAATGCGGGTATAAACTCTTTACAGTCCAAGGCAGTGAGTGTGTCAAAGTGAGGTAGAAAATCTTTAATCTTTAATGCAAAATTATTTATTTTACTTTCAGTCCATATGGTTTTATTATCAAAATGAGATCAAACACCTACTATGAAAAGTAACACTGAGTATCCTTAAATCTAAATTTACATTTCAATTTGCATCTGCCAAAACAGAAGGTCTGTATGTGTATATCTATCTATCTATCTATCTATCTATCTATCTATCTATCTAACTTCCTGGAAAACATGGCCTTTAACATTATGGTATTGACAGCATCTCGGAATGATTTCTTCTCTACTTCACTATGTGGCAGTAATCAGTCTCACGGCAGGCTGCCTCGAAGGAAACCGGCCATGGATGTGATTAGGATATGATTATTACAGTCGAGTCATGATGTCTGTGAGAGCTAAATCACGACATGCATATACAGACACACACACACACACACACACTCGCACACACAGCTGAGATCTAAGAGACAGGGGACATTTGACCTGGAAAAGGCTTTAATCTGCAGCTGAAGAACTCTGATGTTTGATCAGGATTATCATGTTTACCACAATATGGGTCCAGGGAAGCTGTCAGCCTGGCATCTTGTTTTTCACCCTTCATGTTCGCACAAATGCTCAGCTTTTATTTACTTTTTTTATCAGTTCATTATTGTGAGATACTAATGTGCCTTTGTTCTGCAGGTTTCCCAAGAAAGCAAACAGGTAAGAATTCTTTTTTTTTTTTTTTCTCCATATTTTGTTGCAAAAGTCTACGCTAATGGGTATTAAATCCTATGTAGTTTACATACACAGAGTTTCAGATGAGGAAAATGAGGCAAGTCTTGCTCGGAACTGCTGCACTGCAACAGAAGTCTTCAGAGCTCAGACCAAACATACCCTCTCACTCCCCCCGACGCACACGCACACACAGTGAGGGACAAAGAGGTCCCTCTTCTAAGGGCGGTCCATCGCTGCCTTTCACTGTGAACAGAACAGTGGCCTTTCACAGTTGGGGCCGGCATAGGCAGAAGCGGCCATACATAGCCTCCCGAGGTTCAAGCCGGAGTCTGGCCTTGTAGTACCTCCTGTGAGGAGCGTCCTTTCTCTGGCCTTGCTCCCTGGGCACTCAGCAGAGCGACTCCACATCCTTTCTGGCTGTCACATTATACAGTAGACACACTCAGCGTAATTCATACACTCAGAGGTCAACTTGCCACATTATTCTCAATGCTAGAGTGAACAATTGCTGGTTCTGTGTGCCGGTGTAATTCCTCCTGAATCGTCGCTTGCCTGCATCTTGCATCTCGTGCACATGCAGGGTCGTCGTACAGCAAGACACAATGACACGGCCCGTAACAATTGCTTCTTCTAAAAGTCGACAGTGTTATACGTGACAGCACATGCTGGATGAATGCCAATATCGTTTTCTGTTTCTCTAGAACCAGCAGCATTCTCAGTAAAGACCACCCCCCGGACAAGAAACCCAAAAGTGACAAAACCTCACTTCCCTCCAATGAGTTTGACCCTACAGGTAACTTTCCACTTCATCCATTCTCTTTTTTATTTTTTACTTTCTGTCAAAGACCTTTCCATCTTTCTGTTCTGTCCCTTTATCTCTGTCTTCATCACTTTATCTGACTGCCTCCTACATCTCGCTTTCTTTCTCTCTCTCTCTCTCTCTCTCTCTCTCTCTGTCTCTCTCTCTCTCTCTCTCTTTCACACACATTCTCTAACACGCACAAACACAGTCTCATGAAACAATTGTGGTGATGTTAGTTTGCTCAATACACAATGCATGCTGGGATGGTAAAAGGTGGTGTGTGTACCTTGCTATGTGCTTTGTCTTATGTAGTACATTCATTTTACTTGTGTGGTCTGACAACTTATTTCAGACAGGCGTTGGAAGTGTCTTTCTCTTAGTGTTAATTCCAACTAATGGACAGCAGAATATGTGTTGATTGTCTCAGTCTTCATTAAACTGCATTATACCAACTGTTTGGCAGACGCTTATGTTGCTTTAGATGTTGCAGGTTTTAAGCCAATAAGCAAAGAAAAGTTTGATTTTAGGACCCTAAAATCTACAGCTGCATATTTAATGTCCACATGGTTCTTGTAGTTTAACATCAATGGTTTTAGTTTTGTATGTAAAAGTGGTTGGGTGGTCTTGATGCATACTTGACGGGAACAAAAAGCCATTAGGCCTGTTATGCACTTCAGTTTTAAGTTTATTGCAGATTGAGATTGTTAGGGTTTGGAATCAAACTAGTTTAATATGCTGACCTGTAGTGTTTGTCAGCAATCACGGCACTATGATTTCAGATATGACTAAAGCGTCTGTATTCAAAACAAAATTTAAAAAAACCTCCACACCACATGGTGGCTTATCTCTTTATGATCCAACAAAACAGACAAGATGTGCTTTCTTAGACATGTACTGAAACCTCTTTACATGTATTTCTCTGTTAGATTGCTCCACTTTTGGAAGGATGCAGTGATTACAATGCAAAGTAACCACAGAGGACAATTATTTATTTAATTGAAACATATATCGTTGGTCATCCTTACAATATTATAGTTCACATTATTCATGTCTGGTTTGTGTAATGATCATTTTGCATGCCTGCATGGTGGTAATCATTATTTTTATTTACCCCCTTTTAGTTAACAGAACTTGCATGAAACTTTGACTACAATTTTTTCCCTGATGTTTTTCTGGTGTCATCTTTTCTGTCATAATTTCAAGTTCATCAATGATACATATTGGCAGATACAGATCCCTTTATTGTTTAATTTTAGTAGCTGATAAAGTCTATAAGTATTATTTATTTCTCGTGACCGTTCCACAAATATCTCTCAAAGTCAGTAAAACCATTAAAAAAATCTTACGGTTATCCTTTTACTTCGTTATAGTAATGTTTCTTTTGTACTACATTTTACGAGATTACATAAGAACACTTTATGATAACATAATATTTTAATTGAACAGAACCTGAATGATAATTATTTTACTAAACGGAATCTTTGTTAGTTGGCCATCTGCAGTGCTGGTAACTGCCTCTCTGACATGTAAATTCAACATGAATTGGTTGTTTACAATGTAACATCATTAGAATTCAGCAACTAGAAAAGCATAAATGTCAAGGTCCTGATTGCATATTTTATTGCATATTTTCAATCTTGAGAGATAGACCTGAAAGTCATTAAATATAAATGCAATTCCTCCAGCTGCAGTCCTAGTTAGGTAAGGTAAGGCCGTTGACATATTGACACAATACTTTTGGATCACAAAGCCCACAAATGATGTTGATTATATTACGGATCTGTTGCATTTTACAAAAAAATCTTCACATAAACTCCACTGTCATTGAAGTCATTGGTAGATCACCTTTAGGAGTAGAGGTACTTTTAACAAATATCTTGCTATTTCATTTTTAGTGACTGCACTCCTGTCTGTCCAAATCATTATGTTTTATCAAACTACTATTTGTTCATTTAATTTTCTCTCCCCATGATTATTCCTCCCTCATGATTTTCTCTTTCCTGTTTTGTGTTTCCTTTCCTTGTCTTGGTTCTCGTTTTGTTTGTGCGTGTTTTTGTATACTGCTGTCTGCGTGGTGGGGGCTGTGAGCAGAAGCTCTGGTGGTGCAGAAGAGTGGCAGCAGCAGTGTGCTAGCAGAGGGGAAGCCTGAGTCTTGTGGTAAGATGCTCCTGCTGGGATGGCTGGTGTGACAGCTGCATCTATATATGCTTTGTTTAGACCATGGTGTGAAATTGCCACTAGATGTTTGTTTTAAATTGAGACTACAAAACTAATTTTATTTATTAAAAGTATTTTGAGTCATTAATACATTTTTGACTGGGTGGTCAAAGATCTGAGTTATATGTTGTGCCGATTCATCTGATAAAGGGGTTTTAATTTTACATTCAGTATACATTGTCAAATACTGGCAGACCAGAGGATGAATATCAATAGTGCTACCATCCATGGAAGATTTGAGTGCATTAACCTCAGAATTCGGAGACGGACCCAAGGTGTTCTACAGCTCATATGACTTTAAATACGAATACCAGATGGTATATGTATACTAGAACCTATTGTCCTTGAACTCTAAAGAACCTGCAACTCCTTGTCTTTCAAAAAACAACAACATGAAAATGCATAAATATGATCAAAAGTCAAGAGTTTGAGCAAAAAATAATTATGAAATATTACGAACTGAACAGCATCCAAATCTGCAATAATAATCACAATAATCTAGAGCTGGGCAGATTAATGCGTTAATCTGGCAATCCTTTAACGGCTATTTGATCGTTAACTGCATGTTGTTGTTTTTTGCACTTTTTTTTTGCATTGGGAGGGGCTTATCGCTTTAAATCTCTTCCAGACGGCGTAGTTCAGACGTGTGTCTTACGGCTCTCCCAGTCCGGCCCGTGTGAGGTCAATCAAACATGAAAAATAAATAAATAAGGTGCACGTTATGGATGCCTTACGGCAACACTGCTTTTACTTTGAAGGCGATTTATCGAGGTGCGCGTGCGCGCTTCCGTAGCTTTACCGACAGGAAGTGTTGACGGATTGAGCATGACGTGAAAGCACATATTGTTATGTAGCTTCTGTTCTCAACGAGCAGCGATGCTGCCGCGAGCCACTTCACTGGAAAAAAAAAACGCTCACAGGCTACCGGCAGCCTCCGCGTCCAGATTGAAAGTTAATTGCGCAAAGCTCCTGACCCCGCAGCCTGATCCACTATGGCAGAGCACTTTAAGTCAGGATCACTTCTGGATCTTTACTCTTCTCTCAAAGAGGAGAACTTTCCTCACAGCACAAGATGTTCAGTGCACTTGTTCAAGCCAACACAGACTGGACTTTTCTCACTGAGGAAGAAAAACTGAACTGAACTGGAAAACATGAAAAGCACTTATTGCTTTTGTATAAAGTTGATCAGTGGCTGGTCTTTAACATACATCTTTAAGGTAAGCACCAGACTGAACATGGACCAAAGAAGGAGTGGTTTGTCCATCACAGGGACCATTACGACTGAAAAGTACCTGTTCAGAAAAAAAACCACTTTATATCTATGTATGTTAACTTGCTGTTGGTCCAGAGTGCCTGTTATATTGTTCTGATAACATTACTTTAAAATAAAAGCATGCAATACATTAGTTCTTACTTCATTATTGAATTTGGCGCATAATGCGATTAATCACAGAAAAATCATGCGATTAATCGGTTTATTTATTTTTTTACTTTGGCCACAATAAACACAAGCAATGACATGTTTTCAAGCATTTTCAGTCCAAAGAAAGTTCAGTTCAGAAATTGAGAAATTACCTACTTTGGGCTTTTCCTTGGTCCCACTATGACAAACAACCTATGTAACTGACTGTCTCCTTCCGCATGTGTCATTTGGCGCGCTTTTAGACGAATCTGAGCACCAATGAGATCGCAGGACCTCAAAACGCATCATAAACTCCCGCATCTTTTCAGCAATTTTAGACTCCAATATTGATAACAGTGCTCTCACGTCTCCTGTCTCTACGGTTACAAGGAAGGTACTTAAAGTGAAATCCGATGTTAGGTTAAATTAGTGATTTTGTGAAATGTTATAATTGCTTAGTCATGTATCTTTTCACAAGGGTTACAGTACTTTAGCAATATAAATGAATTTGATTGGAACTGTGGATGATGTGATAGAAGAGTTTTAGTTTTGAAAAAGCACACTTCCTCATCTATATGAGATCAGAAAAAAAGAGGCTCAGGCGTATTAAAGAGATAACCCCTCTTGACTGACTTGCATTCTCAGTCATGGTTAAACTTTATAACTTAACAATTAATAACCCACAACTGACTTGTTTAACAGGGTAAAACACAATGGGAACTTTGGCATTTCTCAATTTATTTTCTAACCGGATATTTCACAATGTCCTTACAAATATATGAATGGACATGGGGCTTGTGGTCAAAGCCTCCAGTAAACACAAGTTGTCATTATTATGTGTAGATGGCCTTGGGCGCTTCCAATGACCACACTTTTGGTCTGTCTACTTGTTGATTAGAACAGCTGGTACAGGTTGTGAGATATTTGGTTTTATATGCCAGAAATATATATTTTTTTAAAGCATAGAAACCAAATTAAACCACTTCTTTTCGCTATCCATCTGTATGCTTAATACGACTGTGGGTCAGTGGTGAGCAGGGTTCACCCATAAAATATTGTCCATTGTCGAACTTCAAAGTTAGATTTTGGATTACCAGGATTCAGTGGTTTAGTTCACTTAAAACCGTAATCCCACAATTGAGCTAGGTCCTAACATGTATGTATATTTTAAGTTAAGTGATCATTGAAAAGGGACTAGCATTTATCTCAAACAGAAAATAACATCACATAGATTCTTAAAGGGACTTCCTTTCTCTTGGCGTAAAGCCAAGCGCCCACTAAACAAAGTGACATGTTTTCAAAATCCCTGTGGTGCGAGAGTCCCGTCAAAATCCTGTTCTCTCTCTCTTAATTCTTTCATCATCTGGGACACTTTTTCACAATAACTCTAATCAATATGTGACCTTATGTGATTTAAGATTTCCAACAAAATGACTTCTAGCTGATGCATGAGTGTTGATCGCTCTTTCTCACGCGCATCAAATTTACTTCAAAATGAACACTTGCAAATCAAAGCGTACTAGATTTGGTCAACATGTGTCTCTTACTCGTTTTTTTTTCTTCCTGTTGTCTGTATTCACACGCGTAGCTCTGTTGGTGGCCGAAGTCCCAGTCGCACTGGAGAACATTTATGCTTTTGTTTGTTTACAGTTTCTGTTTAGGCATTTGCTGTGCAGAACCAAAAAAGAACCAAAAAAGAGAAAGAACGTCCTCCGTTTTATGTTCATCGCCCTCCTGAATGCCACAAACCGTAACTTCAGACATCTGCGCCGTAGGGCTGATAACACCGCTCGCTAATCGCTCAAATAACGGGTGCTTCTTCCGTATGTCTGCAGTAGTAGAATTATAAAATTCAGAATGTAACTGCACAACAGCCACTAGCATAGACAACAAGGCCAGTAACGCTTGCAATCAATGTTGAAATTAATCACTGGTGGACCTGGCTGTTTGTTTTCTCTCAGAAAAGCCTTTTTAGTGATAGGACGGGACAAATCAGGGAAGGACACGCTGTGACTGCAAAGACTCAATTGAGTAGCAAACGCGGGTATCTACGACATCGTTTTCAAACGTATGCGGTTCCAAATGTCCACACCAACAGGTAACCCCGGAGTTTTCAAACTTACATGGCTTTGGTAGTGTTTCTAACTGCCTTAGATTTCAGTTCTCTAAAAGAGATATGCGTTTTAAAGTGTGGATATAGCCTCTGTCTAGGGTAATTATCGACTATTATATTCAACAAAGCATAGGTGTGTTCTCTCTCTCTGTTTGAGTCAGTTATCTCCATTGTGTTCAGTCTTGCATCAATTTAGAATACATATATATATATATATATATATATATGTATATATATATATATATATATATATATATATATATATATATATGTATATATATATATATATATATATATATGTATATACATATATGTATATACATATATGTATATATACATATACATATATGTATATATATATATATATATATATATGTATATATATATGTATATATGTATATATATATATGTGTATATATATATATATATATATATATATTAAAAATTTTCGCAGATGAAAAGCCTTTATCTTAGAACAGCACTTGAAGCTCTGAATTTTTTCCACAGACTTTTAGATTTAGGACAAGTAGTCCTTTGAATACGGTACTGTAATGGTTTATTCTAATGGTTCCTTCTTTTTGTGATTGTGGGGCTGAAGATACTCTGTCAGTATTAAAGGTCAGTTTATTCTCTCGAGTACATTTCCTTGTGTTTCAGCAAAGGGTGCAGATTTCGGATCAATCAACCCTCTGAATAATACATTAGTTTTAGATGGATTAACCTGATCAGTGATCCTCCTGGTTTATAAATACCAACCAAAGCTCTCTAAAAAACAGTTTGAACATGTTTAAAATACCAACATCTAGAGGCATATTCGCACCAGTTCTTTGACCCATATGGCTTCACCTTTTTCCTTGACACCCCTGCCCTCTCTTTCTTTCCCTTCCCCCTGCTCCGGCACTCTGCCTAACCCTCTCACCTTAACCCCCCACCCCCAAGCCTGGGGCTTTAGCTTCCCTTAACCTCTCTCCGTGTATTAGCTCCTGTTCCTTCCACTCTCCCACCCAACCCCAGAACTACCCTTATCGATTGACTCAACTCTCTGGTTGACTCTGCACAAGGAAAAAACTCTAGGGCCACCTCACTCAGCTTTGGGTTACTTAAAATCTTCTTTTATAAATGTGTTTTAAGACCGCTTGCTTTGATTGCATAATCCACTCACTTCTTGTTTAAGATTGAGACAATGTTGTATTTTTTGCTTTTTGAGCATTTAGCATTCTTTCCATAGCGTGTTGTTCTTTTGTCTGGACTGTTTTGTAAGTCTAGTCAGTGTCGGCCAGATATTAGATAAGCTCTAATCTCTTTTTGCTACTCTACACCTCATAAATAAACCTGAAAAGTAACGTTCCTCCTTCTGGCCTGTAAGACTACAACAAAAAATGTCTGAGTACCTTTTTCAAACATCACCTCACACAGAAGGAGCCTCATTATTAGTGTTAATTTAGTTAGGCGGGTTTATTATTTTCTTTTATCTTATTATTTTAACCTTTAGCACAAGCTTTTTTTAACTGTACATGCTCAGATTATAGCATGTTGTAAAGTTTTTTTCCCTGAAAACAGAGTTCTGGACTACAGGTTATGTGCTGATATGTTAAAGACTGTTTAAACCTTTTTTTAAAGTAAAAACAATACTAACATACCCATATAGACTGTTCATTGAAATCAGTGGTTTCTGTTATCATTCATTATGTGCATACTGGCTGCAAATAGATCTCATCTTTCAGTACAAGGAATGGGTGTGAAAATATCTTAATCAGTACAGACAGGAGGAACATAGGCTGAAAATAATGATAATTCACAGGTGCATATAGGCATGTGAATATTGTATTCAGATATATGTCAGAGCATGTAAACCTATCCTGTAAATGGTGGCAGTCTATTCTCTTATGCATGGGTGAAAACTATTTTCTCAGCATATTCCAGGACTCACTCAAAAACTCAGTGTAAAAAATACTCTTTATATGCTGCAAAGTGTCATTTTTGTCAGTCAGTTGTATCCATTCATAATACATTTTTCAAGTTATTTAAAATAGCTGCTTATGTTTTAGTACAAGGGTGAGGTTTAGTTGTATTGATGCACTGGTTCCAGTGAGGTAAGTACATTTTCTTTATTGACTTCCTGGTCCTTTTGAAGACACTGGTATGTATTTCTGTCTCACTTGCAGGTCTGGTTCAACGATGTGTAATCATCCAGAAAGATGAAAATGGCTTTGGGCTCACTGTCAGTGGTGACAACCCAGTGTTTGTGCAACTTGTCAAAGAAGGTAAGGTGGAGTCTCAAACTTAAAAGGATGAAGAAAAAAATGTTGTTACAATACCTACTTCTGGTCTTAGCAATTGCAATATAGATATGAGCTCCTTTTTCATGCACTGACATCAAACTGTCATGGTAGTTTGCTGTAAACTCACAGATGTGAAGGGTAATTGGGACTCTGCAAGCCACCACGACTCTGGCACTTAATAAGAGGAGGGAAGCCATTTACTGTATATTTCCTTCTCAATAGCTGCAGCTTCTGCTTTATCATCTTGCCTTTAAAAGAGGGGACTTTGACAGGACACTTATTTGGTCCCCAGCAGTCTCTCTCTGCCGGTCGAGAATGATATGGGCTGTTATCGGGCTTTTCAGTCTGTAAAGTAGAGAGACGGAGACATAAAGGGAAGGAACTGATCGAGGACTTAAGTTGCACTGTTGTCAGTGCATGGGAGTGTTCAATTATCTCTGTGTGGCTTCACAGTTGTCACTGACTCACCTCAAAGCAATATACTTAGTTTTCACTTCTTCTGTTTCATTTTGTTTTTAAACTAACAAAATGTATCTGTAGTATCTTGCTTGTTCATCCTTCTACTTTCAGTACAACTGATCAGACAGAATGATGTCCTCTTTTCAGTGACACCATTTAAATGTCCATACTAATATGAAATTGAAGACTTAAAATGCAAATCATAATAGTGTATCAGTAAAACTGTATTTGGTTTACAAAATACTTTGGCTGTATGCTGACTTTACACCTTAGTCAGGCGTGGATCTCATAATAACCTGTCTCTTGCCTAAATCCCTTTGTTTTGGGTGGAGCTGTGAAACAGGTCCTTCTTATAATATAACCACTGTTATGGTCTTTCAAAACGGCACTCAAATAGTCACTTTGCAACATTTGCTCTGTCAAGGCTATATTATCTATTCATTCTGCAGGAATACCAACAATTACACCATGAAGCTGTATGTCTTATGTGTCTCTCCACCCTTTTCATTCTTACAATTGTCCTTTTGCTTTTCTCGCCGCTTCTGTTCCTTTTATCACTTATTTTCCTGTGTTGTGTTTGTCAGATGGGGCTGCCATGCGGGCAGGTGTTCAGACAGGAGATAGGATCATCAAGGTATTGTGTAAATCTTTCTCTGTCTTTAAACCACTAATGTCACTGTTTTCCTGTACAAGGCCAATAAAGAGGCTGAAGGCTGCCACCTTCTGGTCGGCTTGTATCTCTACTGTCTTTATCTCTCGGCATCTGGGAATGGAGTAAGATGTTAAAACGTAAAGCTGCACTGAGAATGGAAGGTTATGGTATCGGCATCTGTTTTTTGTTTTTTTATTTGAATGATGGTACGATTGCTGTCTTCCAGGTTAACGGGACCCTTGTTACACATTCAAATCACATTGAGGTGGTGAAACTTATCAAATGTAAGTATTATTGTCTGTGTTTTTAGCAGAAGCCACATTTTAAAAAAAAAGTAAACCTTAAAGTAAAACTGACTCTTTTCTATGATTTGTCCTATCCAGCGGGCTCCTATGTGGCGCTCACAGTGTTGGGGCGTCCTCCAGGGCTCGCCCAGATCCCTTTATCTGAAGCAGAGTCCGAAATGTTGGGGGTTAGTATTTCGTCTCCAAACTCCCCAGCAGCAGAACGGCCCTACAGTGCTCTGGACCGCCTCTCCTTTACTCAACCACCATGGGTAATAAAGACAGTTACCTTTTGTTTCTACTCTGTATTTTTTTCGCCACAAACTTGCTTTCCTTCTCTATCCTCCATGCTCATCATCTTGAGGGCATTCATATGAGTTATCAATGCTCCTTTCAAAGTTGTGGTATTGTGTTTAAAGTGAGAATGTTGTGCAGTGACTCCTCCACCTTGCCAGTCTGTATAAAAGGTATGAACACGGAGTCAGTGGAGGTGTTAACAGAGCCAAATAGACATCTGTGTAGAAGGAACAGACGGCATAGCGGAACACGCACACTCGACGCCAACACTTGTTTTACACGTCATACCACCATGCTATCTAAAATAGCGTTGTATTGTTCAGTGTAAATGCCGTAATGGCGGTTCTTCTCTACAGAATGTGTGTATTATGTATTCTTAATGCTCTCAATCATGTAGTGGCTTCTCTATATCTTGTATCTCTCTTCTCAAATATTTTCTGTACGCCTAAGTATTTGTTAAATGCATCATGATTACGTATATCTAATTTTTGCATGAATGCCTCTCGTCTGTTGTCTAATGCACTGTTCCTCTTGTCGTTTTTCTTAAAGGATGAGAATAGCAGTGTCTGCAACCAGAGGGTTGACATGTTGCAAAAGATGCTCTCAAAAGAGCAGCAGGAGCTACAGGTTAGCATAACAATCATTGCCACTTCTCTCTAAAGTAAAGTTCTTTTCTTTGTAGGTGTTTGCAATATAATCTAAACCCTCATAAGAAATTGGGTTATCTGTGTCGAAAATGAAAGGATTAGCTCTCCATCTTTATATAGAACGTTGCGTTGGGTAGGAGGCACTACGTGTACCTTTCACACTTTTGGTTTTTATGCAGTAGATTTAGACTATTTTCCTCAACACCAGAACGGATTCAACACATGACATAGGCCCTGTTTAAACCTGTATTAGCATATGTCTAGGTTCATCTGATCACAAGTGTTGAGCTCTAAGTACGTCAGTTCACACCTTGCATTCACTCAGTGGTTTATGTGAAATACTTTCAAAATACTAATGTTTAATACAACCCAAAATACACTGAGCTACCTGCAGGGCCGTTGCTCCACCTAGTGGAAAAGTCTCACCACGCCATTGAAGAAATCAAAACAATACAGACTGGGTCTATTCCTTGGTGTGTTCCAGGCAAATTAAATTGTCCGAGACGTTTTACGCATTCATTAAATATCTATTGGCTCTAGTGACTTCCCGAAATTCATTGACAAAGACAGCAAATGAGTTTGTACTTGCAGTCACGTAGAAGGTATCTGTTGAATAGGCAGTCCTTCAGTATAGTACAGGACACATTCGCATACACCCCTCTAAGAGAATGTGGCCCTTTGCGGCCTTCAGAGTACCTCTGAAGGTGATCTGAGCGATCAGTTCTTCATGCGTTCTCCATTAGTCTTCATTGCATTAGTGAATCTGTTTGCCCAAGATGCATGTCAATGCCAGGTCTGAATAGAGCCATACTATACTAGAGGCTTAAGGTCCTGATTGCTTATTTGGATTTCACCTCTCTTGCTGTAAAGGCCATGAAGGAGGAGTACAGCAGGAACCCCTCCCCCAAACTACTGAAAGACATCCAGGAAGCTAAGAAACACATTCCTCAGCTGCAGGGTCAGCTCTTCAAGGCCACTGGGGCAACACAGGTAAATCAAATAACCCCCAGATTGCCATGTACTTGCATACATAATAAGGTTTCCAGGGACACTGATCTACTAGCATCATCCAAGCAGTATGATTTTTGCGTAGTGCGTTTAGGGTTCGCTCCAGACAAACCTAATCCTAATCTCATCAGAGGATTAGACTTTCTCTGTGGGAAGCCACTCTTTTGTGTCTGTGTGACAGCTTATTTTATTTACATCACTTACTAAACCTTGTGTTATATATGTCAACATATTAATCTGCTCTCTCAATTTGGGCCTATTTTAAGAGAATACGTTAAACTACTCCTCAATTTCTATTTTTATTAAGCATTACCAATGTGGCCTGTTAGCTTTGTTTGTACTAAACAAGTTTCATTCGGGACTTTGTCACTGTTTTTGTTGTGTAACAAGGTTTTTTAGAATTAATAATTAATCTTGTTTTGACATGAATCTGTAGGAGGCTGTTCCAGGTGGAGATGCAGATGATGGCAGCATGTTTGAGACGGAGCACTCTAAGGGAGACTGTAACAGTACAGACTTGTCCTGGAGTAGGTCTCTTGTAAGTTGTCAGCCCTACTAACCAACTTAATTAAAATGCCTCTCTGAGCTTCTTATTAATAAACCTTGATTCCACGACTAGGCAAGCTTTAGGACAATGGATGGCCACATGCTTTGGCTGCGTTAAGTGTATATAAATTAATTCTGCATTCAAATTTCGGTTGGTCATGATGAAAACTAATGGAATAAATTAAATGGCAACATTTTAATTTTTTTTTGGAGATTAGTTTTAATTAATTGCGAATTTGATGTGTCTTTCACCCAGGTGGCACATCTGTCTACCTTCAGCTGTACTTTACTGAAGGAAAAAAACATTGAGAATTTAATGTTTTTTTCCATCCACCAACAGATATCTCGCGGATTTGGGCCTGGATCTCCAGAGAGCCTTTACCCAAGAGACTCATGCTACCCTAGCCCAAAGAGCACCCCCAGGAACAGCTTCAACTCCTGCCACTCTCCAGAGGCAGAGGACGCCACTGACCTGGTAACTGCTCTTTGGCCTGGTGATAATTCTGCGAAAATAAATTATTCACCCCCTTTCCTGGCGTAAACTCGGCAAATAGAATTTTTTTAAGTGTGCTTTATCGAAAAACACGACATGTCAGTGCAAGTAAACATAGATTGGATCAGTTGGGCTATAAATATCCTGTGGGAGAATTTCTAAATGCTAAACACTAATTCCACAATGTAAAACTGTCTTTTCTCCAGGACTCTCTGTCCCCTACCACTGTCAGCAGTCCTGCTTCCTGCCGCCTCATCTCTCAAATTATTGGAGCTGAGGATGACTATTTTGACTCAGACCAGGAGCAGGTATTTTTCCACAGTCCAGTATTACCATCACTGGCAGTTACGAACGGTTGTTGCAGCGACCCCCAGTGCACATTATTAAGACGGGCCCTTCTGCATGCTAGTTTCTAGTTATGATGAACACACACTGTGGGCTGCCGACTGTTTATAAAATGTGTTTGTTTGAAAGGCACACCGGTTTACTTGGGTTGCAGAGGCACACATCTTGTCAGTTATTTTGTGAGAGATTTTGCGCCAAAACTAATGACAACTCGTTAAATTTTGACTTGACAACATCAACATACATATTACAGCAATCATCATTGTGTATTGTTTATGACAAAAAAAGTCTGAAACGATACATTTAATTTAAACAGTTTATTTATTTATGTTCAATATTCATATTATTTGGGATATTTTGAATAGATTGCAACTGAAAAATTTAATTAAGTGCCTGTACTGTGAAAACACTGTATTTACACCTGTGACCAGTTCAGACCAGATGGTAACAAGCGTCAGGGTGATCCAATCACAAGTGGACAGCTTCCAAGTACAGGTGTGAATGCACATAAGACAAATGGAGGACACATTGAGATACGATCGCTCACATTCAGAGGTGCTCTGTCCCACATTCCTCGCAGTGTGTACCGACGCGTGTGTGCATTACTCGCCGAGAGGTGATCTACAACAGCTTATAAAATGATGGAATTACTTGACTTGTGATTGAGGTAATCCCTTGCATTTTTGGAGGAGGTGGTAATGGGGATATGTGAGCCATCTATTGCTTCCCCCATCTCTTCTCAAAGCTATCCACCATCTCCCACAGTCTGTTCCCTTTAGGCAAACTAATAAATTGGCACTGAAGTGTGTATATATATCGCAACAAACCTCTCAAACACATTCGGACACTGTTGATTTGTTTTGGTGCCTCTCGTCGGTTTAAAAACAACACATTTGGTCTTTACAAATTGAAATGATGTACGTGTTCAATTGTATATAGATCAGGTGAGTGAGATTTGATCACAAGTGGTCACCCGAGATGCACATGGAGTCGCATTCTAATACTCTGTTTGAACTGAGTACTACTTACAGCTGTCCACTTGTGATTGAATCACTCACGATGCATGTGAATGAGAACAGAGACAAGTCAATCGTAATATGAAACTTAACTGTCATATTCAAACATTTTAAAATGGCTTAATAAACTATACTTTGCAAGAAAGGTTTAAATAATAGTATTCAAATTCACATTACACGGGAAGTCAACAAAAATGGCAGGAGTTTAAACTGTTTTACCGGTTTTGTTCCAGACAAATGGCCAGTGTAACAGCTTTAACAACATTGAGCAGCTCAAGTCTCGTCCCGCACACCTCGCAGCCTTTCTTCACCACGTCATCTCTCAGTTCGACCCTGCTCCTGTGGTAAGACCCTCCTCCTTCACACCGTACTATAATCTTTGATGTATTCATTTCCTGTATACGTGCAACCTGGTAGACTCACTGTCCGCTTTAATAAATCTTAATCTTATGTTCTCAGCTGTGCTACCTCCACGCTGACTTCTACAAGCTGACCAACTCCAAAGAGACCAGACGGGTGTTCATGGACCTCCACACCTTTTTTATTGACCGTGGAGCAGTAAGTACAGTTTTCTGAAATTTGGGCAACAATACACGTCAGACTCAAACAAATGTTCATCCGTCTGTCACACAAGATGCACACAGTATCACTGATGAGATTGTGACTCAAACAGATGAAATGTAGCCTGTCACACTGTTAAAATAGCTCTGATTCCACCAAAGACAGCCCCAACACCTGTGGTTGTTTTCTTTAAGTCCAAATTGCAAAATAGAATGGTCTACATGAGGCCTGACCAACCCGCGGCTCTTTGTCGAGTTTCATGTGGCTCTTGCGTTCATATCGAAGTTTGTTTTTTGTTTTTTTTGGGTTTAAAATCTTTTTATTGATTTTGCAAATACTTTAGACTAGAGGTAGCCAACAGGGTGCCCGTGTGCACCTGGTCAACCGCAGGGATCTCGTGAGTAGCCTGCGAGACATGTTCTAAAAATAGTAAAATATATTGAGCTTCGTCACAAACAAAAGAAATCGCCCCAATGCGAGAGTCTCTGGAAATATTTCCCAAAAGCCCAAAAAGTGCACTGCAGTGACAAAGCCTGCACACGTTGTGGTTGTCATTAAAATAAATAAACATCATGTTTCCTTTAAGTCAGTATTTATCAAACTGGGAAGGTATTTATTACAGGTGGGGCGCAAGAGGAAATGCTAATTTTAAATGTTTACCGTAAGCCAATCGGGCAAACGGTACTGTCAATGTTTGGGTCAACTTACGTCTGCGAGTCTGTGTTTTCTACCCTGAAACGTGTGAAATTAAAGCATTGATCTGTTCTGACTGACACCCGTGTCAAAGAATTGCTTCGAGTGGCAACAACCGAATACGGACCAAATTTGAAGAGGATCGTTCAAGGCAATGCCTGAAGTCCCACTAAGCAACATGCATAGTAAAAGAAAAACGCTATTGTAAATTTTTGTTTGTTTGAACTGAGAGTTTGTGTGTGAGACAGTGCACACAATGTTTATTGTTGAAAATGACTGGCCTGTGGTCTTAGTACTGTAGGAGTCAATTTCTGTCATTATCATGTTGGTAAGTGACATTTACAAAAAAATCTGGCTGAGGTGTGTGTGTGTGTGTGTCCGTGTGTATCTGTCCGTCGGTCCGTGAGTGAGTGACTGACTCGCTCGCGATGTTCATGTGTATGATGTGACTCTTTGTGATAACATAGTAAAAAATGTGTCTCTTAGTCTCTGGCTGTTTGTCTGACTGAATGTTCAACACTATTAACACCCAGTTGCCCATTTACAGTTTAGAATAAACTAATATATCTGTTCTAATTGACTATTTCATTATTCATAGGTCATTACGTGATTATAAGTGTCTTGAGTTATGATCTGTACTCACATTGACATTTAATATCATTTGACTGGGTTTGACTGGAATTCAGTATATTTAATTATTTATTTTTTATTGTTTTCTTTCCCCAGAACTTGAAAGTTGCTGTTCCTGAATCCATTTCTACTGATCTCGGTAAGTGTTTTGTGCTTTTATGCTTTTGCTTCATTTGGTTATCTGCCTAGTGCCATTTTGAGTTGGCAATTTCTTTTGTTACGGCCAGCTTTTTTAATTCTGTTGGCTCACTTCATCCATTGGGCCATCCTCATTATACAGTCCCTGTAAGCCATGCACACCCCCGAGCAAGGTGTTAAAAAATGAAATGCTCTGATGGGTTGGAAAGTATTGCTTAACCTTAATAGGACATATTTAGTGTGCTCTTGACTTAATCCTGTTAGAGACTTGGCGTACTGTATATGTGAGTGTGTGTGCATGTGTTTGCAGACCGCCGGCGGACAGAACTGATCCCTGAGGAAATAAACAGACAACATGTTCAAACACTGCAGGACTCTCTGCTTCCTGACATACAGCGGAACCTTGAGGATTTCAGGTAAACTTGTCAACTCCGAATTTTTACTTTCTATGGTTTAGTAAGTTCTGATGAATTGCAGAATTTGACGTTTTGGTTACTGAATCAAGGAAAATGAAAAAAGGCACTATCCACCCAATAACAGAATATGACTTGATATGTTGGCACATGTAGGCAGAAGCGCAGTATGGGCCTAACAGTGGCTGAAGTAGAGCTGGCCAGGTTGGACCAAGAGAGAGTCAGAGACCGTGTTGCTCTGGAGAGAGAGCGCTCATATGCTGAAAATATCATCACCAAGATAGAGGACATCCTGTAAGTAGCACCTGCAGACAGTTACCTGACACACATGCCATGCAGACAGAGATATGCTGCTGGGATGCACAAATACTTAAACAAATGCTTATGTTTCTAACCAGTATCAGCTACTCAGTGCGTTTTCTTTGTATTGTTTATAGGTTAACTACTCAGACCACAGAGGAAGAGAAATGGTAAGCATATTGATTGATATGAAGAGTATTTTTCTAAGCATATGATGGGGATCATTTCGGACTTCAGGGGCTCTCATGGCCCCTCAAACCAGCTGTGGGTTCATTACATTGTCATTCTGGAATGTGTCCCACAATAATCTTGAAATATCTTAGTATGTATTACTTTATAATACTGCTTTTCTCCTTTAAATGAATGCTAATACTACAAAATCTTGTACTCAATAATCAATATTTTTCAGTGGTTGTCATTTTTTCAACCTTTTTAAAGTATAGTTTTAGATTTGTCGGCCAAGAACATGTAACATGTTGGTGCAAGTCGAGACCTTTTCTACATCCCCACAGTTTACAAATTAAACACGCGGGCAGTCCCTTAAAGAGAACATGTAATTTATGCAGTGTGTTCATGTTAAATAATTCAAATGTGTGACTGATTGAAACGGTCTTGTTTGAAATGCCATATGTTCGCAGCATACCACAGATGGTTTAGGAACTGTAGAAAAGGACTGGTATGACATATGGTGCAAGTCACAATATGGACACTTCAAGCCTTAGCATTCTGTTGTTTTGTCAGTTATAATTAAAATGGAGCAGCTAAACTAAATAGTTGTCACTTTTGTTTTAACTTAGCACTACAATGCAGTATGTCATCTATACATACATGAAGCACCTTGGGGTGAGGGTCAAGGAACCTCGAAGTCTGGAGTCCAAACGTGTCAGGATCAACTTCCTTCCCAAGATCAAGGTATTTCACATTGCGCTTTTGTCCTTCGCTCTCTCTCCCTTTATCATTTTCCTGACACTTCCCTGTTGTTAATAAATTACAGAAAAGCATCAAGACAGAAAAGGAAGGAGAAGAGAAGGTGAAGAAACCCAGATTCCCTAGTATCCTTGGACCTCAGCGTCGGCCCAGCCGCATTGAAGCAGCATCTGGTGAGTTTGTACTTTTGATTAAGCAAAAAATTATGACACTGCTTCCTAAACCTTTTCTAATCTTGACATTGCTTTTCTCTACATTAGTAGGCAAAGCCTTGGATGGTCGCCCCCGGCCGCAGAAACAGTTGTCTCAGCCGACACTAGGGGCAAGTGATCACATGGAAGCTGGTCGACTTAGAGGCAGCCAATCGAGCGAGGGCTCGGAACTTATGCACTCCATGTCGATCAACGCCTCAATCCCAAACAGCGCCACCTATAGCTCAGACAGTAGTCGAGACACTGATATTGGTGAGCAACTGAACTAAACACATAAGTAGAAGACAAACACAGAAGAGGAAATATTTTTTAACTTGTTACTTGTCTCTCAGGTGGGACTTCGACCCCAGGCCCGTCCAGGCTGAGTGACAGCCATCAGTCCGACCCCCTTGATGGGTTGCCGTACCCTGCTTCGCAATTTGACGTTTACAGCCTGGACCAACTCCAAGAGGATGACAGAGAAAGCGACAGGTGCGTTTACTGTATAATTTTCAGTTTAATTTGTTTTAACAGTTTTGCTTCCTCAAGAAGAGAATATTTATTTTTAACATTGTTTATACTGTTATTGTTTGTATAGAGCCCACGAGGGAACACCAAAGGTCATAAGAAGGTGAGATTACCTAATCGTTTTCATACTTACACCGCTCAAATCCAAGTTGTTAGTTAGTTGCCAGATGAAGAGCTCACAATCTGTCTTGCTTTGTAGGTTTGAAGGCCTGGGTGCAGCCGATGTCCAGAGTGAGGACGACCAGGGAACAGACTCTGAGCATGACCCTCCAAACTGGCAGCAGCTGGTGGGACGAGAGGTCCTCGAGGGTCTCAGGCCTCAGGAAATCAAGAGACAGGAAGTCATCAATGGTGAGGACATGGCTTACCACTTCACATTATGTTGCAATTCATTTGAACCAGATCTATTTAGAATATGAGACATTTCTTTTCTGTGTACTTAAAATACTGTTTTATAGAATATAATGAGTAGGAGGAGGATGGGGAGATATATGCAGCAGCAGAGCATCTGCTGGGGCCCACCTCAGTTGCTGTCTAATGTACATCATGTTGAGCTGTGCAAATGATCTGTCATCTTCAATTAACATCTTGAATTGTGTCTGCAGAGCTGTTTTATACCGAGCGTGCACATGTGAGGATGTTGAGGGTTTTGGACCACGTTTTCTACCAGAAGCTCTCCAAAGAGACCATCCTGCCTCCTGCTGATATCAAGAACATCTTCACCAACCTGGACGAGATTCTACAGCTGCATGGTACACATCCTCCAATCTGATCTAGGCTCGGCTTTTCTTGAACCATTAAGATTCAGTAAAAAAATTTAAAAAAAATACACAAAAAAATTGTAAAAGTTAAACATTGAGAATCAAAATAAAGTTTAAAAGTCAAACTAACTACAACAGCAGCACACACAGCCCCCTTGCATTGTGTCTATCCTTTATCTTTGTCATTGTATGTACACGAACACACACTGACTTGTGCCTCTCTTTTGACTTTCAGTTTCAATACTAGAGCAAATGGCTGCTGTTCGGAAGAGAAATGAGTCTTCAGTAATTGATCAGATAGGAGACGACTTGCTCTCCTGGGTAAGTCCAATTCTCAGGCTGAAATTGTATTTCCCCTTTCAAACATTTTCTGATATTGAATAAATTTGAAGATGAATGATGTGGTAGAAGAAAAACGTATTGTTCACAAAGATATTGAACTGTTGCCCGAAATTGCTTTATAGCGAGAGAGAAAAAAAGTTGACGTTGGCATGAGATTGCTTTCTTCAGCCTCAATTCCTAGAATTTTCAAATGTCATGTGTACAAGAAAATGGTTATGTACAGTTTAAATAGGATAGAGAAGGGGTTAACACTACATCCTTGAATCCTACACCAAAATCTTGAAAGCCAAAACCTTAGACAAGACACAAAAGAATAACTCAGCCAAGCAACGTAATCACAGTGGAAGCAAGCGAGTGAAGTGGAAGCCTGTTTCTCAGTAAATGGTTGTCAGTCAGTGCCCTAGATTTGGCTGACATCTCGATATCGTGTGTCATACACTTGATGTGCGGTAGCTGCATTGCAGCTGGCAGCCTTGTCTAAAATGTCTCTGTGGGGTATAAGTAAGGTAAATTGTCCCCTGAGGGTCCGAGCATTGATCTCGTCTACATTTAAACTTGTCTCTGCTACGAGGTCTTAAGCCTGGCCCCCTTCTGGGAGTTGCTGCTCATTGTAGTGGTTAAATACTAGACATTTCCATAGCAACTACCACTGACCCAGATCGACCAAGGGACTGATCTCTGTCTTTGCCACGTCCCGTCTTGGGTTTGGTGGTTACAGTTCATCGATGGAGAGGAGGAGAAGATCAAGAAGGCGGTCGGGACATTCTGCAGCAATCAGCCATTTGCTCTTGAGATCATCAAGACCAAGCAGAAGAAAGACTCGCGGTTTACTTCGTTCGTCCAGGTACTACCATTAGGCTTTCCAAATTGGTTTAATCTTTGAAATGTGTAGTTGGCCACTGTTCTGAATGAATGCTCTGAATGTGTCAGAAACGAAAAATGCAACTGAAATGTTAAAACCTAAGCTATATATATAGTATTCACAGTATGCACAATTTATACTTGCTTAAAGATGTATTTGGGCTTTTTGGCGACAGCTTAAGTTCCCCATCCTCACTGTTTTCTATTGCTTTGCAGGAGGCAGAAAGTAACAGACAGTGTCGCCGACTGCAGCTTAAGGACATCATTCCTGTCGAGATGCAGCGGCTCACAAAGTACCCTCTGCTACTTGACAACATCGCCAAGTACACAGGTGCTGTAGTGTTTCTTACCAAGCAGTTACTCTCGCAATGGTTTGCAGATTTGTGCACATGGATATTTTACTGCACAAATGTCTCCACATACTGTGTGCATGATCTTGATTGAAATATTTAGATTATTGATTAGTTCACAGAGTATTTTCTTAATGAATTGTTTGTTTGATAAAATGTTACATTTGAGAAGTTGTAACTAATACAAAAAAACTGTGGGTCAAAATAATTAAATTAACTTTTTGGGATTTTTGCTGCAGCTTAATAAAACAGTGTAGGTAGGTGGTAAAGACATTGGATACTATGACCGATAGTCATAGTTAATTATAACTTAACTAGAGATAACTTTGTGCTTTTCTGTACTGCTACAACACCACTGCATGAACTCCATGAAAAGAGTTCAATTATTTATACCTACCTCTTCAAACCTGAAATCAATTAAATTCTCTGAGGCAATTTATTCAATGTGAAAACTAATTTACATATGTTGTAAGTGACCATGGAAAAGTAATACAGAAATAATACATAGTTTGCTAATTATATTCTGGATGTAATAAAATACAGTAGATGAATGTGGAACTGAAGAGATAGAATAAAGTAGATACAAATAAACTATAAAATAAAGGTTCTGTGTGGCAGCATGTCACAAACAAGTGAATTACAGAGACAAATGGAGAAATTAGCATTTTCATAGATATTGAGCGGCTGTGCACATTTTGGAAGTTGTCGCACCCATTATTTGGTCCATCAGTTAAGTCTTGGCTGGGGTTTAGGTATCACACAGAGAGAATGCACTAACGATAAAGTATAACCAGCTATTACAGGATCATAATGCCCCCCTGCTTTATCGTAATCCTTGAGAACGATGGTGTGCTCATGGGCGGAGGAAATATCAGTTTCCTAGACAGCCCCCTGCAGAACTGTGGAGGCCTTACTTTTTATTTGATGTCGTAATATCTTTCAGACAACACCGTAGAGAAGGACAAAGTGAAGCAGGCAGCAGACGGCTGTCGAAAGATTCTCAATCACGTCAACCAGGCTGTGAAGGAATCTGAGGACAAGCAGGTGGGATGTTTTTTAAAGTCTTGCATTTTATTTTATGCCATCCCCTTGACTTTTCTCGTCTTCCCCTTCAGTCTCATCTTAAGTCCCTTTTTCTTTTTTTTTCATCTCTACCACAATTTCTTTTTTTTCCACTACCTTCTTTGCTCCCCAGGCAGTGGCTTCCTTTTTAAATAGCGCTTACTTATCCCCTTCCCTCTGCCTCCGTTTCTTTTCGTCCTTTCTCTAGAGGTTGGAGGACTATCAGAGAAGATTGGACCTCTCTTCTCTGAAGCAGACAGACAACCCCATGATCCTGGAGCTGAAAGTGAGTTACTTACATGACCCTTTTAGCTTCATTTAAAGCACACTCACCTGATGGACACCCACATACACTGTCTTAAATAACTGCTCTGGAGAAAGGTAGTGCTGGTTTAGAGGGCTCCATGGACCACAAGCATTTATTTATAAGCTTTACATTTATTTTCTCATTCTACCTTGTTCAGAATTTGGATTTAACCAAGAGAACGATGGTGCACGAGGGACCTCTGTCATGGAAAGTGAACAAGGACAAGACTATTGGTTTGTAATCAGCCCATTATATGAGTTTGATTGTTATTGAACGCTTCTATTGCTGCCAAAAACTAAAAATAAGTAATTTCGCTGTCTCCTTTCAGAGTTGTACACGCTCCTGCTGCAGGACATCTTGGTTCTGCTCCAGAAACAAGATGAACGTCTGATCCTAAAGTGTCACAGTAAAAACCTGGCTGGCACCGCAGATACCAAACATATCTTCAGCCCCATCATCAAACTCAACACTGTGCTGGTGCGCTCTGTGGCCACAGGTCAGTTAGCACCAAATCTATCTCTGTTTTGCTTCTTTTTTTCTTTTCTTTTTTCAAACGGTGGTACAGTAACTTTTTACTCTCTAAATATGGTATCCAGAAGCCTATGGCTTCAAGCATGTTGTGATGAATCTCACCCTGAACCTACTGCCCACACTCTCTCCTGCCAGACAACAAGTCCTTCTTCGTTCTATCCATGTCGGAAAACGGAGCCCAGATCTATGAGCTGATGGCGCCCACAGTCTCAGATCAGAGAACGTTAGTCCACATTTTGATTGATTTAACTCTATTTGTAGTGCTCCAGTTGTTAAATAGGCTAATGACAGATTTTGTTTTTCCTTGCATAAGGTGGCAGCGTCTAATCACCCAGAGAGCTGATGCCATGAAAGTCAAACCTCACAGTGTCATTCCATTACCTCAGACTGAGTATGTTGTTTAACCATCTTTCTAATATGATCCAATCAGATTGTTCTACGGCCTTGAGCGAGCGATTTACATAATATGTTGTGTGCCAGTGGGGAGAGAGACGGTGTGGAGATCATTACAGCAGGTGTTTCCAGGAGCCGAGACTCAGACCGCATATCCACCGGCAGCACCCAATCCACAGGTAGCTGGAGAAACATGTTTTCATTGGTACTGCTTTAAATATTCTGTCCTAGTCGACTATACAGATAATCCTTATCTACTTACAATCCCTTCAGATAAAGAGAGCAGTCCAGCCCCTAGAAGTGTGACGCAGAGTTCTCTACCAAGTAATAATCCATTTGAGGGAATAAAGGCAGAGGAGGAGGAGGAAGGTTTTGTGGACCCAGACCTTCCTTCTCAAGTGGCTGAAGATGGCAAAGAAGGAGACTCATTCAACATGTTTCCCTCCAAAGCAGATGAAGCACTGAAAACATGTAAGCACACAGAACCGATGACTCAAAATGACATTGGCTCAATCAGTCGGCTGCACAAAGATATTGCATGTAGATTGTATAACCCCTTTTTCCTCATTGTTCCCTCAGTGGCAGCATTGAAGCAGGTGTTGGTGACCCAGCTCATGTCCCAGGAGGCTTTAGAGCAAACCAAACGCTCCACGGGGGTACGTCTCCTCAGGACCACCTCTCTGCGGACACCTGTAGACAGCCGCGCTCGGGGGATGGTCCACAATGGCTCAGAGAAGAACAGCTCCCAGACAGAGGACCCGATACAGGACCTGGGTTCTGGGGACACGGGCTTCTTTGATTCTCCTGAAGATTATGGTGAGTCTGGACAGTTTAAACAATGTAGCTGTTATCATTTATGCATCTAATTTAAGCTTTAAATATATTATACTCAGAAATAAATGTTTCTTACAGTTGTCATTGTAGGATGCAGCTTTCCCCAGGCTCTTTGTCTCTCCTTGATCCTGCAATAGCGGTACTAAATCGCATCATTTGATTCTATCAGCAGGGTTTTTAGTTCTGGAGGGTTATGGTGGCCCAGGGGAGAGCAGCACAGATGATGACATCTTGGCATCAACCACAGGAAAGCAGCTGAGATCCTCACAGGGCTGTGCTGCCGACTCTGGAATCAACCTGCGATTTTCCTCAACGTCGCAGGCCGGCAGCCTCTCCTCTTTTAGCAGACAGGTCTTGTCTCATCTTAGAAACCTTCAGGCCAACCTCAACTATCTGAAGGTATTAAACAGTCAACTAGTTCAGCAGTAAAAATGTGTATACAAACAGTTTGATCTTTTAACATTGTGGTCATTTTTATAGCCTGATCTGACCGTGGACCCTTGGTTTCTTTCAGGAGGTTGAGGCCAAGTACAATAATCTAATACGCCAAAGGCCAGAGAGGTCAGCAGCAGACACGGATGGAAACAAAGGTATCTCAATTCATGCTCAGTGTCAACCTATGAATTACTAGATTGTAATATTTGAATTGCAACCTTTATCTGTCCTTTTTATGATCCTAAATGTCAATTATTTTTTACAGATAAAAGATAGGGGTGAAAACAGTACCGCAACTTTTAGCTTTGGTCCCAAAGAGGAAGTACCGACTTGTGGTCTGTTCCTCCTCCTTGTGTCCTGGACATTCTGGACATCCTATAAGCTTGTCCTCTCACTGCTGAGCCCCTTGTTTTTCATCACCCTCACCCGCGGTTGCCACAGAGAATGAGAGACTGAGTGTGAGCAGAAACGATTGAAGGGTGGAGTCGTCTTTGTGATGTCGCGTCCCCCTATATCAGCACAAGGCAATCAGGGAAGTGGGATCGCTCCAACAATCTCACCCCTCTACCATATAACACCCATTTTCCCCGGATCTCCCTGCAGGAAGGCGAACTTATACCAAAATGTACAAAGATGTCGGTTTGTGTGTTTAGAATATATATATATATATATATATATATATATATATATATATATATATATATATATATATATATATATATATATGAAACACAAAACAATAAAAGGAAAATTTTAAGATAATGTATTAAGATTTTTTTTATCCCAAGATGTATTTATTTTCTTTCTTTTCATTTAAAAAAAAAAAAAAAAGTGTTTCCAACATTGCTTGCATGCTTTTGGCCATGGTGTTACCGTTTTGGATGCTTTTCCTGCTGTTTCAGTCCATCAGGGTTAGTGTGAGTGTAAGGTGCACGCGAGCATACAAACGTACCCTGATGACATAGCAGGATATATTCAGACTGATAGAGGCCAGACTTGCACTGGTGATGGCTAGATCCTATTGTGTTACAAACTCTTGAAATTTGTTTAAGTCTAGAATTTCAGATAAATTCTAGTGTGTTGTTCACTAGAATGAAGAGTCTGAGGGCTCTGATCTGGTCCTGTTACAATTTCGTGCTGCCTATTTCTTCCTCTTCCTCCTCATCAGTGTGAGGGGTGTTTTGCCTCTCGGCTGCTCCTCTTCTCCTATGCGTGTGACCCTCCCCCTTCTTTTTCCTGTGAACACTTAGGATGTCAGCCTTCTCCTTTTCCTCACAGCCCAGTGTCTTTCATGCTTATTTATCTTATCCCCTCCCACACTCTATATGTCATGCTTCTTCATTTGCATTTGGGTATCTTGCCCCGTTCCCCTTCTCCAAGGAGCGCTCATGCTCTTTCTGTATCAGCTCCTGACAGAAATGCTGCTTCTTTCTGCTTTCACGGCCATGCTGATCCGACTGCCTGATATTCTAATAATGTCATGAAGTTCAACATATGTACAATGATAAAGTTGGAAGGTTATGCATAACTTTAATAAATAAATGGTGCCATGACACATTCAAAAAGGAAAACTTGTTTTATTTCCCATTCCTGCTTTCATGTGCACCTGATCTTTTTTGAAGTTCATGAAAAGGTGGTCAGTATCACATTTTACTTGTACAGCACTTATTGAATGACAGTTTAAGAAATGGAGAAATGATTAAAGACTATTGCATCACTTAAAACATGAGAAAGATCAAGGACACCTTAGCATTAGTTCTGATGGATCAGCAAGTGTCAAACAAAAGCCTATCCTTGAATTTGGCAGTGAAATATGGCAGTATATTTAAACCTAACTATGTCCACATAATATATATCTGTCCTGCATGTACTGACCTCGTGTCCTTACCTGTACTGGATGGTATAAATTTCTCAGGTGTCAGTATCCTATCATATGCCCGTTATATTCCCTGCTGATGAGATGTCACCTCCATACATCTTCATGTAAGATTTATTGTTAACAATCTCTCCTGATAAAATCCCTTTTTAAACAGTGTCATAGGTCCCAATCAATTGCTTTTGCTACGCAATAATCCTTTTTTGTTGCTTGTTCGACAGAGATAATTTGACATAACTAAAAACTGGAATTGGCTGAAATTCCAATTTGAGCATATAGGGTGGAAGTGTGCTACTTACATTTGCAAGTGAGTATTAAATAATGTGCCTTCACATTTAAACAGACCAATATGTTGCACTGCAGCTGGCAGATTCAGTCTATTGATGATGAATAAATGGCTCTGAAAGATGATGTCTTGCAGTAACCAAAACTGAATGATGTCCAAGGCCATTTCAGAATTAAAAATGGTTCATACATTTCGACAACATGGACATTTTGGAGCATTTTAATTTGATCCTCTTGGCCGGATGTCTAGAATTGTCTTTTGACCTTAACAGAATGAAATGCTTTTTGTGGACATTCGGCAGGCCCAAATGTCAGGAGGGTGAGTATTTTTTAAAGAAATCATAACAGAGGTTTGATCAAGGACATCAGAACGTGGATCATAACCAGCAGGTGGCAAGCTTCCACCATTAAACATCTAGTCAAGAAGACCCACCCTGAAACCTGCAGTGACATCAGTGTTTTAAATAACCCAGCTTACCTATTGAGTTTCAAGATACATTTGACAAATAAATGGAGGAATGTATCCAGTTTCCCATCGTAATGCTACAAAGCTATGGTCAAGAGGATACCACGGAGGACCGTGCAGCATTCATTGTGACTTTGTCAGGACCTTTTGCCACCTGCATTAGTGGAGGCACATCAGTGTTACACCTGGCAGCGATTTTGCTTGTTGTGTCTGAATGGAAAGCAGGAGGACGCCTTACAGTCTGCGTGACATGCGCCCTCTTTTTCTCTCGTCTCTCCCGTCACTCAGACTGTATGCATGCTGCAGTGAAACAGAGAGAGGAGAGAGCGGTAAGGAGGGAGAGAGAATATGTTGAGAGCAGACAATGAGAAGCCAGACATGGCATGAATGGGAAAATTGTGTGTGTAAGGGGGGATGAAAAACTAAGAGTAATACAAAGGAAGAGAAGAGGGACAGGGTGGGATAAAGTCAAAAGGAAGATGGACAGAGGACAGAGGAGAAGAGATGGTAATTAAGTGTCTCATTTCTCCACATGTACCTGTCACCGAGCTAATTGGAGTGGCAAAGAGGAAAGAGGTGTCAGTCACATCGGAGCCTTTCAGGAGGACAGTTTGTGAGACGAGCTTTCCTCCTCTTCCTCCGTGCTATGCGACAGTGCTACAGTATGAGTCAGGCAGGAAAATTAAGCCTCACCCTTCAACTAAAAGCAAAGATTTCTCATTGTTGATTTCTTGTCATTTCGTGTCATTTAAATAAAGTATAAAAACATTTACTCACATATTTTTCCGGATACTAATTTGCATACATTTCGGATAGGGCTGAAAATCAAGTTGAGGATTTGATGTGTTTACCTGATGCCGTGTACCACAAAAACTGTTGCGGGTGATTATGGTGGAGCGCATCATTATGGTTGTTGCCATGGGGCTTAATTCCAAGATAAGGATGCTTGACTAAATAACTCACCTGTGACAGGAAACAAACAAGAATGTTCTGGAGAATGTGGGCTTTTTCATCCACACTTCCCAAAACAGCTTTGCAATCATCAAATTTCAAACAACATTCACATGATTGCATGTAACAGTCCCAAAAGAGTTTCTCATCAATATGCTAATGCTCTACAAGTGCATCTATTACCATTCTGATGTTTCAGGTCTTATATATTTTCACAGCAGTCTGCAGCCACATAGCATTTAATCAAACTATGTTGCTGCATGACTGCTCGCTCCGCCATGGTGTTGTCCACATAGAGGTTTTCAGTATCACTCCCCATGTTAAAACTTCATGTTGTCAAATCATGATGGGCCTCATTCTCTGTTTTTTGCGCGCCTCATTTTACTGCTTGTGTGGAGTGTGCTGTTCATCAATATTCATCAGCGTGTGCGGCCGTCTCACGTGCAGCATCCTGAGCTGCTGCTCTTACCAACACACGGTCAATCACCAGTGGGATAGGCCAGATTGTGTGAAGTCAATCTTCTGCATAGCTTTTCGAGCAAGAGGCCCAGTAGGGTCTGTAACCAGTGGCAATAAATCACTGTCTAGTTCAGCTCGTCAAAAAATATAATATTTCAAACTGCGGAGGAAATCCACAAGGGAGGAAATAAAATGGACTGCTCCTTAAAAGCTAAAGATGAATTCAAATAAATAAACTATTCAGATGATGATTTATGTCTGTGGCTATATTATTTTTTTGGGAGAGAAGGAAATGATTTTATAACTACATGCCAACTCGAAAAAAAAAAGTTTCTCTCCCGAGATTAATACACTCACACACTCACACACACACACACACACACACACACACATTGTTATTTAACACATCGGGTAGTTCATTTTATTTTTAAAGGCCTGTTTATGGTCAGGTTGATCCGTCAAATCCATGTCACACTAAATCAAAGACATTTGATGATCATATGTAACAGTCACCTCAATTATAACCCGATTCCCAAAGTGGAACCCATGACCTTAGGAGATTGATTTTCATGCTGCAATTCTCCCCCTCCATCGAGCAGCAGCCAATATCTGATGGATTGGACTGAAGATCAATGCGCTCTCCACAGTCTGATTAATCCATGGCCTCTCTGGAGTAATCACTGTCCCAAGCTCAACAATGAGATGTGCAGAGGATGTGTTAGCCGGAACTGAGAGATGAATGAACTGACTCCTTCGAATGGGAGGAATATGCTAACATATGGGCTGCTGAAAGGGCTCATTATGCCACACAACTAGGAAGAATACCTGAGCTTACTCTGTGGGACCCTCGATAGTCAGCCTAATAGGCACCTGTGGCGTGGCTTGGTGTTAACCCTGTCTAATTACCACACCGCACTTTGATGGAGTATCTGGGTGAAAAGCTCTGGGTCGGCCAGCTGGCATTGGGCTGCTGTGAAGACGAAACCAAAGAGAGGCGTTGAGCTGTGACCTGGGACTGAGCTTAACGTCGCTCAGAGGTGCAGCTCAATTTGATGGCACTTTTTGGCACGCGGGCATTTTGCTGATTTTAGTGACCAGCGCCGGCAAGGTACTCAGCTTGTGCTTCTGCCTCGCCAGATCAGCAACAAAATAAAAACAAAGCGACATATTTAAAGTGAGGGTTGATACGTGGCTGGAGTCAGCTGCTCTGTGCTGTCCTCTGAGCATGTGATGGGTCCTCATTCATATGTGACAGCGATGAATGGAGACTGCCTCGCTCCTCCAGATGCTGGATTTGGTCGAGAGGAGAAATTGATTAGTAATTGATCCTCCTTAATATGTGACTATGCACAGAATACGAGTTCATCAAAAAAGAACACAAGACAGTAGAATGCATGTATTTTAAGCTTGAGAAGAAGAGTTTAACACATATTTGATTACCTGCCAAAACTCTTGGTATTCAATTGAATTCAATTTATTTTGTAGTGTCCAAATTCACACATTTGCCTCGGAGGGCTTTACAATCTGTACACATACGACATCCTGTGCTCACGTATCAATCCGCTCATCTGAAAATTATAGGAAAAGTGTCCAACTATTCTTTTAAAATGTAAAATTGATCAAATTTACGTGAATGGATCCGTTTTAGCTTGTGGAGAGATACATATAGAGAAACATACATCGCAAAAAAATACATTTTGTTGGTCACCAGTGGCACCTTGTACAACCACCAAGAATGGAGGACGATGTCGCAGACTAGCACTGTGTTTGAAATTGCATTCTTTTTTTATTTTAGTACATACTGCAGATGCCCTTACAAAGCACAAACAGTTGCATGCAGTGTGCATCCAATTGGCTACTACTTCATCTTCACAAAGCACCTCTTGCTCACATATCTGCAGTGCAGAGGATTGTGGGTCAAAATAGCCAGAAAAGCATGCTGGTGCGACAAGGAGAGATAAATGAGGAGATGGCAGGAGTCACATCACTGGGCCAGACTACATGCAGTAAAATCTGGTCTGCACTTGCTGAAAGGCGCGAGCTGGCACATGATCGTAGAGCATGAGGTGACGGATTTGTTTCACCGACACAGGGAGGGTGTCATGAAAACTACTACATTAGGTGATAATTGCAATTCCGCAGTTCTTGAAAAAGTCCTTGATGAAATAGCTTTATATGCTTTCTATTTAAAAAAAAAACCTTCTACTGTATATTGGCCTCCATCCTTTTGAACTTGTCCCAGGCTGTATCTTTGAAATACGAGCAGATGCAGTACATCCTTATCCTATGGCACACTGCATTTGACATAGCAATGGTGCACAGTACCTACGTTTCTGGCATCCTAAGTAGAAGTATGGATATTGGAATGCACCGTAGGTTTCTCCACCTAGGTTAATTGGTTTGCATGCATTTGGTACGTCAGGCTGTGCAACACGGGAGCGGCCTAGTCCAAATCATCAATTGCTGTCTTGTCTCTTTAATGGTTTTGTGTCCTGACCTGTGCTACGTCTCAACTGTGTGTTTTGTCACTATTCGTTTTGTCGCTACTCTAAAAGTCATTGTGCGGCGTTACCTGCGAGCTAACTAAGCCGTGGTTATGCCAGTATGCCACACATCCAATAACTCCAATACAGTTTTAAGCAGCTGGTGTATAAGGGCTCACACTGGATTTAACACCTGGCAAGTACTCATGGCTGAAAGATTGTAATCTCAGCCATAAGTACTTGTGTAATTTTTGAAAACCTCCCCCCATTCCTTCTTGTACAACCATAGTCCTGGATCGTCAAGGAAGCACAAGTCTTCCTTTCTTACATGAAGCATACAGAGCTTCCTTAATTGTGTCATTATTCTTGGGGAGCATGTGCAGTAAAACCGTCTTTTTGCGGTATTCTTTAAAGCCCACGCCCATCATTATAACATCCTGTCCTCTTGAGTCACACTGATGCCCCACCTCTGGCACGGTTTATGTTTTAAGCATGAGCATGAATTTTACATGAGCTCTGAAGCTGAAAAAGGTTTGTTTTACATCGACAGTATTAGTAAACAGTGAATTTAAAAGAAAGGGAAACGCGTCAATCTGGAGATGCAATGAAGCAAAATGTACTTTTCCCCCCTAAGTACCAGCATCTTATTTCTAAGAGACCACAGAGAATGAGAGCTCCTGCTCTGCTTTCGTTTGAGCTTCCACAATTAATAAAGATAGAACATCGTTCACTGTTTTTCCAAACAAAACCTGTTATAAAAATGAGAAAAACCTTCAGAAGTGAAACAGTGGATTTGAGCGATTGCAGCAGTCTGGTGTCCACTGAGGTGTTGGGAGGGAGGGCTAGCGTCGCCTCTCTCAGCTTTCACAGCGCCACCTGCATCTCAATATTAGATAAGGATCAGTAATGCACAGCTGTTGGGAAAGTCCAGAATAGATGCTGTGAGACCAAGCTGGGGTCAGGTGATTTTTAATCTACCTGACTTGCTCCTGAGTGCTGATCAATAACGCTCCAATGCTAATGTCAACATAAGGAAGGAATGAATCCACTTGAAAACGAAAGAAGCCAAGAGTGGGCGAAGAAAGAGAATCACAAACAAACCTGACTGGAATTGAAGATGACCCATCCTTTTGGTCATCTGTTGCTATTCTCTTCACAAGCCGGAGGCCTTAAACTAGTCGCTTGGAACATCAGAGAGTATCTCCTGTTGTCCACTTTAACTCATCTGATGGCATCCTGCTGGCTTTTGAAAAGGGCACAAATTCAGTGGACACTATTAATCCTTGGAACGGCCTGAAGGTCAGCTGTCTCTCAAGACCTAGTAGAGCAGAAGTTCACCCAAGGGTCCTTCAGAGAATGACTTCAGTCATGGGCCCTGCTAATCTCGCTAAACTGATTCAGAAGGCCACTATTTGGCAGAGGGAGGACCTCAAGGAAGGGCGCCTATTAAGTGGCGGTCCTGAGAGACGCTTCTACAATCCTGCTTTAATATCTTCATCTTGAAAACTGGATAATAGGGGCTCATGCCTCTTAAAACTGCTTTTACAGCAAATGGGCTTTTGGGCTTTTATTTTGACCTATCAAAATAATACCAGCACTTGTTCTCAAGACAGCTGAAAAGGTTTGTTTTACATCGGATGACACAAATTACACTCACTCACACTCTCACACACACACATTACACGTTGCTCACACACACACACACACACACACGCACACACCAGCATCAGCACTGTAAGGAATAAATCATCTTCTTAGTCATGCATGTAAAAAGCTGATCTTAAAAGGTCTTTCATTTCCCCCTGTTTGTAGAGGTCAGTCACTGACAGCCCCAGTGTGCCAGTGGCTATGATGTAGTCCATTGATTACAAAGATGTACACTGCCAATGTGGAGTCTATTCTTGAGGGAGGGCAAATTGCGATCTGAGCTATTTAACCCCTAATAAAGTCAGGGCTGGTAATTGACACCTGGAACAGATTGTGCCTGAACGGAGGAGAAATGAAGATAAGAGAAAATGTTTTTTGTGTGTGCGTGTATGCGTGTGTGTGTGTGTGTGTGTGTGTGTGTGTGTGTGTGTGTGTGTGTGTGTGTGTGTGTGTGTGTGTGTGTGTGTTTGTTAGCCTGCAGGTGAATTTAACCAAATTCAAACTGACTGTCTTAATTTTGGGTCAAAGAGGCACCTTGGTGAGTCATCACCTGACAGATGATGTACTCCTGAAAGGGCGGCTAAGGCGATGTGTGTTATGTCTTAGTGATTGGAAAACACTGCAGCTATTGAAGCATGCCCATTCCTGAGATCAGTATTTGATTGTGATCATTCACAAGAACAGTTCTGAGATTTTTTTATGTTTATGTACCAATTCAAGTATAGCCTCCTACTTGCCAGCCAGATGCCTTGCAAGCAGTCATTTGAGTCCTTCCTCAAACTATTACTGTCACTTAAACGCTCCCACCTGTCCCCATTGCTCATTTCTCTGCCTTGGAATGGATAAGGAAGACGCTTAACTGTCCATTCTCCTTGGCTGAGTGTAATATTGCTCTTCCGTTGCCTGTTTAATGGTTTGCACGTTACTCTGGGTTTTCCCCATCAGGCACTCATCATACTCAACAGCAGCGTTTCTACAAAGAGGCATTTCCACTGTCTCACATCCAATTCATAACCAGGTGGCACCTAATTGTATGATTGTTTTCAAAACTGTTATTGTTTTGATTGACACAAACAAGGAAAAAGAGTACTCACTTCCCCAGATCCATGTCAATTTACTCGTCACTGTATTCCTTCTCACTCACTCTTTTTCTCTCATCCATCATGTTATGTCTTACCATCTCTTTCTAGCCACTGGAAGAAAGCCAGAGCCATTAGCCTGCTGCCGATGTGAGGGAGGACGGGGATCTATCCCGTTAGCTGATGCAAAATGAACACTGCCGGTTGGTCACAATGTACAATACTGGGGGACCTTTGGGGGTGGAAGGTGGAAGTGTTTTTTTGTGCGTGCACAGTCACAGTGCCACGAAACCTGACACATCGACATAGCAGTGCTGCAGCAGTGGTCTGATTCATAGCTAATGAATATTTACCAGCCGGCCTTGCAGTGTCTGAAACTGCAGCAGCTCACAAGGGAAACGGAGGTGTTGAACCACTCGTGGCAGAAAGTTGTACATCAATCCCGAATCCAAGCTGCTGTCAAGGTGAAAAGTGTGGAAATGCACCAGTGCGTATTGAGGGCTTTACATATGTGTACATATAATTGTTTCCATGCCATTGAATACACACATTCTGTCTGTTATCCCCCTGACAAGCTGCATTGTCATTAAAAGCTGTTATGCCATCTGTGCTGCGTACTGTTGCTTGGCTTCATTGTACATTATTGTCTCAATGTACACGTAGAGACATAACAACCCCTTAGAAGTGGATGCTTCTAAGCAGCAACTAAAGACTTTTACAGTGCATTAGAGGCTCTGAAAACATAGTTTCAAATCTGACGTATTTGTCTCTTGATGAAATATTTATCACAAACTAATAAATGTTAAATTAAAAAAAAATGTTGCTATTAAGGAGGATAATGCAATCAGTTGCACGCATGTGTGTGTGCGTCATCAGTGAGTATGCATCTCTGTGTCTATGGATAATCTTGCGTTACACTGAACACTGTTTTGGATCGTCAGCCGCTACTGTCTGCCCAAAGCGTTTTGGACAGTGTGTTTGGAAATCAGCAAACAGAACTACTGGTGTTCTGCCGCTGCTATCCGAGCACACTGCTTGATGAGCTTAATTTTGTGGTGGGAGGGAAGCGAAGGGGGTGTTAACCAACTGGGGGTTGTATTTGTTCGTTGTAGGCACACCTGACATAGATCACCTTTTCTAGTTTATTTTTAGTTTGGAAATCAAGAACTCAGCTCATCTGATTCATCACGATTGTGTCTGTGTGGTTTGATCACATTTGATTGATAATGGCCCGGCATCATGAACATGATGACATTTGAATTCAAATAATTCTAAATCCTGATTGGTGCGCTGAATTGTTTGTCACTGTTTTCCATTAAAACTTCAGGAGTGAGAGGAGCGTAGATGAAATCCAGACCATCTTTTGTGTGACATATTTGCAACTGTTATGTGTCAATGTTTGACACTATCACTGATAGTTAAAGAAAATTGAAGAACAAGTATTCAGGGCGTTAAACTCTTACCGTCAGACGGAGTTATTGGAGATCGCACTGACTCACAATGATGAGTGATCTTTAATTCTGATTTGCAAAGTTCACACCAGTCCACTCATAGAAAATCAGCCACAGGTTGACAAGTGAATAAGGGGATTAATGCCAAAACAGCTGTCAATAGAATAATGCGTTGAATGCTGATGAGGGAAATTGCTGACTATCCCTGTACTGTATCCCTGTCAGTGAATTGTATTCCCTGTTACTGCACCTTGCCAGCTTCCTTCCTTCAATCAATAAGCTCGTAGGGAGGCACCCACTCTTTGGCTCGGGGATAAATGTGTCATCCATTGTAAGTTGCACCACGCACCCTTGTTCGCATCATAGTGAGGTGACTGTACCGTTGTCCTGCCATTACAGCATCACCAGCCTTATTCACATCTATCCCACCTACACATCGCTGCAGGGGATTTAAGGCTTTGTCAATAACGCCTTTTGCGGTGTCAGTGTGCTGCCTAATTATGAAATGATTAAATGACTCGCTCAAATATGGTTTGTACAAAGTATGTGTGCCTCGATTTGTATGCATGGCCACTTAGTTCACCCTCACCAATGATAGATGGCTGAGAGACAGTGTGAGACTCTTGGATGACATGGCTTGAAAGCAGTATATTTATGAACATGTCTATTTTTATATGGCTGCTTTTCCATCTTGCTTCAGTGACTTGTTCCACTGTTCGACGACAACCCAATACTGGATGGCACTCAGTAAAGCATATACTTGTCTGTACTATCTCTGCAAATGCTATGCAGCTGTCAATAGGCCAGTTCCACAAGTCAGACTTTCAGCCACAGTTAAGAGCTTTTTCCATGGACCATTAACAACCTATTTCACATCAGGAGATGCACACATCTGTGACTGTGCCTGAAATTGGACATCAGATATGCACATTCATATCCTAGGAACTCTTAAGCTGCAACACTGTTCAGCAAATCAGTCCTGTTCGGTGGCTCTTTGAACAGCAACGCATTGCTCTTTCTACCACTGCTATGCACTGAGCTTTGGGAAATTTCACAGTGCATTTAATGACTTCACATTTTAAGTTAGTCAATAATGTATGAATTGCTTCTTTTTATATCTGTTCATGGAGAAAGTGTGATGGTGTATTCTATTGAGAAACAAGACCTGCTGCCCCGCACAAAAAAGGTAGCTTCACAGTAAACTCCCCAGTGTTAAATATGCATTGTCAAAGCATATGAACTCTTCCAGAGTTATCACAACTACGTCAAGAGTAATTGCTACCAATGTGTTGCCCAGTGTTGGTGTAAATAATCAGAGTTAAACTTTTTAGTTTAAAAATGCTGTGTCAAAGTACATCGACTATTTCAGAGTTAATACAACAGCAAGAGTAAAGAAAACTCCAGTGTTGATGTATTTGTACACTGCTGAAAAGTACTCTGCACTCTAAGAGGCTCCGCCCACCTCCTTCTCTTCTCTAACAGATCTGAGTTTCCTCACTGCGCCATCTCGCACTTCTCCAAAGACTGTGGAAAGTTTCTCTAAATCGCTTATAGAACCAAATGTTGGCATTTAAGTCGAAGAGAATACTTAGAATACCGTTATATTGTTGTTAAACATACAATGCAGTTGTTTTGTTGTCTTGAAGTATAGCAGAGGGCTAACTCGACCGAGTTGAAGGTTAGCTTAAATGTGCTGCACAGTTAAGCCAGGGCTCTCAGGTGTCACGCATTGAGCGTGACTGTCACTCATTTCGGTCTTAAGTCACGCCCTCCCGCCACAGATCGTATTTCTCTTGCTGAAAAAAACCTCCAGGCTATTAAATGTGCCGCAGCGGTGACGTGAGTGGCCGAGTGCAAAACTGTGGTAACCCCTGTTCGGCCATTCTTCCCATAATAATTCCCCCACCCCGACCGCCAGAAACCTCAGTGTGACACTCAACAGTCAACTCTCCCTGACTGCCAACATTACTGCAACAACACTGTAGGTACATGCTGCACAATATCAGGAGAATATTCTTACTCAGAAGACGGCACAGGTTCTAGTCCAGGCTGAGATCATCTTGCGTCTCGACTAACTCTCTCCTGGCAGGTCTACCTGCTAGTGCCATTTCACCTCTACAGCTCATCCAGAATGCAGCAGCTTGATGGTCTTTAACCTTCAGAAATTCACCCACACGACTCTGCTCCTCCGCGCCCTTCACTTGTTACAGGTGGCTGCCCGCATCCACTAAAACATTGTTACTTGCGTACCGTGCTGCGAACAGATCGGGTCCAGCCTACACCCAAGAAATGATTTAACCTTACACCACAGCCCGTTCACTCCACTGTGCATCGGCCAATTAGCTTGTAGCTCCATCACTGCGAGCTAAACACCCAACAAAGTCACGACTGTTTGCTGTCCTGGTTCCTGGTGGAACGAGCACCCCAATGACATCAGGACTGCAGAACGTCTCTACAACTTCCATCGCAAACTAAAAACACATCTTTTTCGACGACACCTTAAACAAAGAAGGTAGCGCAGTACTAGCACTTTAGTAGCACTTAAATGGCACTCTGTAGTTTAACTTTATTGAAGAAATTGTACTTTCCTGATTCTTGTTGTTCTAAGTTGGTAATCATGGTTGATTGCACTTGTAAGTCACTTTGGATAAAAGCGTCAGCTCCATAAAATATAATGTAACTCTGCTAAGGAAGAAACAGGAGTCACTTTCACAAGCATGTCAGAGGACTTTGGCAGCTTTCTGCAAACGTCAACGCTGGAGATGTCCTGTCTAGAGCCAGTGTTTGGTTTGTTCGTGCTGGGTAAGAAACATGGTGGTGAAACATGGTGGACTCTGTCAAGATATAAAAGGCTCATTCTAAACTAATGAAAACATGATTCTTAGTTTCAGGTGATTATCCACTAGCGAAAACGGTTACGAATATATTACATTTGTGCAATTACATCCCCTAAAATCGTACACACTGACACTTATATTCATTCTCTGTTTTCATGCACATATTTTATCATTAGATTCTCTCTCTCCATGGGCATGAGATTATTTTTGTCGTTGCATGGGAAACATAATGTACCCATTTGTTCAGTAAAACACACTTTAACTTAATACTCAAAAACTCGGTTTTCTGCTTTACTTATTACATTTACTTCTACTTAAGGGCTGCGTTGACCGTAAACAGAGAATAGCAACTGGTAGTTATTTTTTATTTTGTAATGCTGGGGAAGGCTGCTTTTAGTGAAACATAGGGTGTAGCTGCCTTCCCAACAGTAACTTTCACACATCCCCTTAAGCAATAGTTGTTAGAAATTTCATGGCGACTTTAACCTATTTACCTCAGT
Source organism: Clinocottus analis (assembly GCF_023055335.1). Taxonomy (NCBI): domain Eukaryota; kingdom Metazoa; phylum Chordata; class Actinopteri; order Perciformes; family Cottidae; genus Clinocottus; species Clinocottus analis. Next base: position 11,248,043 of record NW_027175931.1, on the reverse strand, counting down.
CGCTAGCCAATACGTTTGGAGAGTCGCAAATAGCCAAATAGATATTCATTGTAGCCCTATGTTTGTCCTATAGGGCTTATGAAAATGAATATCACTCTCGCCCTGCATTACTCAACACAAATATCCTAATATGTTTCCGTTCTGACAACAATGGAATGTTGACTCTGGTTACCACTTCCTTGAGTCTCACTTGAAGCATAATAATTTCATATTTATCAATAATTGGTCATACATTTCTCAACACATAGCTGACTGTATTGTATGCAAATTGCATCAGTACTAATGTACTCTGGGATGTGGAAAATGTAATCCGTGTTTGTGCATACAACAATGCAATTAATTCATTCAATAATATTCCTGAGGGTTTAGATCTAAACATTCCTGTGAATAACGTGCTGCTGCAGGTGATTTCTAAGGAATAAAGCCCTTGTGTAGTTGAGATCCAAGAGCAATGCAACATAAAACACCTAGTTTTCCATCATGGTAAAATAACCCCTTATTTGTTTTCCTCCCATCTTGCGTGTACGTGACACGATGCTTCAATTTCCAGGGGAATTCTCTTTTGAGCAATATGGCTGCATGTGGATGGGCTGCTCTTCAATATCTCTCTGGAGCCTCTCCCCTGAAAAGACACACATGAGACTGGAGTGGTGGGGAAAACATTATTCTTAGATGTCCAGTTACATCAGCCCTCCCCTTTTACTCCATGTGATTCATCCGCTTGTTACAAAGTGGACATCCATCTCTATTGTTGCGTCTCACCTTCCCACTGCTCAATGAACTGGTGGTCGCTCTGGAGTCACTAAGAGTGCAGGAAATGTGTGCGGGAAATACTTAACAACCAGTCAAAGGGCAAGAATGAGCCACCTTACAGCTGACCCATTGGCTCCCCACTGATGTTGACAGATGTAGAAGTGCAAGCCAGGACTGTAGGTAGGCTGTCTGTTGGCTGGTGATAAGTAACTGTTATGTAGGGTTGTGTTGTACTTTACACCTGTTCAGAAGGGAAAACATACTGCTGCTGCCCTGTCTGGGCCCTCCAAATGTTGCTGCTGCATTCCCAGTTGACTGAGTTGGACTATTTTTTTTTAAATTTACATTTTCATCTTTGGTGCAAGTAATCAGATGATGCTATGTGCTTTGAAAATACACTTATTTTAGTAATTGCGTTGCATCATGATACACAAAAAGTAGTGATCTCATAATACTATCCACTTGCTGAACCCTGCAGTATGTAGCCATTATCGTGAAGATATCCCTTTTATTTTTTTATTTTTTAGACTTTTCCCGATGTTGGCTGCTTTCACGTGTTGAGGGAACGCAGATCTGACAACCTCCGGGGTGTTTGACGCACCTTTAAATGCACCACGAGTCCGGAGCGTCTCCCTTTTCACGTCTGGTCAGCCTCGTTGTGAGGGAGGCACTAACACACGCACACACACACACGCGCGCGCACACACACACACACACACACACACACACACACACACACACACACACACACACGCACACAAAAATCCCTCCCGACTGTGTGAGTGCGCGCAAAAAAAGAGGGACGAGACTTCGCCTGCACCTCACTCACTCTGCTCTGCATCTCCACCCGGACCGCAGTGGATACAGCCGCTTGTGCAGGACTACACCTCCAACAGTACGATGTAAAATATTTTTTTCTCCTTCTTTTTGGGGGGCACAGAGCGCGTTTCACACGTCGGGTTGTTTCGTAGGAGCACGCACGGCATTACGCGAAATCACTGCCTGGCTTTTTTCTTTGCGCTCTTCTCTTCTTCTGGTTAGTGGGATGCAGGATACGCAGCATCACCCTTAAAATAAGCCGAACACTACATATAGACCTCCCAGTTCAACGATTTTTAGGCAAGACTAAGAAGGAAACATTCAAACTAGTCGCCGGTGTGACAAGGACCGTTTTTCTTCGTTGGGGTAAAGTGTCCATTTTCCAAATGTTTGGGATGTGGGTGCTTGTTTTATACACCGGGCGCTCCATCGCCACATAAAACAGGACATGATTTGATCATCTAAAGATCAAATTGAAGTGGACTGCTGCTGATGTTACCGGCAACGCGCTTTTTCTGCCCAATAAGTCTCGGTGTGTGGAGGGAGGCGCGGAGCAACATCCAGAGAACTATACAGGGGGGGGCATTGAGTTACATCGCAATAACGCGTTTCTGGCAAAGCGACGTGCTTCTGCGGACACTCGCAACAAAACCAGAGCCGAGCGGATAATTTTTATTCAAGAACTGGACACGATTGGCCGACCAGGTAAGACAAGTTTTTGAAGTCAAAACACGCAGTACATTCAGGAGCCTATTGGATGCTTTAGGGATGTAATATGTTGATACAGAGAGGCATCGCTGCTTCAATGACTGCCTACACCTCTGTGTTTGGCCAATGCTTCACTGTGCAGCAGAAGTTGAGACCCAGGTGATAAAATCGCTCATGAAAGAGCTTTACTGTCTGTCTCGGACTGCAAACACTCGCTCAGACGGATGGGGCTGTGCCAGTTGCGTTGGCAAACTCTGGCTGCAGCCTAATTGTTGCATGTTGGGCTGAACGGAAGAGACTGGAAACCAGTGGCTGGGATAGCAGCTCCCAGTGAGGGCTTTCACATTGTTAATTGGTAGGAGGCAAAGGCCGAGGACGTTTCAGTCATGACGGATGATGGAACTACTTACAGGGATAAGCGGTTCAATTTAAGTGAGTAAAATAAAGTGTGAATTCATTAAGGGAAGTATTGATTGCCAGTGTGGCTACGTGTTGATTTAACACCGTACAGACCTTCAGTTTGGACTTTTACTAATTGTTGCTATTTATTTATTAGGCTGTCATTAAAAGGAAACAAGGACGGGACAAACGTGCTGAACGTGCTGTTTGGTAATGACATTTGTGAGAGGATGGTTAAGGGAACATATGAGCACATTTTTCGCACCACCTTGTGGCTCAGTTAAGTGTCTGTTTTTGGCTCCACTCGGAGCATCCACAGGTTTTTGCTGTGGATGCCAACCCAAACAAAACCTCTTTTTGTTAATCGTGTTCACACATAAATGTTATATGAGGTGTAGTGGTGAATCAGCTTTTGACCGACAGGCAGTAAATGATCACAGCCACAAAGAAACGGCAGACGTGGACTATTTTCAGCAGATGCTCATGTCTATTAAAGACTGCAGCTGCAGACGTAACTGTGTAATACTCCTTGTTCAAATTGCATACACAAACACCAAATAAGACTTTATGTTTTTTATTTACAAATATAAATGTGATATTGTTATGTGGGTTTGGCTTCCTCTACATGACTGGACTAGTTAAAGATTGTTTCTTGTGAAACATTTTTAAATTGTACTTTGCTTATTCTCTATTTTTCAGCAAAATAGTTGCAGTGAACTTTATTGGCAGCTGCATAGTAACCACCTGTTAGTGCGCCATTGGTGCCAGCTGAAGCATTTTCGCAAGCTCAAGTACTTTGTGTTGGTCCCAAAATGAATAAATGCAGAATCCATAAACACAAACTGCTTTGCTGGCTGTCTTGTTATAAGTCTGATATTTGCTCTACAGAATCAATTTCATGTTCATTAGTTTATCTGCAGCGTGGCAATTCATGCAATGTTTGATGCAAAATGATACATGCGATACCCCATAGGAACACTTACAATCTTAGATGGTCTATATGCAATTATTGATTGGGTACATATTCAAAGATATATTGTCCTGCAAATGTAGTTCTGGAGTTTTTCTTTCAAAACAGAGTTGTAAAAGCCAGCATGTGGGGAATCGTCATTAGAATGACCAAATTAAGAATAATGTGGGTGTTACTAATCAATCATTTACACAAATTACTGATGCTGCCAGATGGTTCAATGAAAAAAGAGCTATAAAACTACTTTTGTGAAATGACAACTAAAAGTGCAACCAGACAAACGGCCAAACTCATTCCACAGCAGGTAAAAAACAAAGTGAATACATTGACCTTCAGTTAAGATCATTTTATCAAGCTGCTGTTTCCTATATGAACTTGTGCACTCTACGTGTGGAAATCAATTTGATCTATTCATGTAAGGTATGGCTATTAGCGAATATGGAGCACATTAAATCTTTAACCATTCTGAAATGAACCAAGATCACTTCAGTCATCCTATTATTGAATTACTCCTGATGATTAATATAATATGAACAATCGCTGAGGCTTGTGATCTAGGTTGATAAGATGCACATCAGGTTCATAATTAAGACATGATTAGCATCCTGACAGGAGGGATAGTGTTTTTTCCAGCCCCTTATTTCTGTTTTATTCAAGTTTGTCTGAACTCACCATGAAAGTGTGTTTTCACTGATGCAAGTAAAGAAAATGCATATGAAGGCATGTGAGCTAATTAAGTTTCCTGCTTGTTGAAGAATAATCTATCGCATACCTACTTTCTTCTTAATTTTAAGACATTTATACATTAATGTATACGTTAAATGTAAGGCTTACTGCCCATGTTATGTCCAAGCCTGTTCCATATTGGTATTTATTTCACTGCATCACCTGCAGGATAAAGTTCCTCAGCCACGTATTGTAACTCCAGAGTCCATAAGTATAAGCGCAGCCAAGAGCTGTTGCTTTTGGGTTTATCTCTGCGCGCATGTGCAGACGTAAAGACTTTCTTTGCGCCCTCGCCGGGCTATCTTACATTCACACTTGAGACATATAAAAGCTGTGCAACCACACTTCTCCTTTTTATTTAGTCCAGCATCTTCAGCCTGAGGGCTGTTGGGTTGGGCTGCATTTAAAAATTATGAAAGTTCAAGCTCGAAAAATGTATTATTCATCAGCATTAACTGTGAAACATAAAAGTGTTATAAGCAATGTATAATGTTATAAGTGTCATAATCCACTAACTACATGCAATAATATTATTATTAATCAGGGTATACATGCAGTATTATTACTCAGCGTTAGTCTTTTCTGAAGTAGGAGGGAGAGAGACTAACTGTTCTGAATTATATTAAATGTATTCATTAATAAACTTATTTGATCGCAATGAACTGTTTTGTGCATACTTCAATCGCATATTTTACTACAAATGCTTGTAATTATTCATTTGAACAACACATTTATACCTTTTTTACATTATTAAATTGTACTATTATGATCAAATGAATGCAAAAGGGAAATGCACATGTTGAGTTATTGCCCAGCCGTATTCAGACAAAACTACACAAAGTATTCTTATTGCTTTCTATTGAGAGCTCTTTGAGGTGAGTTGAATGCATTTAATGGACTTGCTGTAGTAGTGCCTCCAATTATCTTTCAATGCATTCTTTTAACAAACCATCCACTCAGAAGATTTGAGAAAAAGTTTAATTTGCTTTTAATAGACTACTGTAGAAGAGTGTGTGGAGCAGCAGCAACTGGGCACAGCACAGACGAAGCGAGTCCAAGTCCCAGGCCAGACCTGTTCTAAAGCAAGGAAGGACTCGGTTAGTCTCAGCAAGCCTCTGTCACAGATGTTCAGGCTTCCCCTCTTGTGTATTTTCATATAATATGCCAGATTTCGATTTTTAGTGGCACAAGTCAGGCTTTACCGCTCAGTTTTTGTGCTGCAGGTGCAAATTTGGGGAGATTATAACCAATGCCATTTGGTGCAAATTTATTTTTTGTGTTCTCCTGTGCCTGTTTGTCTGTTTCATTGCTCCCTTTTTGAGGTGGGTGGAGTGGTGATGCTCACTCTACTCAGTGGCGCTGTTTATTTGCCTGTGCGCTCCAGAGTTCACTTGTTTGCCGTGAAAACGTTTCGGTTATGAAACGGTTAATAAAGCACAATGGGGCATTGTTGACTGCTGGCGTACCTGGAGCAGTCGCTGGCAAAAAGGTTTAACCAAGAGCCAGCATTTCAGTACATTTGGGGCCAATGATGGTTTATTGTTGCAGCAGAGACACAGCTCTTTATGATTTTCATTCTTTTGTTTAATGGATATTGGTTATTTTAATTCACTTGTAAATAGCCCGTACACTATCCTGCCTGGATGTCTAAATCTTGCTGTATACAAGATTTACAGATTGCTCAGTAGCCAGAATTGGCACATAGGCATCTGGACTACAATGGCATGCATGATGTGGATTATCCATATCTTGTGTAGTTATATATATATATATATATATATATATATATATATATATATATATATATATATATATATATATATATATATATATATATATATATATTTATATATATATACCAATCATTAATGAGATTCATTGACTAGTCCCATTTCTGATGTTGCAGGTTTGCTAGTACACACATTTTATAATTTTGAATATTTATGATTATGGACATTCAGTTGCCTTCTGATACTGTTTATTATCTAACATGATTGCCAGCAAGTGACACTCAGAAAGTAAGTGAACACCTCATTTTCAGAAACTGGAGCTTGATCCATCCAAATTTCTGAACCACAGTTATGTGAGAAACTGCTGTGATTGGATGGATGAAAGTCCAGACAGATGAGGCAATTAGGACAGCTGACAAGATGTTTGTAATTCTCATAAATAATTCATTTGCAGCATATGTTGACTCGTGGTATCTTCCGGCATCACACTCTGGTCTGGAAGTCAATATTAACGGTGTTTAAATCCGGCAGATTGCTGTCTTTATTTTGCATCTTAAATTGTCTGCTTTAGAAAGTAATGAAGACTGTTTTTTCCTTTCTTCAGAAAAACATCCATTAAATATATCTCAATGAATGGAATTTATGAATCGTGTGCACTGAAATAATGATGTCAGTTTTGAAAACTGAAACAAGTAGAAAACAGTGTTGCATGGTTTACTAATACTTGAAAAGGTATAGCAATACCCAATTGTTAAAATGTTCCAATAGTCCATTTTCTTAGTACTGTGTGTGTGTGTGTGAGTGTGAGCGTGAGTGTGCGTGTGTGCAGCAGGAGCAGCAGCAGCACTCTGCTTCTACTTTCTGCAAGCATAGTGGGCATGTACTGTATTTCTCTCATATGCACACTGCAAGTGCTCTTACCGACCTTTTACGGCTCGTCAACAAAGCAGACTCATGGAGCGAAGTGTGGCACTCAAGTACTGTAGCCAAGGGTTATGAGTTGCGCCTATAATTATGGCCAAGGGTAAACGACAATAGCACAGAAGCCCCGCCATCTTAACCAAGATGGAAAAGTCTTTTGATCAACGGCAGTGAGGGTGCATTACAGCTCCTCTTTATCTGTCCTTTCCTTTTGATAAGGGACATTTCCTGTCACCATGAGAGCAAAGCTGTCTCCAGCTGGGCTGGGTGCACTAAACTGTCTATGATATACATGTGATGCTCCCTTGGGGACTTCACGTGAAAGAAATCCAGAGGTGGTTTGTCGGCCTCCGCCTCGATCCTGTTCAACACAAAAGACAAATGCTGACCACCTGCAGTCAAACTCGGCATTCTGAAAAAACAACAACCCTGTGTTCTGTCATGGGGGATCCCCTCAGAAGAGTTACGTCACACACATATCAGTGTAACCAGACATGTCCTTCTCTGCAGAGGTTGGAAAGGGCCAATCAAAAGTAGTAGGTGGGAAATGGAAGAAATACCCATTACTCCACACACATTGCCTGGAGCTGTCTCCTGAAAGTGCTGAAACACTTTGCTTAAAAAACAGACATGTCATGGTGACAACAGACAACATGATGACGTCATCCTTGGCTCCTAGAAATAGACATGAGTCTTGTGGTGTGTTTCCAGAGGAACAAACGTTCCTGCTTTCCCCTTATTCCTCTCCCTGTAGCGAAAACTCGGGAAGAGATGATAATAGAAAATCAAAAAGCTAATTCTGGGGTCAAAAGAACAAATACGTCATGATTCCCGACCTTGGTGTGGTTGCAAAACTGTTGCAGCTCCCATGCTGGAGAGATGCTCTCTCGCAGCTGGACGGTGCGATCTGCAACCCAGCGGCTGTGGGCCGGCTGCTGAACAGAAGTCCTTGGAAAGGTTAGGGCTGCTTCCTACAGTGTGAACAATCTTATTATCACAAATTAGGGGGCTGCATTGTTTTAAACGGGGCACAGTCAGATCCTCTCTCTGATTATTAGTGTGAACCGATGTGTATACATGTTGTCTGCTTGTGGACCTTGGTGTCACAGCGGGGTATTGCCTACATCAGCCTCGCCCTTAACTGTTTAAATATATTGCCTCTACCACAACGGCATTAGATTAATTTGAGCGTTGTGCTTTTTGATTGGCATGACTAGCAGAGAAATGAAGGTGTCATATTTACATTTTACATGTGTGCTACATGAGTGAATATGCTGACAGACTGTCAGGGTTTGTTTGACATTGCTTTCCGAGATCATGGCTGATTGTGTAGAAGGTTAATTATCATGAGATGCTTTATTCTTCACGGTGAGGGACAGTGACAATCACTAGTCCTTTACAAAGTCTCTTGTCAGTCTCCTGTAAGGGGGAAGAAATGCTGTCAACCTCTGCATCCTTCCACTTTCATGTAGCCAGCTGCCAATGCAACATGCTGCACATTGTGTACATTCAATATGGCATGAGCATAATTAAATTGAAGCCATTTTCTTCCAGTATGCCGAGGAGGCTTCCTGTTTTTTTTACCTTGTCTCCATAGGTCATGTTTAACATATTCATCGTGCTAATATAGCTGGTGGAAGTGTTTGCTCAAGGTTACACTAAATATGTCCTTCACATGATGAATAGCATGCTAATATCATTCAGGTTTACATTGTCACCTTCATATTGTCCACTCACACTACACAGAAGGGCTGGATATCAATACTCAATCCCTTCATGCTATTGGCCGAAATAACCCATTGCCAAAAGTATTGAAACATCTCCAGTCAAACAATACCTTAAATTAACCCTTTTAGTGGCCAGAGGTGAAAAAATACTATGTGTATGGTTTTGCTTGCAGCCGATCATCGCAGGCATTTCTTGATTCAATGCAACATGTGATTGGCCCAGTAATGCAGCGGCTGCAACCCGTACAAACAACAATTGCCTGCCTTCACGTCACTCTGTACACGGAACTGTCTGACCCGGGAGCTAGCTGCTAACGATGTTAACAGCGTGAGCAGTGCTAACAACAGCAACAGTGCTGACGGAAGTAACCGTTAACTCTTGTAACTACAGGCAACAATGAAACACAGGAAATGAGTGAGACACCTGTGTTGACAAAATGTCAAACTTCGACCCATAATCTAGTATACTTTGATTTGTACGTGTTCATTTGAAGTCCATTTAGTGCACGTGCACGAATGCTTGTGTGTGTCTGACCTGCAGCCTTCTTACTAAGTTAAAAAAAAAAAGTCTGAGTATACAAGAAGATTATTGAAGAATATCTTAAGAATCAAGGCAGACCTTTTATTAATTAGAGAGTAATATAATACTAGATTGTTTTAAAAGCCCGGTTTTAAACGTACAGGTGTGGATGTAGCCTGAGTGCTGTGCAGAGAAGCAGCTAGCTACCAGGCCCACACCGCATCCTTTCACGTGATGGAATTATTGGATTTTCTTTGCCACAACGATGACATTGACATTGTTTCTGCACGAAGCTTTAAAAATATTTTACACTATTCAATATGAATCATATTGTTATTTTCGCCAGGTGTAAATCTTGGGGAGAGTGCGTGTGTGTGTATGCGCGTGCGTGCACACTGTATTGGAACCTCGTTTTTTGTCCAACGCTAATCTTGCATCAGCCCCTGCCCGTCGCTTTTATTGTTTATTTTTGGGGGGTTTAACTGAACTGCACACACTGCTCAACCTCACTGCCTGTCAGCTGCTGCTAAGTGGGCCGGCAGCTTAGTGAATATGCCGTCTGAGTTTTGGCACAATGGTATGACGTGTATTGCTTGTTTAATGATACATCGTCACTTGTTTTTGAGTTTAAATGAAATGTGACCTTTCTATTTGGAGATGTTATTTCTCACTATGTCTGGCATTTTGTGTGTACACTACAAACACACAAAACAATTTGACTGCAATAAATGAGGAGAAATTACTTTGTCTGTGTCAGCATTGATTTAGTTACAGGAAGACTAATCGGAGAAAGTACAAATTCACATTTAGTCAGATTCATGTTTTTATTCACATTTAGTCAGTTTATTGCAATAACAATGCTAAATGTGAATGGTAAAAATACAATTATTGCTGCCAAGACACTGCAGCAAAGCCCCGTTTATCTGTACCTTTTGAAGGGATCAAAGCCAGTTCACACTGTGTCATTCTGAAAGCACATACAGTAGTTTTCCTCTGTATTCTATGGACTTTCAAACAGAATAATGAATTATGTCTCAAAACATCCGGTGAACTTCTGTGAAGAAAAACGTTTTTTGGGGAAAAAAGTGATTTAAATTGATGACAACATAAAAAGGTAACAGTTTGAGTAAGCTTAGCTCCTGTTATATTCCATAATTTGAGATGTTATTATTAGATGTTATTCCTCATTGTTCAAATCAAAAGTAATCAGACATCTTTAAAAAAATGTTCAATATAAACTCAGTGACCACTTTATTAGGTACACCTGTGAAATGTCATGCAATCAAATACAACAGCTCAGTCCTACCTTTTTAAAGAAGATTAATACTGTTAAGTTTTGGTTTATAGTTTCAGAGAAGTAATATTTGAACTGTATGTTTATTATTTCGGCTGTACTTTGCGTTGTTGAACCGGACTGCACTTTGAGAAATGTTACTAATGTTTTGCCTCCCCTATTTAAAAACATGGTGGATAGAAATATTAGAAAGTTAATGTATCCCATAGAAGATCTGTTTAAGTAAAAAAAGACCATTAAATTGTAAAGTTGGAGTATGTGGCGGAGCTTTTGTATTGCATTGCATTGCATGAGGCGACTGTGGCTCAGTGTCAGAGCAGGATCGTCAATCAGAGGGTCAGCGGTTCGATCCCTGGCCCATGTTGATCTGTCCTTGGGCACTTAACTCCAAATTGCTCCCAGAGCTGTGCCAACAGTGTGTGAATGTTGCATGAATGTTAATTTAGTCCTAATGGCTAGAGGTGGCTCCTTGCATGGTAGCACAATGGGTGTGAATTATGTCAAGTAGTGTTAGAGTGCTTTGAGTGGTCGGAAGACTAGAAAAGAGCTGTAAAGTATAGTCCTTTTACAATTAGATTGGGCCTAATGAAGGTGTATTTCCTGAACTAAATCTTAAGCACACATTTTCTAGCAAATGTCATTGTTCATCCAACAGATTTGTTTTTAATAGGAGCGACAATATCTGGGTTTGACAAAAGGAGGTTAATAAAGCAGCAGACAAGGATGAGTTGCAGTCATTTAATAGTGAGATGCCACTCATGGGTCTGTTTCTCTGCATCCATTTAATGGAAAAAATGTACAACATCAGACCTAAAGAGTAAAATAACCCATTAAAGTCCACTCAAAGAGAATAAAAGTTATAGAAAGCCATGTACAGCAGTTGTCTGCCTCTATTTTGAATAAGTGCCCAGTCTGAGCAAACATGATATTACATCTGCGAGGACCATTTGCAATGTGCTGACAAGAAAAGTGAAGTAAGATTCATGGTCTCATTGCGTTCTTAATCAATTGATGGATAGGACATAGGAGCCCAACTCCCTAAAGTTTTGAAGGTTAACCAGCTACCGCACAGCCATCTTTTAGCCTTTGAAGCATGCAAACAATGACTAGTGAAAATGCTCGGTAATGACGTGTCATTTACCTGCCAAAAGACATTTAACAACCCACATACCAGACAAAATCTTTCAATAGAAGTTTTCACAATATAACAAAAAGAAAAAAACTTTCTAGCGAGACCTCGCTTACTAAAAACGAAAAACATGGATAATTGAGAGCTTAAGAGGCATGCACAGAAATGTTGCTTTTGCAGACGTTGTCAGCTTTTGTCTCATAACATCTTTGAGGCTAGTTGCAAGCACATCCCAAACCAGTACCAGGTCATGGCCTGGAACTGGAGAATCCCTGACCTGCATTATATATGCAATCCCTTATATGCATGTAGTTAATATGTCTGCGATGATCCATGTCCACTGCAGGACTTGTCAACTGTTTAGACAGTGATGAACGAGAGGCAGAATATGTGTACGGCGCGCTGTCGTAGATAAAGCACATGCAGGCATTCTGGCCTACATGCGGTCAAGAGAACCCATCGGACACACCATTGCTGTATGCGTTTCTTCTATACAAGCCCAGCAAAGTAGTGTCACAGTGTCTTGGTCTCCGATGGTATAAGGACACATTTCGGCACACAGCAAGCTAACACAAGGTTAGCAATTACATTCTTTACTTTTAATTAAAATGTAGATGTAAAAAAGGCAATCAAAGTGCAAGAGCCAAGATTTAATTAAGTTTCAAAATCTTAACGTCTTAACAAGTTAAATGAGGAAAACGAATACTCATATCATGAGCTATGTAAATATCAAATGATGACAAACACCACTCTGTCTAATTTCTTTTTTTTTAAGACAAGTATCTTCCTATCTTGTTAATTGCATCATATGATTTTCAGACAGTTAACTTACAGGTACTGAACTGCAATACTTTGATTACACCGCCAGAATTGGCTTTAAAACTATCGAGTATCGAACATGCCAAGTCATATCTATGGAGTAATCTCCTTTAAGAGTGCAGCATGCTTGTACCAATTTGTCATAATGCTGCCTAATGTTACACGTCATTGAGGCATGCAGGAAAAATACTTCGTTGCGCCAATATATTTTTGTATGTGTGTGTTAAATTTAGAGGCTTGACTTCAGTAAAGCGTAGGTGATCGTGTAAGGAGCACATATTAATATAAACTCACCACCAGATTTTCCCTCATCTGAGTTTTCTGAGCACAGCGCCCTGAAAACTGCTGAGTGAAGCCTCTGTAAGATGTAGAGATGAATGAGTACATCATTATCTGTGTCTGTTCAACCAGCTCAATTAACTTTATCTGTTTCCATTCTCGGGAGTGAGTGAGACTTAAACCGGAAGCTACAGAACAGACTCAGAATTGAACTTGAGATCGATGTTTTTAATCATAAGATTAGGTGAACTCGAGGCATAGTGTTGGAGTTAAAGTCGTAGGGGATGTAACAGTTTAATATATATGGAATGTGAGTTAAACATGTAGGTGATGTAACAGTTTTATATACATCTTAACATTCAAAGCCGATAAGCAAATGCTGTGTTTAAAGCCTTAATTTTCATATTATTATTTCATGAGCTGAGAGAAAAAAAGAGTCAGCATAGCCATATAAAAATATACGAGCGAGCCAAATCTGATAGAACAAAAGCGAACATGTGTAACCGCAGTGAGAGTTACAATCTGTTAATCCCTGTGGACAGAGTGGCTGCTTGTGACAACAGACATGAGCGTAGCAGTGAACTGTGCAGAGAAGGAGAGAGTAGAGATATTGACACATTTTAATCGTATGATAGTCAAGTGAATACAAAGTACATATACAAGTACGGGAGTATTCGGCTCAACCCTATTAAGATGTAAATGTTAAGTATGCGGCAGTAGTCTCACACTGACTTGCAACTGTCCGTTTTGCACTGAAAACTTTTTGCAATGATTAATTGTGTCTTTTACATTTAGTTATTTGTGTTGGAGCAACAGTGGGTCAGTGGGTAGAGCAGTCTGGTATCCGGGGGTTTCCAGTTTAATGCAGTCTTTTACACATTTTATTAATATTATTACATACGTTTTTTTTTGTTTTTTTTACTATTATTACTAACGTTTTGGTATATAGGTTTATTTTTTATGTTATAAAACAGCTTTGGCTGAAGAAATGCAAGGTGCTTAGACAGAAAACGGAAGAGTTGAAACAGAACCGCAAGGAACTGGTATCATAGTCAAAGTACAGTTATTCTCAGTCTCTTAGCCAACAGTAAATCTTTTTGTTTTTTAAGAAGATCGTGAAATTCAGGGGAAAGGAAAAGTTTGCTTTTCTGCACCCATAATCTCCTCCTCATGCACCACTTAATGGCATGCAATGTACAAATTACAGGCCTTATTGATTGTTTTCTTCGAAGGCACACTAAAGCTGGGGCCTTGAGTCGGGCAGTTGGCAGCCCTTCATTCATGCAGTCGCTCACAGCCCTTTAGGTTATTGTACATCAGGGTGGATTTCAAAGACCACTTGAGTAATGAACTTTGAAAATGACCCGAGTCTCCGGCTCAAACTGAGGGAAGGGAGAGATGTGTAATTTCTTTTGCACTGTGTTGACACAGATAAATGGTCTCCTTGTTGGAGCCTAGACTTCATTATTAAACTACGACGGATGTTATATTTTCACCGCTGCAAATCAATAGCGCATTCAAGTTGTGAACTAATAAAGGACTGCAAGTGAACTGGATAACTGTTGATCTTTTTTCATCACACTTTATGCCCAAAAGAAATACAATTTAGCTGCACAATACATGGGGCAATAGCAGCCACCCCAGCCACTTTGTGTAATTCTGGTTATGAGTACCAGTCCATCAATACAAGAAAATGGTCTAATCATGCCGTGTCATGTTGTCAGACTGTGGCTATTGTTTAGTTAGATAGAGGGAAGTGTGCAAAGGGATAGAAATATATTGTCATGATTTGTAAAAGACAAATTCCAACTACACAATTTATTTTTTGCCACTGGAAAAAAAAGTTATTTATTAAAATAAGAGGTCAGTCATTTGCAAAACATTGTCCTCCTTACAGCAACATTATGCCAGGGCAGGGTTTTCATGAACATGAATTTATTCTGTTGGAGATAGACAGCGACAGCAGAACTTTTTTTTATCATGAGACTCCACTGCTTTCAAGATAAGAAAAATGAGACAACAGCAATAGCAGTAGTACAGGTTGTGTATGGTCAAACACTGTGAAATCAGACATCTTTTTAAGAACCTGCAACAGCAAGTTCAGCATTCAGAGATGTCCATTCCTGATTAACCGCCACAAAGGACAAAGGAACATGTTTGGAACTAGACTGGATTATTGTGCACAAATTCATGATTTATATTAATGGAAAGGCAGTAAAGGAAGTGATTTAGGGAATGAGTGAGTAATTAGGAGATCAAGTTAATAAAGAGTACAGTTCACCGATCTTTCAGCTAAGGTAAAAGAAAAGTTTAACAAATCAAATGATGTGTGACAAGTTAAAGGCAAAACCTGAGTAAATTGGCCGATATGCAACAATGCAGACCTTTTCATATGGGGCCCGAGGGGTCACTGAGTAGTTTGATGCTGATAATGACGCATGACGTGACCCGCACAGTCACCAAATCTCATCTCAATTAATCATCTATGGAATATTTCAGACCAGTATGCAAGTACTATTACCATCATTAAAACATAAAATGAGGGAATCTCTTTTGGAGAAATGATGTACAGTAAATCCCTTCAGTCCCAGCATCTATGTCAAGGTGCATTGACTCTATTTAGGACAGTTTATGTTGTTTTTGCTGTGTATTTTTATACATTTATAACTAAGAAAATACATCACATTTTTATGCTTTGCAACTTTTCTTTTGAAATAAGTCAATGCAACAGAAACATGTGCAAATTTGCATTAGCTGCGACCATGTATGCGAATGCAGCCGCGTGTGCAGTCGTACCATGAGGCAGGAGAAGTAATAGGACTTTAATGGTGTGTAGACTGATACAAAAATAACCCCTTTTATCATCACTCCTGAAACACTGGAAGTGCATAGTGGTGTCTTTATCTACAGACTCTGCCCTCTGCCTGTAAGTTTACTTTCTTTTTATTTTGTGTTCGGGATGTTTCTGGGCATCGGTAAAGAGCCTTTGGACCTTTTGTGGGGGTGTAAACCTCAGCCAATAAGAAGGGTGTGCTGCCTGTTGACCTGGGAATGATAACATGCTCTGTGGCAAGGTTTCTGGCACGCTTTAGTGTCTGATACAAAGACAACGAGTTGTCACATCTTTTTGTAGTTTTATGTGCTTCTGTGTGTACTTGTTTCCTCTGTCGCTTTGCCATATCAGACAATGTGATTAAATATTATGCCTTTAAGTAAATCCCATGAGCTGATGACACAATAATTACAGATATATTATAACATGCATATGGCCGATACATGTTTTAAATTCTGTATTACATGAATATTCATTTGACTAAAATTTCCGCATTTTACGCCAGGTCTCACGACTATCATATTGATCTATCACTTATTGACTTCTTATTCTATTGCTGTGTGTAGGAAACATTGTTAGAATTGATCCTAAAACATCCCTCCTAAAGCTCCCTGTCTTGTAAATTCAGCACTCCGTACCCTCCCGAGTCCTTCTCGCTGGCCTGTATGCCAGCCTTGCATGTCGCCTTGATTGTGAATGTAAATTTCATCAAACATCAATACTGTCTTTTGAATCCCATCCAAATGGGCATTTGATACCGCTGCAGAGAAGACATAAGCTCTAAGCCCAATATTGTGCCAGAACACTTCTTATTCTTTCTCCAGCTCTATAAGATGGAAATTAAAACTCTGCTCGTCTCCACTTGGCCACAACGGGACAATTGGAGTAGTAGAGTTTCTATTTCTATGGATTGTGGTTTGTAAGTGCAACCTTGATTCACAAGAACCATCTGTCATTCTTGGAAGCAGTTTACAATAGAGTATGATGCTTCTTGCTGACTGAGAGAGACTTGAGTTGCACATCTATTCTTCAGCCCCCAGAGTGTGATCCACAGAAGAAAAATTGCACTCATCCCTCGTTTAGGTTTTAACAACTGCTGTGATTAGTGCTAGTGCTAAACATGCGGTTCTTAAGTGCTTCCCCGTCCTTTAATTCCTTTCTTTTTTGTGATACCTTTTGCTTGTTCCGGTTTACTCATTTTCTTCAAGCGCACATTTCCTTCTTACCTTATCCTCTTTTGCTCCTCTGGATGCTCATTCCATGCCATGCTCCCTTATTGTATTGTATATGTTTGCTTCTGCCTTATGTTTAGCCATCCATGGGAACGAACCAGTAACCATGCACTTTTACCCTGGGACCATTTCAGTGCCAGTAGTCGCACTTGTTTTTCAGAAGAAACACTCACTGACTTTCCAGTTCCCAAGCCCTCGGTTTATCAGCTGA
Source organism: Clinocottus analis (assembly GCF_023055335.1). Lineage (NCBI taxonomy): Eukaryota > Metazoa > Chordata > Actinopteri > Perciformes > Cottidae > Clinocottus > Clinocottus analis. Next base: position 11,230,973 of record NW_027175931.1, on the reverse strand, counting down.
GTCCACTGCATGTAGCTGCCATCTGCTCCATTTACTGTGTGTGTTCTACTTGATTTATTCTATATTTTCTGCCTAATCTGTGTTTCTTCATGGGAGATTTGAGTTTCAGTGGTTTGTCGGAGATCAGTTGCCACTAACTCTTCGCGTCATCACTCGGTCTTGTAGAGCCGAAGAGCTGTCTCCCACCGTATGCGGTCTAATACAAACACTTGTAGCTCTTTGAGCCCCCACTATTTCTGCTGAGACCCCTTAAAGTATGGCATATGCCATGTGGCTTTCCAGTCATTCTAATTGGCTAGTGAGGGTTGCACTTTGGCACCTCTTAGCTTGATTGACATGCGGCAGCGGGGACTAGTCATATCCCAGGTGCAGAGGCAGTATGTCCTGGCCACTTTTTAATCATGTTCTCCAGGCTGGGGCTGATAAGAGATGTAAGGGTGATTATGGTGAAAGGAGGATGTCCTTGCACAGGGGCTTTGGGATTATGGCTCTTCACTGGGTTCCGACTGGGCGAATGACTACATCAGTATTCAGGTGGTAGCCCCTTAAGGGGTGAGAGAGTTACTGGAAAAGATCTGGAACATAAAAGAGAGGATCCCTCTGTCAGGGAACTCAAATCGAATGCCCTAGGATTGGGTGTAATCTATCATTCTATTCGGTATGTGTGTTAATAACATTTTAGATATTATAAGCTTGGTTGACCTCAAAACAGACATGAACCCCGGAAATGCTCCTATGCAAAAGGTGTAGAGAAGCCACTGGATGCTTCTCTCTGATCGTTTCCAGGCTCTCTGATTTCCAAAAATACGGTATAAAATGGGGAAAAATCAAAAAGGCCCCAAAATAGCACAGCCATTTTGGCACACTAAGCGATTTACTGGCTGGACAGGAGTAGGGGAAAAGCATGAAAACACACATTTATATCTGGCCATGCCACAGCTTTAAGACGGGTATTGATCAAATGTAGAACAAATGTTAATGTTAGAGTTAATCTACTTGCCATGATGGCATCAAAGTGTTTTTTTTAGCTGGAGTTATGCATCAGCTCATGTCACCTCATGCATCTGTCAGTGTTGTATTAGAACACACTGAGAGCAGACTTGCATAAATGTGCTGTGTGGTTTGGAACAGTAAATAAATAGATGTATTTACTAAACCTGTAAAGATGAACACAACTAGCCAACCATTGTCATGCAACTGTGAATCTAATTAAACTGTAAACTTTGGTACTGCAAAGTGTTGCTTCGCTGTGCTCTGAAATGGCGTTGTCAGCCTGTGTGTGTTTTGCTTGTGGAAGAAGAACCGAAGAGGCAGGAGGGGGGAATTAAGGCGAAAGAGCACTAAATGGTTGAAGTTACTGATCCACAAGGCTGATGAGCCAGTAAATCAAGCAATGGTCAGCCACACTCGGCTAAATGGTGCCCAATGGCTGACTGATCCAATAGCTAATTTATGAATGTCAGCTTCTTTGCATCTATCCCTCCATAAATATGCTACAAGGGAGGTTGTATTGCTGCTGTAGATTGCACTAGATTTGATTAGTTTGCATACTGTACAGGGACTAGTTAGTGTACACTGTACATAGTGCAATACATAAAACTATGCATTAAACGTAAATGTTTTATGTTGTTGCAGCTAGGGATGTCATTGTATATCTCACTGATGCATGCACACCAGCATTGGGCGTTGCACACTCCCGGCATTGCTTGTGTTTTATAAGCTCAATGACAGAAAGAGGCTGTTTCTCCAGCTGCTGCATTTGTCATCCGTGCTATGGGCTCTGTTGCTTCATAACAAGAGAAAACAACAACATTTGATATGGGTAAGGGGTACACAGACTATCTCCAAAGACCTTTGGCCCCTCAGATTTTTGTTAGGCATGTGACCCTTTTCTTATTGCTCAAGGACAAGAGGATGTACTTTTATTAAGGTCTCTAAAACATACAAAACTGTGTCTGAATGTATCAACACTTTCTAAGAGAAACTTGCAAATCAAGCATAGCCATATAACTGAAAGAACTCGCACCTAAGTACATCTCTGGATGTACATTTAATGTAGACCATTCCATTAACTTGTTTAAAAATGTCTCTTCTTGTACTACCTGTCTAAATTGGTACGGCGCTCTGCTTCATGCTTGTCCCTCATAAGCAGAGATGCATGGAGAGATGAAAAGGTGCAGAACTGATTGCTTATAATTAACTGCATGCTCAAGCTGATCACAGTATGTGACCTGCACAGAGGAGGAGACTGTAAAATTGAAGTCTTGCTGCCTGAAGCTTCTCATTTAGCCCAATCCACACCTTCACATGCGCGTGCACACACACACACACACACACACACACAAACTCAAATGCACATTCACTTTCCTGTGTTGCACAAGATCTTTCATCATCACAGAACAATCTTTTCTGGCCTTTTTATGAGTGATATTCATAAATCGTTTTCCTCTATAGCCTACATTAAGTCCTTACTGTTACATTAAGAATAGAATAGTGTTGCAAAAGAGGATTCTGCACAGTATACTTTCAGCTCAATAACTAATTTGGCTAGAAATCTTCTCACAATTACACCAAGACAACATCGTTGTTTTAAATATGGCTAACATGGTGGTTACATATATTTATTGACTTAATTGTGTCAAAGTTTCTGCCAGAAAATGTGTAAGGCCCAGCAGCTATCTGAGCTGAAGTAGTCGCTAACTTCAAAGCTATCCCATTTCACTGAAATCAGCAGGTGGCAAGCAAGAGTTGGTCAGGTTAGCTAGCTCTCCCTGTCAATTCCAAGATGTCTTTTGAGTTTTGTACTAGTGACGGCGCATGCAATTTTCTATCATGTATTGGTATATATCACAATAAAGTAATTTTTCTAAATTCCATTAAAAAATAGTTTTAAAATAACAATATCATTATTTTCTTTAATTTGAAACAATATAAAAAAACACAACAGGCACAATTGTCCGGAGGACTGAGGATTGAGACGAGGACAGCAATGTCGCTATCTGTGTGTGTGTGTGTGTGTGTGTGTGTGTGTGTATCTGTGTGTGTGTGTGTACTATTGAACGCAACGTTTCAGTTATTATTGACCGCCTGCTCAAACCTGATATTTTCTAGTAAGCGTACTTAAACCTGCCCAACCCAACACCACTATTCCACACTGTCGATTTTATGTGTGTGTGTGACTGCAACGTCACCGTCTGTGCCGCTGCCTGAACATCATAAAACCATGTCTGCCGTCTCAGTGTGCAGTCCGAATGCTCAGCACTCACTCAGGCAACGTGGCAGAGAAGAGAAGGAACAGATGGGGCGAAACATACGCAAACCGAGAAGATCCAGATGCCTGCATATTTATCAATTTTGAATTTTAATCACAGTTAAAACCATCAATCAAAGAACTTCTGAGTTGACTAACAGGTATACCATTTTGTCGACTCATGAATTAGTTGATTTTATTGACCAATCTGTGAAAATGAGTTTCTACACATATAATCACAAATCGCACCAATTCAAATCATGTTTTTACCACAGACGTGTTCATAAATCCTTGTGAATGTTTTGTTTTTGTGTATATTTTTGTAATTTGTGATTTTAGACTATCAAAAATAAACAGAATTGAATTGAATAAATGTCTTGTAACTAAGTCATTCAGCATGAAAAAAATCATGAATGAACCGACGACAGAAATTGTAGTGGACCAAGACCAAAACGACTGATTAGTCAACAAACTGACAATGACTTATAGACTATGAGACTAAAATGATGATACCTTTTTATAGGAGTAGCCCATTAGACACCTCTCCCTCACCACCAACATCGATATAGTAATTCAGTTTCACTGTTTACACTACATGCCGATTCGGTAGACATTGCCCAATCATGAAGTCTTGTTATTTTGGCAGTTCAAACCAAATCCAACATCAGAAAAAGCTTAAGCTCAGGTACTTTATATCCAATGATATTAACTCAGTGAAAGTCAAATGTATAATCGTCTTTGCTGGCAGGTTTTTACTTTAAATAAAGTCTTGTCTGACATTATGAGGTGCTTCCTCCTGACTCCTAACCCCTCCTTTTGCTTTGGGTCTCCTGTACAAACCTCTCATCTCTTTGGAAACCCAGAAGACCCACGCCCCTTTCTAGGTTGACATAACTTAAAAAAATAAAATAAAATAAAGTAAATTGGTCAGTGTTCAATGATAGTAGGCTTTCACTTGAGGACAGAACGAAATTACAGAAAGCCACAGTGATTTAGCACGAAAAATATTGTGTCATTGTGATTTCCTCCACACAATGTTGACGTTAACAAAAGCATCACAACGCTTAAGTGTGTGACACATTTTAAAGCAGTTTATTCTTTATTCTTCTTAATATTGAGGGCCATCGGGACTGCTAGGTCTCAGCTCCCAAAGACAGGATTTAACTAAACATATTAATATTAAGACTTCAATTTGTAGTACTAAAGTAGCAAATGACTTGCTTAATTATCATCCCCTCTTTATGTTTTCCTATTTAGACTTGTGTTGTGATAAATAAGGAAAAAAAAACAGAAACACTTCAACAAAGCTTCACATATTTTGCCTATTTCAAAACAACTGACTGATGACTGATGTTTAAGGGTTACTCTAAAAGTCATGTGCTGGTCAGAAAGAAACTAAATTGAGGCAAATTATCATACCAAGACATGTCTTTTTCAAAGTACTCAGTTGGTAGGAGTTGGAGGAGCAGTGACTGAGTAAAGTTTTTTTTTTATTCCTAAATTGGTCAAAATAAAAGACGGCTGGATGAAACGTTGACAGGTACGGTTCCACGCCTGCGCCCAAAGCACTAATTACACCGCAGAAGTTTCACAACTCTACTCACTGCTCATTGGGCGTTACACCTTGTTGACCTCATTACCAGACTTCCATTGTAAGTCACATAATTATCCCAGTGAGAGACTTCCAGTCTTCTCTATATGTGGACTGCTTTAAGTGCTGGGAGGCAAGATGGCAGAAAAAGTAAACTATTCACAAACTTTATGAAGTGGTGTATAATGAGCATTACAGCCACACATAGATACATCTTTTCTCTCACATTTTTACACCATTTGATTGAGTCCAGTCTTGAGTTTGTTTGTGACACTGATTCTGACTGTTTCTGATTTCTGACTTATATTTTGTTTATAGATAACACACAGGATTTACCTACAAGTACTCTGCAATGGGCACCGAATGGCGGCTTTATTCTTGGCTGGTCTAGAAATAAGCAAAAGCCTCACTCCTTTACTGAGCTCCTGCATTACGACCATCTGAAAAACCTGTGTTAATTAAGTAGGGCCTGGAGAGACACCTCTGTAGCTTAGAAGGAAAAACACATGTAGGAGAGGTTGGCAGATTGCAGGCTGTCTGCGTGACAGAGATACTCAAAAAACAAATGATGTCCAGTGGTATTTTATCTGGTCTTTGTGGGCTCGTCTAGTTTCACAAGACGTAACCGACTTCCTCAGATCTTCTCTTCTCCCAATTACCATCTTAATTAACCTAATGAGTTGAGCCAGAAGAAAAAAGCGCCGAAAGCTGACGAGTTTGTTGAAGTCAATTATTGTACTGTCCTTCCTGTACTGTCCTTATCTGCTAAAGGGTGGAGATTGGGATCAGTGGACTAGCAGCCTCTTAGAACTTGGTGTGTGCTGTGGAGACTGGTATTGATTAGAGGAGCAGAGGAAGAGGAGGAGGAAGAGGAGGCTGCAGACAGAGATTAGTGAAGCCTGATGTTCTTTGCTTGTGGGGATGCTTGCATCCACTGCTATTTTGATTGCTATGCCAGGTGACTGCTTCTATACAGGCAATGAACCCAATACATGAATAGCCTGTTGGAGAGTGTGACAATCATTCATCCTTTGCTTTCTTTTCTTTGTAAATGCTTTATGTAGGCTTAGTGTGGTAGTATAGTAATCTGGTTGTATTGTTGCAAATGCCATGGTTACATCAAAGAAAATGCTGTACACCTGTAACGTCGAAGCATATAAATCACCAAAGCTTAAGCTTGTTGTTCTGGTACTTTTATATCGTAATTTATGTGAACCAGTTGAATTAATGCCAATCCTTGGCACATTCGTTGCGCTTACATTTACTCTGTTTCTTTCTCGCACCCACCGCCTACCCACACGCTCCAACCGCACAATGTTTCTAATAGAAATATATCATTTTTAGTTTGACAAGCCCATTTACTGCAACAGCTCTGCTTTAATGTCAGAGATGAACAATTTAATAAACAAACAATAAAGGCCCTTCATAATATGCTTGATGCACATTTGTCAAGAGGGGTTCTATAGCTAATGACCACCACTAAATACACACAGATTAGTACTGTAAATAGCAGCTAATAGAATTATTATATTTTCATACCTAATATTTTTATGTCTATGTAACACGGCTCACAATGTTCCATCACCTCAGCACTCCAGCATTCATGTGTTGCTCTACCTTATTTTAAATTACCTACAGCACGGCAGTCATGAGTTGTTCTTTAGTGCTCTTTGTGCACACGTGTTGTTGCTACTTTTAGAGACAGACCACCAAATATATGAACAAGTGTCGTTGGGTAAAATGTCATGTTAAATGCAAAAAATGACATCTGACAGTGATGTTTGTACAGCTGTCTCTAAAGAGGTTATCCAATGAAATTAACATTTAAATATAATCCATCAAATTTCATTGTGTCAATACCTCAGGTATTCAGTATTGTCATCTATTGACTGAATGACTCTGAGTAAGCTGCTAATGCCTCTGAAGGGGTAAGGCCTCTATTTTTCATCCATGGCTTTCGATCAAAGTACAGAGCTTTATTAGTGATGCCATAATGAATAATTTTTGAGTGTGATTGCCCATGGGCCTTCTGGGAAAGGTAGTGTGTTGTTAAGGGGCAGTCTGGCCAAATTGTGCTAAAATAAAAAGAACACTTAAAGAAGTTGGAGTGCATCATGGGTCAGGTGCTTTGGAAAATTGCCCTCCAGAGATGTAGAGCCCTCACCCATAGACATTTATGATTGCCCATTGCGTGACTTTGAGTCTCACATGGCACGCATAAATACACAAACTCCCTGTCATACACTTTTCTGCCCACGTATATAGCATGAATGTTTCAGTACATCTAAATACGTTAAACATCTTGACAAATAATTATAAAGGGATAATAACAATTTGAAGTATGGCTATTTATCCGTGTAGCACTTTATGTGTCCATGCAGTATCTTTCTCTGCCTTTTGTTGACATCTCATTAGAGGTGTGTTAAGTCCCTCCGCACAATGTTGCGGTGATTATACCGCAGTGATTGTAGGGTTTATTTGACTGAAGGAAAAGGGAGAGACGCTGGCTGCCCTCAGCTCTCATAAAGAGCAGTGATATGACCATGGGGTTAATTGTGGTGCCAGTACAGGAAGGATCTAAAGCTTTATGAAGCTTGAAAAATAGCAGTTATCAAACGTAGTTCTCTATCAGTAAAACATGTTCAGCTATAACAAAGGTGGGAAATGAATACTTGTGCAAAGAGAGGACACATTAAATCACTGTTCAGAATAAAGTTCTACTGCATGAATTGAGTGCTTCCTCAAATGCCAGGAAGGGATCATTTTTATGAAGGAGTCATCCTCATGTTTTTTGACACACCTTCACGGGATCAGTGCTACTTTCAAGGACTCCCAGTGGTTCCAGCCCATAACATATTGGTTAAAACACATTACATTTCATGTAGCTGATGCTTTTATTCAAAGCGACGTACAGTAAGTGCATTCAATTGTGAGTACCATTTCAGAACGACAAGATTCAGGAAAGTACAATTTCTTCAATAAAGTCAAACTACAAAGTGCTACTAAAGTGCTAGTTCTGCGCTACCTTCATTATTCAAGGTGTAGTTGAAAAAGATGTGTTTTTAGTTTGCACACCTCTCTGTCACAGCCAAACCACTATTCCAGATATCTTTACATCTTTGCCGATTCTGGCCAATGGGCCACACTGACCAGTGGAGATCCAGTTATGATCTACCAACCCCCTGCAGTGATCAGCTAAAACAATTCATTTCATCCTTTTGCACTGTGAGCGTTCAGCCAGCTCTTACCTGAAAAGCATCTGTTTACCATTTAGTGCTACAAACCATCTAATGACAAGTCGAGTGCCCTTGTCAGCTGGCACCAGCACTACAGTATGTTATCCCTCAACAGCCTCCCGCACAAGGACATGACCAGACTTCATGATCAAGGTTGTGTCTAGGGCTGGGCGCTATAACGTGTTAACGTGAGATTAATCTGGCAATCCTTTGATGGCGTTAACTATTTGATCATGCGTTAACTGCATGGTTTATTTTTGCAGGTTTTTTTTTGCATTGGGAGGAGCTTATCGCTTTAAATCCCTCCGTAGTTCAGACCTGGCGTCTCACGGCTCTCCCAGTCCAGCCCGCGTGAGTTCAATCAAACATGAAAAATAAATGAATAAGATAAATGCCATGAACGCATTACAGCGGCACTGCTTTCACTTTAAAGGCGATTCATGTTGATGCGTGCACGCCTCCACAGCCTCGCCGACAGGCAGCGTGACGAAATGAGTCTGACGTAAAGCACGTATTGTTCTGTAGCTTCTGTTCTCAACAAGCAGCGGTGCTGCCGCGAGCCGCTTCACACGCGCTCACAGGCGGGCAAATACACTACAAGTAACGGCAGTTTCCGCGTCCAGATTGAAAGTTAATCGCGCATGTGCAAACCCCGTGGTCTGATCCATGCAGAGCACTTTAAAGCAGCATCACTTCTGGAGCTTTACTCTTCTCTCAAAGAGGAGAACTTTCCTCACATCACAAGATGTTCAGTGCACTTGTTCAAGACAACACAGACTGGACTTTTCTCACTGAGGAAGAAAAACTGAACTGAAAAACATGAAAAGCACTTATTGCTTTTGTATAAAGTAAATCAATTGCTGGTCTTTAACATACATCTTTAAGGTAAGCACCAGACTGAACATGGACCAAAGGAGTGGTTTGTCCCTCACAGGGACCCTTGCTACTGAACAGTACCTGTTAAATATATATATATATATATATATATATATATATATATATATATATATATATATATATATTTATAAACTATATATGTATGTATGTTAACTTGTTGTTGCTCCAAAGTGCTGTTATATTGTTCTGGTAACATTACTTTAAAATAAAAGCATGCAGTACACTAGTTTTTTTACTTCATTGTTGAATTTGGTGCATAATGCGATTAATCGCGATTAATCGCAGAAAAATCGTGATTATTTTTTTTCAACTTTGCCCAGCCCTAGTTGTGTCACCTCACACATTGTCAACTTACAGGGTGTCAAAGTGCTTTTAAGACTTCTGTTCTGAAAAGGGTTGATTTATTTTCTTTGTGAGCTGATTGGTTGTAAAAATACAAAAAATACATAACTCTCTCATAAATTATAATCATGATTCAAGCCTAATCCTTAAGATATATAGAACGACGTCTGTGAGAAAAAAAAACGGGAATTTCTAACTACTTTTTCTGAGCCTCTTTCCCTCTTTATAATTTAAAGTGATGTTAGCTGAGTGTTGAGTTTATAGATGCTTTTTAGTGGAAGACACTATTTAAGTGACTTTATAGCCGTTGAGTTGTTCACTAATTAAATGTTTTGAAAACAGTGTCAGCATGCTCTATAAATCTACCTTCTTATTAAAGTAGCTTATACATCTGTATATCTCTGCTGGTTTTAATGTTGAAAGTGAGGACACACTATGTATACATATGGCAATGCATTACATCTGCAATAAGTTAATATTGGCCAATATATTCTCCACGCTCCAGTCGGTATGCTGTATGTTTTTATGTTTGCACAAGGGTATTATGATACCTCTCTTTTGTGCTGCAGTATAATACCCCAGACAGCAATTCAGATGGAGCTGGCTTAGCTACATTTATCTGCTGATGAATGTGCTTGTTTTAAAAGCTCAGGCTTTAAGTCTTAGTGTTTATGTTTCATAGCTTTCTTCCCAGTGGTGTTTCTTAAAGTTGCTCTTTACTGTTTTACACTTCTTGAGGCTCCCAGCCAAACACAACAGAATGCATTAATGAACTAGAGTATCTGTGTGCAAAGATAATTGTGAATAATGCACTTTCAGTACCCATGGGTGACTCAACACAGAATTTGCCTTTGGTTTCTCCATAGGGCATTTCAAGCCATTGTTTTCTGAATCGAAGGTTAAGTTTTATAAGGACACTGCACAGAGGTGAGAGAAGGCTGCCTGATCATATTGACCCAATGGTTAATCTTCCCTTCCCCTGATGCTTGTGCATTGGGTTTGGGTGTGCTGCAGCTTTGTTGTAAGTGGATGGACAAGGTGACCCGTGCTGTAGATCAAACTGCTGAACAACTGCTTGGGGACAGGGTACTGCCCGCCTGACTGAATATCATTTTTCTCTATTTAGCCTCATCTCACACCTGTTATAGGGTGTTCGTCCACATGAATGCTCACAGGTCTGCTGGGATAGAATCATGTTTTCCCTCGCACTGCTCTGTCATTAACAACAGGAGTCTTCAGATGCGTACTGCTTCCCTGCTGGCTTAAAGGACATTAAAGGAGCCATACATGGCAATCAGAGCATCAATAGAGCAGCAAACAACTATTTACTCAAGTATAATCATTCCCACCTGAGCCGAGAATGAAATCTCTCTCCCTCTGTGTGTGTTGTTATTCAAGCATCTCCTTGCATCATTTACATATCTGTGCCGGCCATACGTGCTGTTAATGCATATTTGCGAAAGTATCCCATTGATTATTTCGGTTTATTTCTCCCCCCGCTAGGGATAGATAACAGAATCCGGTTTTAAACAACCTCCGGTGCTAAATCAATGAAGACAGGAGAATGGAAAAAATTAATAAGCTTGGACATTATAGGTTCTTTTATTGGTACTTTTCAATGTTTTGGTGTAATTTATTTTCACGCTGTACTGGATTCTTCTTTTCCGTGGGGGGAGGTAGGGAAGGGGCATTTAGTGACATTCAGTTATTTTTAAATATGAACAACCCTCTTCTGAATTTCTTCTTTCTTTAATTAATTAATTATTATTATTAATGAAAAAGAACTGATAAGGAAAATAGAAAAATAAATAATTCAACTGTTAAAGTACATTGAAGTACTTTCCAATTTAGTATTCTCTTTTCCAAATTCTCAAGCCATGTAATAGTACAATTGAATTGCACATGTTAAGATCCTACTCAACCCGGGTCTATGCACAGACCTTAAATGTTTGTAAGAGTGGCGTTTAAGAAAGTAATGGCCCCATTGTGAATCAATAGAATATATTCATATGATGTAATCCAACAAATCACACATTAGGATGTTTTCTTTTTTTTTTTTTTTTTAACCAATGATTACATTTGGAGTGGCAACAAAACAAAATAATAAAAAACGTAGTATGCAAAAGTAGGTGACAGGGCTGCCACTGAAGCACAGCATTTACCTGCTCCAAACTATTGTTAGATCGGATTTAAAAGTCCATTGGTTCACCACTTATTGTCTCTGCCATTTTATAGATAAGGTCCCTCTGTGTTTCCTTTGCTGTAGCGATGCCTGCACACGTCCTATTAGGACGAGTACCTCAGCAACGCTGACAAGATAATACAATGTTTCCTACAGGAAAGGTGATAATTGGTTGGTGAGGTGTGTTTGTTGAGTTATGTTCAAAGTGACTTCAGACATTTATGAGTCTATCATCATTTCTTGCTTTGTACAACAAATGGCACAAAAGGAATGAGAAGAAAAACTAACACAGCAAAGTGTTGCACAATAAATATAAATGTGAGAATTGGGTGCTTTGCTGGTCTTTTTTAAGGCTTCCTTCTACTTTTGACTTGGAGGAGTTGCTACAGTTTTCTGTGATATGATTTGAAAGTTGAGCTAAATATTTATTAGTTATTTTAAACTGCCGGTTCTGGCTAGGCTGTCTGTCTTGGCTATGGTGCACTTAAGAAACTTCAGCATGGTTCAAAAGTCAATTTTATAGCACTTTCTTTCTTGTATTGATGGATTATACTAGTATCCGGCTTACACTATAAGTATATATCCAGTCCCCACACATTGCATGCAGCACCACTGTGTTACAGTGTGATTGGCACCGACTGGTTTTAGTTTCGGTGAATTAGCTGAGACAGGTGGGATGTCTTTTGCAGCAGCTCACAATAACATGTCCAGTCAGCCAGGCCTACACGCACACAGAGTTAATGACTATTATAAGGGATCAGTCATGCCATTGTGTGGGTGAGAGCTGCAGGGATACAATGCCAGTGAGTATTTTTTTTAAAGGTTAAAGTGAGGTCCTAACCAATGGACACCATAATGACATGTCGCTATGGAGCCTGTGACCTCTTGACTGGCTTGTATTGTTTGTTTTCTTTTGTATTACTCATACCATACTGTAACTGTTTTCAAGAAATATTTGCAACTGTCAAACGATAGAACAGAACGAGGCAACGGGGCCATTTTGCTCCGAAACCCATTATTTCAAATAGCCTGCGTGTTGTCACGACGTTGTCACTGCGTTGACGCGGCGAGCTGAGCGTGGGTTGTGTTTGTGTGTGTGAAATGGGCCTTTCTGATCAACACTATACAACACTTACACAGTATGCATGGCGGGTCACTCTTAACCCATAAGATTGGTGGTAAGACCCCTGGCTTCTACTGTCTATCTGTCAAAGTGTCCTTCATCAAGACACTGAATCTTAAGTCAAACCAATATGTTTTTCTCACAATAAAACTCACCATAATGTGTGTGTGTATCAGACACACATAGCCTTCTGGTTAGCTCAGCAGTCCAGGGCATGTGCCTGACCATGTGGGATTGTTCGCCTGCAGTGACTGTGTGTAGATGGTGGCGGTGAAATGTGGCGCTTGCATGTTTGTGTGCAGACTTATTTCTACACTGTCGCCGACTAAAAAAGACATAGATGACAATGAAGACAGCATGAACGTGGTGAGAAAAAATCTACAGTGCCACTGTCAAGTAAAACAGAGTGACTTTGCTAACACATCCCATTAAGTGTGCTCCAGACGATAATTGAAATTGCTCCTCTCTTTATGCCAGTCTGGCGCCGTTTTTTTTACCCTCCGTCTCTCACCCCTTCTGAGCTCGCTGCAGAAAGTCCCCTCCCTCCACCCCAACGTCCTCCCTCTCCTTGCCCTTCCTCTGGCCCACCTTTCCTTTCTCCCTGAGTTGCTCTTCATTTACCACTTCCTTTCTTTTCACCTGTCTTCCCTTGGCTCCTGTCTGGACGCAGAATGACAATGGTGCTTGGAAACTATGTTTAGGATTCACACAGCGTGCCTGGCGTAAGCTCATAAGAGTAATTAGATGTTCCCTCACTGTTGTTCTTGCCTTGAAATGGAGGCTATCGTTTTTGTCTCTTCTCCTCCCCTATCATTTGACATTCTGACATCTGAATGGGCACAAAAAGAAACAAAATAAGAGTGAGGCAGAAAGAGGGAGAGGATTACAGATAATGAGAGGAAGGAGAGAGAGAGCAATAGAGGGAGAGAGAACTCTGAGGGCAGCAGAACACTGAACTTGGCAAGAGGAAGAGAAAATGGAAGCCTGATCGTGACTAATCCACATATTATAATGATTTATTTAAGAACTAGGACAAAATTAATAATCCCACTGGTAAATATAAGGATCATAGATGGAATAGATAGGAGCAGAGCGGTTCAGCACTTGTTTGTATGTTCTAATTAACTTCCTCGTTTCTCATCCTCTCTTTGTGTGAGAAAATCAAAGATATTGGTAGAAAAACAAACACATACAGATTACATATGTATGTACATACATACAAAAACAGGAAATTCTTTACTCAATCATCAAATGTAGTCTGATGTGTGTGTAATGTCCTTGTCAGTGTCTTCTCTCGTAAACAGACTTTACGCCGACTTCAAGCTTTTATACACCAGAAGAATTCTAATCCTTAAGTGTTGCTGGATCACGTTTGGCAAACAGACAACCAAAGCACTGTTTATGGCTCAAGGGGCTCAGAGCAAATTCACAATCTGTCTGTCTTTTTCCAGCTTTGATAATACAAGCTTTGATAGAACAGCTGCAGTTATTCAGGAAAACATACTCAATCAAAATATCTTATTTTCACTGCACCGAGGAAGTTCAATTAGCAGTCAATAAATACTATTGAACGGCTGAACGTTATGCTTTTATCATATTTAGCACCAAAGTTCCTATTTTTAGACCAAATGTAGAGGCACTCTAACCTTAACCTCTGCCCCCAGTGACTATCACTGGTGGGAAAAGGCCATTCATTTTCTTAATTAATTGTCATATTATATATTATATTA
>NW_027175931.1:9594122-9889122 GCF_023055335.1 Clinocottus analis | reverse complement strand
CACATCTTGTCCTGTCTAGAGCGCACAGACTTAATCAGAGGAAAGTCGACTGTAATTGAAAGGAGACTCAAGCTCTCTGCTTCTTCAAACACAGTAAACGTCGTAGCATTGCAATCTGCTATACTTAAAATAGAACATTAGTAAATACAGCCCATTGTTTCCATTGACGGGGTTCCAAATAGTGAAGAAAAATACACTGTGAGGAAGGGCTCTTTAATCTTCAAAGGTAAGGTCGATATGAACTGTGAAGGCGATTGTTGTTCCCTTAGAAAACGGACGTGGCGTGTTTTTCAGTATGTGTAGTTAATTAACGATTTTTTCAGAACCCTTCAGTATAACGAAGGCAAAAACACTGTTTTCATTTCCTCCAAAGCAACAACACCTTTAGTTGTGTTTGAAGTTCTTTGTGTATCTGTTACATTTTGTTTTCCCATAACTAATGACCATTCTCTTGACAGAAGAATATATTCAAATCCGAGCATTTTTAACACAAACACATCCCAGTCTGGTACAATATCTGCCCTAAACACATTGAGAAATACTCTGCCTAGGAGAAGCTGATTGATTCATAAATGCAAAGCGCAGATCATACTGTCAAACAAAACAAAGAGACTGTCAATGTGTTTGTGCCTTACTTTGCAAAAAAATATTTTTAAAACATAAACATTTGTCACTGCTGGAGACATCCCCAATGCTCTGGCAGCTTGCACAGCCACTTGTAGAAAATGAATATCAGTGCAGAGCTCCTCCTTGTAATTACTGCAAGACCGTGCTGCATGCTTTCTGTCCTTTACCTCCAACATGAAGACATGAAGAAATATTATGCAGCCAATTAATAAGAACTGACATTTTGCAAAAATTACAGTGGCAGTCCGGTATTTATTGAGCAACCTGTGTTAACATTGACTTTAGGGGCGGTTGAAATAATTTATCGGGACAGTGGTGAAAAAACTACCCGCTATTGGCAGCAAAATAAGTGATCGGGGCATCTCTAAAAGTTATATTTGTTAAGGCTGAAACTGTGAGTTTTGTGATTCAATGCACCCCTCGTTTGATGATTATACTCTGTTTCCTTTCATCCTATAACCTTAAGAGCTTTGTCAAGACTAACACATTATTGTTAACAGCGTTTGTAATTAAAATAGATGCATGAATGCAGCTTACTAAATATTTTTGTTGTGGCAGATTCTAATCCCAGAAGCTACTCTTTTGCATAAATTTGAAACAAAATGGTCAGACAACTCTATGTTGATGAAGCTAAAAGTGCTGAAGTGGCCTGCTGACTCTCAGTCCTGTTCTTTTAAAACTACTGCTGCAGCACCATCCAATCCCTAGTATCCCAATTAGAAGTTTTCCGTGGTTATCAACTGGATTAAAAGTGTTGCTGATTCATGCACCGTAACAAGGTTTGTCAGTCTGTTCAGTTGCGTACATAGTGAATTATGTTTTAGCTTAATATGAGGCCATCAGGACAGCATGCTGTATAATAAATCCACTGTTTGGGTTATGTTGGCCAAAAGTGGATTCAACGCAGCTCTGTGAAGGATTTGTGATCATCATTGTTTTGATTGTTATTCGTCAAAAGGGTAACGTGTCCCACATGCCTATACTGCATGCTCCCCATACGTGCAGCATAAAGGGTAAAATGCTAATTTTAGGCCCATATGTTGATACTACTTTACAGGTTTACCAATTAGGATTTAGAAATGTTGATTTTAAGATCAAGTTGTCTCAAGACCCAGTCATATCCTAGTACTTCTCTAAGACAAAGCTTAAACACGGAGAGGCAGCGCTCAGTTTTTTTGCTCCACATATCTGGAACAAGGTCCCCAAAAGCTACAGGTCTGCTGAGATCCTCAGCTCCTTTAAATCCAGAGTGAAGACTTTTCTGTTTGCGGTTGCCTTTAATTAAATCAGACTCAATTGCTGCATCTCACTACTGCATTTTATTTCTTAAACTGCTCTGCAACTTGTATTAATTTAATTTTTTCTTGACTCTTTTATTGTTTTCTTAACTGTTTTTAAATCTGCTTTTAATGGTTTTATGTGAAGCACTTTGAATCGCCTTGTTGCTGAAATCTGTTACACAAATAAACTTGCCTTAAACTGTATTGTAATTATATGTTTAAAGCAGAACAGTATTCATCTACTATAAGTGCATCATGCCGTATTGACCTTTGAGTAGGAGGGTGTAGAGGACAACTGGTCACTATCACAGCTGATTAGAACCAGGTGAAGTTTCCTTGAGTTAGGACAGAACTTTAAAGCTCGACCCTGCAGTAAAGATGTCTGAACAGTTAGCATTCTCATAGTATTTCATTGTCAGTCAAATCACTGTCAACAAATATAGTGTTTCAATCTTACTAGTAACAATGGCAGACAGCACGGAGCTGTTTTCTCTTGTGATATTAAGTCTCCAGAGCTGAACAAGCACAGCTGTGAGGAATGGTGGGTGACTGACCACTATCATTCTCACAGAATTAAAAAAAAAAAGAAAACACTACATCTCTTGTTGAATAGCCTTAAAATCACTTGTGTGTGGGAGAACCAAGTGAGGTGTGTGTTAATGTTTAACATAGGACATTTATTATACTGTAGATGTCTTTCTTTTTTTATTGATTTTGTGACGAGAGGAAAGGTGAAGACAAGTTCAAGGGCACATGAAAAGCCAGGAAGGGAAAAAAAAGAACAACGGAAGAAAAGAAACAATTAAAGAGACGAAAGCAAACTGAAGGTGTTTGTGCTTTATCAGGATAATGGATCAGTGAAAATAATGAGAATATACCCCCCTCTAGACCCGCTGAAGGGAATTGTTCATCCTGGTCAAACGTGTCTTTCTTCTTTTATTATGATGATGATTTATTATGATTTAAGTTGAAGCTTTCTGCCCTTTTTCATGTTTTGGTCAATGTGGGTTATAAGCCAGGAAAGCACTAGCTCTTACCTGCCCTCCAGCACCAAGGCAGACCCCGACAAACGGCCAGACACAGGGCAAGCACTGTCACATATGTGTGCTTGTGTGTGTGTGTGTGTGTGCGTGTGGAGAACGATTAAGTAATAGTAATAATAATAACAGTAATAATAATAAAGAAAATGTTGATGACAATTACTATTATCCAATATTCCTGTTAACCCGTCATCAAATTACTATGCTGTGGATTTAAGCTGTACACATGCAAGCCGGATGAGTGGGTGGACAAACTGAGAGATGTGTGCATTTAAAATCACTATTAGTACTTATTTCTGCAATATAGTAGATACATTAAAATAACGCCATTACAAACATGAGTAATACAACATGGGGGAAGGACGATGGGGGCGAAAACAGGAACAGCATGGAGAGCCTGGGAAAGATTAAAAAGATTAAGAAATAAGTATGCTAAATAGATGATTCTCGGAAAAGGTTTATGAATAAAGGTTTACGAGAAGTAGGAAAAGAAGAAGAAGAAGTAAGTGGCAGATGATGACAAGAAGAAGGATGTATGATAGAAATGGAGAGGGAAAATCAGTAGGGGTGAAAGAAAATTCATCAATCACAGAGATTGATGGTATATCATAGAGGGTGAAGGAGGGTCAAGTGATATAAATATGATACGACTGGAAAATTGCTAACAAATTACATGATGTATATAGTAGGAGTATACAATAGGGATGATAGATTAAGAAACAACAGGTGATTTATGTTGTGTATGAAGGAAACGGTCAGGTTAAGGTATGGCAGGGAAATAATCAATTGCAAAAGAGAAAAATATAGTTAGTCAAATGAAAAGAAAGATAGAAGAACCGACGTCTCTGAATGTTTGTAAGTTACAATAATCATTGTTCTTGCTGTATATTTCACACTGTGAAAGGATAATAAGTATCAAATAACAGCAAATCTATTTTTAGCAAATTGTATGCACTCTCTTTTGTTTGTTTGTATTAATTTGGCAGATTTGCATTATTGATGGGAAACTGTGGAGTCTAAGGCAAAGGGAGAAAAGCATATAGCAACACTGGGTATTGTTTATCTTGTGATGCTGAAGATCATCCTTCGATAAAAATGTTCTGAGGGTTTTGGGAGTATGAAGGGAGGAACAAAATGGAGGAGTATTTTACACAGGCCTCCTCCTAAATACAAGTCCAGTGCTATTGATTAGCCGAGGAGTCAAACTGGGCAGGCTAATACACTTCTGCCCACCGGTACACACACATATCACACCATGAGTTTGAAGTCAGGTCCGCTGTGTTAAAAGTGAACGTGCTTCCATATTTGGCTGCCTTGTTAAACTGAATTTGATCCATGATTAATCTGTCACAATTAAAGTAATTCCCTGTTTTGCAGCAGATGGCATTAAAGTAATTGAAACTGAAGAGTGAAGGTGACCTTTTCTACTTGAGAAATTCCAAAATGAAATACATTCCTAAAGCATAGTCAAAACAATTTATGCAAATGTCCAGAAAGTGTACAAACAGATGAAGAAGAAGAAGAAGAAGAAGAAGAAGAACAATGTGGTCTAATATTTAAGAACTTCGTATAGTAGTTTTAGTTGTTTTGATTGATTTATTGTTGAGGTTGCATTTAATTAGATTAAGCGGTGTAAACTATTGTATACTTAAATCAAACAATTATTTATTTAAGTCTGGGCAAGCAGAAATTGAAAAACTGACCGTAGTTCAATTGTTGTAACTTAGTGGGAGTACCTGCATGTATATCTGTGTATTAGTTGTTGTTCTGAATGTTGGCACTGGCTGAAACAGTGGCTACGTTAAAAACATTCTGAACAACAAACACAGCTCCTCTCTTGGACACAAGCTATACCTGTGCATATCCAGTCTCTCTTTCCTCATCCACTGTCTCTCTTTTCTGTTCTTGAATGTGCAATAGAGCGTATTCACCCATGTGACCACAACAAGCTTTGGCGGCCATGTTGGGGTCCATGCACGGCATTGTTTTGCTGTGTTTTATGCCGCTTTTCTTAAGAAATGAACATTATATCCTGAAGGAGACACAATTTCAGTTCCAAACGGCGTGTCTTGTGATTATTGTGCTGTCCCTGATTGTTGGATGTGGAACGCATGATTCAGAATATGAGTTTATCAGCTCAACAAGACAGAAATAGTTGTTAATGTCCCATGGTCGATAGCGGAAATGAAAACTGTTTTACAGGAACGGGACCAGGCTATGTGATGGTAACTAGGGGTAACGGGACTCAAGCCGCGCCGCCTTTCTGCCGCAACTGGTTGCGAAAAGCGAGTTAACCACATTAAGTGTCGAGAGAGTAAAATCAGGCAAAAAAGTGGTGCACTTTTGGTGTGAATAAGTCTGCAGACTGTGACTTCATGTAATGACTTGGACGTTGTAGCAATGTTGTAGCAATGCATCGTGTATAAAGATACAATGAGCAATTATCATATTTTATCATATTATCATAGCATTACTATTATCATATTTTATCATAGCAATACTATCATCATATTTTTGTGCAATACTGTTATATCTTTTATATTTTGTGCCATATTTTATATATATATATATATATATTTTTTACCTTAAGTGTATTGTAATTCCGTGTTAGGATGATTGAGCAAACTAAGCTTTTCATTGTAGAATAACTGTCTGTTATCTGTGCTTATGACAGTAAAAACATCTTGAATTAGTTTTACAGATAGTTGTAGGTTATCGATTTCTGTGGTATAAAGTTCTCACCATCGGTGAGAAGGGTACACTGTTAATACGGGTCCCTTCTCAATGCACTTACAGTCGCCCCCACCGCAGTGCATACGGCACGGGAAACTAAAGCAGAAAATTAAAGCAGGCTGTGTATTGCACCCAGCCCAGCACTACTCTACAATGTCACCAATACAGTTGTGAGCAGACAGAGATGTTTTCTATCACATCATGTAATCGCAGAGGAGGTCATCTATTGCAATAGTAAATGTGATGCGTCAGGTATTACTTTTCGCAAGACCAGTTGGGAAGACTTAGATGTTGTTGTTGGAAACAGATACAGTGTGAGGAAAGGATGTCCCTGAGGGGGCTGAAGTGGTGTAAAATAGAAAGAGAAAAATCTCTCTGACAATTTTTTGAAGGTACTCTGTTAAATTGTGTGTGTCCCCTGAGTCCTGAGAGTGTCATCATGCCCAGCACTGTTAATTAGAAATATCAAACTGGTCCAAAATACTGAGAAATAACGTATTAGTTTGATGTGGATCAGAGCACAGAGGGATGTGTCATTGTAGGAAGCCTTCATTTAGGATACACGCTGTTGTGGATGTGAGATGAGAGTACGACTGTTACAGATATGAACCTTTCTTGACACCCCACACCTACATATTACATCTTGCCAAAAATATCAAACATATACCCCATGCAGTGTGCCTCAGAAAAAAGCCTGCTCACCATGCAGCCACTCAGTGACAAAGCGCATTATGAGCTCCAAGCATTGTGTAATTTAGTCCTTCTGAACAGTGCAATGATCTATTTCTTGATCTATTCCTCTCCCTTTATCCGACCTTTATCATGAAATAAAAAAGAAGCACAGACATTGGCAGCTACAATTTTAATGTGTCTCGGTATTAAAGGACAAGATGAAGAAAATACGTATATAAGACTGCAGGACCACACAGGTTATTTCATTATTCATTATCTGTTTCTTTACAGTAAACCTGATATGGCACATTGGAGAGATTTGAAAGCTGTATGAACAAGTTTACAAAAGTTAAGTGTGCTGTGGTTAGCAGGTTAGACGATTTATGAAGATATCAACAATATCATTCATGTTGTTTTTTATCATATAAAAGAATAAAGAAATAACCTCTCATTCTGTTGAGTCTACAGAAAGCTTTACACATTTGTAAATGTCTATATATGTATGTTTTTCGTCTTTGTTTTCTTTATGCCGTTGGCCAGTTGCCAGGTGTCTTGAGAATCTTTGTACCCACTCAAACTCATTGCTCTTTTCCTTCTGTCTTACAGTTGCCCTGTTCCCTGTGCAGGATAATGGAACGGCTGTGGTTCTCTTTGCTGTTGCTGGCAGCAGCATGCAGGGGCCAGCCGTGTCCGAAACGTTGTATGTGCCAGAGCCTTTCTCCATCGCTCGCTATTCTCTGCTCCAAAACTGGCTTGCTGTTTATTCCTGCTGCCATTGACCGGCGTACCGTGGAGCTACGGCTCCAAGAAAACTTCATTACAGGTATAAGACCCCTCCAGTCTGTCTTGTATTCCATTTACCGTGAACCAATGCAGGGAATTAAGCTATTTTGCATGGTCTAGTCAGTTCTTACTCATCATCTTCAATGATTTCAAGAGGGAACATGATGTCTGCTATTATATTGAGAAGTAGATTGCAAAAGATATGTGTAGGCAGCTTAAATATACCACTGAAATTCAAAGGGCACATTTGATGCAGTGAGGAGAGTGAATGTAATAGCACTAAAAACAATTCTTGGCTCAAGTGATATTTCTTATGAGTCTGGTTCTTTTGAACTTTCAAATGTTGAAACTTTTTTGTTTTGTCGTTCAGTCTGGCAAATCTCATTAATGATTCATCTTATATCAAAGAACTAGCTCTACTTATTTTTAAGAACTGAAGTGTTGCTTTATCCTTTTATTTTAATCTGGATTACCTTTCTCTTCCACCAACACAGCTACCTAATCTTTCCATACCCAATGTACAATACATTGTTTTCCATAGTTCCATAGACACACAGACTAAACTAAAACTAGTTTCACAAGGTCCAGTAAGATAATTTGATGCCCCATTAACAACATTACACAGCCATCTATTTAAGTCACATTGTTCATGTCCAAATCAATTTAGTTTAAATTCAGCACTATCTTGTGTTTAAATATCCTTGGTATCATGGGGTCCAGACTCTGAGAGGCTAATTTATCATGGACCTTTTAATCTAAATCTAAAACTAAATGGTTGGCATGTGGCCAAATATGATCATAGAAGCTAGTTTAGCAGAAAAGTCCATAAAGTAACAGACACTTTCTTTTTAGTACTTTCCTCTTACATCATTTTGCTATTCATCTTTCAAAGTTGTAAGAACCAGGGTCATATTTCCGTTATCAATCAAAAATTGTTCTTTAAAACCTATTTATTGCATGATATATTTCTTGACGTCCATACTTTCACGAATAGTAGGGGTGTGTATCTGCAGGGTAACTGAGAAGCTAGAAGCTAAAAGTGCTAACAGCACAAACAATGCAGAGGGTGGGTTACACTTCTCCTCCAATGTGGTTCCAGCCTGGCTTAGGGGATGACATTACCAGTGCTAACCGTGGTATGAGCGCTGCATTAGCACCATTGGTGGACACAGTACCTACGTCTGCTGTTTGACAGCTGAACGCGGTGTGCGATCCCAGCCTGCTGCCTGTTATTTCTGTGGTGCAGGCTGGGCTCTGAGAGCAGAGGAACACATGAGCTGGCAGTTGTGCAATGACAAAAAAAGCTAACAAGGAAAATAATTTTAATACATATAGTTTGGTTTTTAGGGCTGTGAAATGGTTAAAAATTTTTATCAGATTAATCACAGGTTTTTGTGGATTAATCATGATTAATCACATATTATCGATATTCTCGGTAAAACATGTCCGGGAAAAAGAGGACGTCTGGTCACCAGGTAATTCTCATTACTCACAGAAGTCCAGTGATCCCCCGTCAGCGCCACATGATCCGTAGCAGCCAAGTCATTTTCCTTTTTGTTCTTTCCAGCTTCATGCAGCCCGTGGATTTTTGTCATGATTGTGCGTCTTTGCGGTGCTTTGATGCTCGGGTCCCCCGTTGCCACTCGCAAAACTTTGGTGAACCCCTCATCCTCAACAATATTAATTCCGCAACTGTGCTGCTCAGCTTGTCACAGGCAGACTTAGTGGAAGCTCATTCTGCACATGCGCTAAATGTGTTAAAAAAAATTAACTAATTAATCCTGTAATTTAATCATAATGACTTAACGCGTTATTTTTCACAGCTCTAATATATATATATATATATATATATATATATATATATATTCTAATATTATTACTTAATAATAGAAAATTACTATTTTATATTATTATTTTATTTATATATATATTTATACATAGAAATAGTTTGCGGTGGCAAACTAGCTAATGGGACTCACAAAGCTTTCATTCACATGATGAAGGAAGTTCCCTATTGGTATTTGTATTATTTTAAGGCTACTAATAATAGGACTAGCATCATCATTTTAAATGAACCAAGCCCTACTAATTATTATGTAATATGTTTGGTCACTTGGGACTCAATTGATAAAGCTTCTCTTTGTGTTCATTCTGCTCACCCCAGCTGTTCGAAGAAGGGACTTTGCCAACATGACCAGCCTGCTACATCTGACCCTTTCCAGAAACACCATCAGTCAGATTCTTCCTTCAGCCTTCAATGACCTGCGGCGACTCAGAGCACTCCATCTGGACTCTAATAGATTAACTGTGATAAAGGTGAGACTGATAAACTGGTGTAATGATGGTAAGTGGGAATGAATATTCGGATGCATTCTTGGAGTGATCAAGTGATTTAGAGGTCTTAAAGTCTGGATGGGTGGTTAATAGATACACACATTTGAACGAAAAAGCGACAATGACAGAAAGATAATTGTATTGCATTTTTGCTTTTTCTCCAACCAGGATGAACATTTCAAAGGCCTGACCAACCTTCGTCACTTGATCCTTGCCAACAACCAGCTCCACTCTATATCTCCCCATGCCTTTGATGACTTCTTATCCACACTGGAGGATCTCGACCTTAGCTACAACAACCTTGCCCAAGCGCCTTGGGACACAATTGGGCGCCTAACCAATGTCAATACCCTAAATATGGATCATAACCTTATAGAAAATGTTCCCCAAGGGGTATTCACCAACCTCCACAAGTTGGCCAGGTATATTGATAGATTATCTGATGTTGTGAAAACAAATAATGTAAAGATGCACAGGATGGTTTAGTGATCAACTTAACAACAGTTGTTATGCTGATACTGTATCTGTGTATTTCTTCCTTAATCCATCCCTCATCTTACCCCGTCAATTAACAGGCTCGACATGACGTCCAACAAGCTGAAGAAAATTCCCCCGGACCCATTGTTCCTGAGAATCCCAGTTTATGCCAAGTCCAAAGGCTCCCCCCTCACGTCCCTGGTGTTGAGTTTTGGTGGCAACCCCCTTCACTGTAACTGTGAACTTCTGTGGTTGAGAAGACTGACCAGAGAAGATGACCTCGAAACATGCGCCTCTCCCGCTGACCTCAGTGCCAAGTACTTCTGGACAATACCTGAAGAGGTGAGCTTTTCAAATGCAGGACACTAATACAAAATATTGTATAACCTTATAAACCATATAATTTCAATCATGATGATACAAATAACTTCATACTTTTTTGCCCTTTAGGAGTTTATTTGTGACCCACCAGTTCTGACTCGTAAGTCACCTCATACAGTGGCTATGGAAGGCCAGCCCGCCAGCCTGAAGTGCAAAGCCAACGGTGACCCAGAGCCTGAAGTCCACTGGATCAGCCCTGAAGGGCGACTTATATCTAATGGCTCCAGGTACTACGATTATTTCTATAGAGTTATATGTTTTTATTTTACTTAGCATTAACTGCATTTCTCAATAAGTGTATTGATTGTATAATTTTTCAAAAATAAATTAGAGGTGTTAATTTAGGGCATGTGACTTAGCTCCATCTTAAGATGGTGTCAGAAAAGTGGCAAACCAGGTTGCAGGTGCAAGACAAGCGTTCGTTATATTTCTCCCTGTACTGCTTCACCTCAGCGCAACCAAGTCAAAAAGTCAGACAGGGTTGTCCCATGTATTTTTAGTTTTGGCTGTAGTAATAGGGCGTAGGCAGATTGTGTGGGCCAACTCAGAGTCAGGATTAGAAGGTAGCTGTTGAGGTCATCCCTTGGGTTTTTACAATCTTAAGAGGTTTTGTTCAGTAAAAGCTATTTCATGGAAATGAACCATTGTTGGATTGTTGGAAAATACAATTTGGTGTATGCTATCACTTATGTGGATGAAGCCCACAAGTTGTCAGCAACTATCCACTCAACTATCCCCTTATCCTGGCTGTCACACCATTGATTCTGAATAGAGTGTGGTTGGATGCTGGTGTAGGAAATGTTGGCAACATCAGCTGCTGGAGGCAGCGAAGTACAGGTGTGACTTAATGGTTGATCGGAAGGACAGTGATTACCAATTGGCTCGTTTGTGGGTGACAGATAAAAAGGGCTTATGTGACTGGGATATGTGGACTAGAAGGGAGTTGCCTCCTAGATTGGAAGTGACAGAATAATGGTGGAACAAGATGTAACCCGAACTGAACATGTCTTAAATAACTGGGGAGGGAAAGGCTCTCCAAGTTCATATAAAGTCCTGACTATGCCAACTGCCTGAACGTTTTACAGTATATGTGTTACCTTGTTGTAACATTTACAATACAGTCAATGCATTGAACTTATTCGCTTTATGATGCATCTCAATCTGTTTCAGAACTTTGGTTTTCCCAAATGGAAGCCTGGAGATCAATGTCACATCCCTAAAGGATTCAGGTAACTTTACCTGCATTGCCTCCAATGCAGCGGGTGAATCTACAGGAAGGGTGGAGCTAGTTGTCACGGCGATGCCCCATCTGGCGAACAGCACGAGCCGCAGCCGAGACCCGTCCTCTGAACCGGCCCCTTCTGACATCCTAACCTCCTCCAAGGTTGCTCTGCCAAACAACGAGACCAGAGGGGCAGACCGGAGGGTCTCATTGGTAGAGTTGACAGGGAACTCTGCCCTCATTCGATGGATCAGTCAGACTTCTTCAACTGGAGTTAGGATGTTCCAGGTCCAGTACAACAGCTCTGGGGATGACACCCTGGTTTACAGGTCTGTTAAACTACACTATCAAAACTCATGACTTGTCTGTGCTGTTTAATGATCTGTACTTATTACAGTTGTACAGCTATGGGCTCTTTGAGGAGTCAAGTTCAGCGCCTGTGTGTTAATAAGGAGGCATCAGCCACTGCTATGAGGATGAGAACAGATGATAGATGATACCAATGGAGATTAGCCAGTCATCCTGTTGTAAAAGTATAATCAGTTAAAATGATAAAGACACCTGTAGTGGAACAGAGGCATTGCCGGGTTCGCTGGCCTGAGCCAAATGTGATTGTGGTTGTTCCAACGCTTGTCCGTCAACTTGCTTCAGTACCACGTTGATGTGCTAATCTTGTTGCCACATTCTATACATATATATATATATATATATATATATATATATATATATATATATATATATATATATATATATAATATTGCACCAGGAATATGATATTTTTCCATACATTATTAGTTTCCTTTCCGTTGTCAGATTTGACTGACTGGCACCTCTTAAACTGGGGACGATCAAACCCTTACAACCTTTGGTAAAATGTTAAAAAATCAATGTTTAGGGCAAGACAATTTGAGTTGATCCCATAAACAAACAGGTATGGTTTTCTGCTTTGTTTGCACAAAATGCTTCTTCACATACAGCACACTGTCATCCCAAGTCTAAATATAACTACAATGAAATGCCCTTTTAATTTTATTGGATTTAATTTCATTAAATTCTGCTTGATAGTGGTGTAAGCCTCACTTAGTGTTCGTCATTTGAATATGTATAAAGGTCAATGTGTAGCAAATCATATTAATCATTGAATCACAGCAAGGGCATGCTGGACTTGTGCATGAGACTCAAGGAATTTCAATGAATTGTCTAATTGGTGCGTTCTTGTGTCACAACAGTAATTCAATTATCAACAGCAACAGAATATCTTATGAGAAACTGTTACAGTCATTTTTGTAAAAACAAAAACAAAAATTCGGTAAATGATCATAGAGCGCTTGCACGTCTTTTAATTAAGATTTCTTTGAAACCTTGGTGGTCATGGGGCATCTTCCACATTTTCTCTATGTGCAAAATAAAACAACGCACTGGCAACATTATTTGGCAAATATCTCGGAAAGCTCTGTTTATTTTTGTTCTGATGAGTTTTCATATGTTGGGGAGTAGTCATGGCAACAGGTTGGGAAAATCTCCCAGATCGTGTTATGAGTGACAGGTGGCTTTAATACTATCACACACTATTCATTATTTTCATTTTCTCAAAGGTGCAAATAATATGGCCAAATAAAGGCTCATCACTCTGTCATTACAGGAGTAAATCAGAAATGTCTTCACTGCCCTAAAGCATGATCTAATATCTGATTTAGCTCTGCTTAGTCGTTTTTCTCTTCCTCAACAGCTGGAACTGTCACTGGCGAAAAAAAGATTTTTGAAAGAAAAACCTGTAATGGTAGAATTTGTCAAATCCATCTACATTGACAGGAGAATCAGACAGCACTTGTTCATTTGTGAAATGTCAACACTTATGTGATATGGAATTGGGGGATTTTCGAGAAGTGATTATAACGTTATTTCTAAGCTGAAGGACACTTGTATATTCAGACAGTTCAGCTAACTGAGGGTGACAAGCAGCTTCTTACGATTCTAAGCATGGCTACCCGTCTCCTGCATAGCAACCTCCCATCTGCACCTGCCCGTTCAAGGTTGGATGCAGTTTGTGGGCACTGCAGGGGACAAATAATAACCCCCTTTACAGATCATTGTAGTTATGTGTAGATCTTTGTGTGGGTAGCTGTCAATCTTATGAGCCTCACATTATTAAGCAGATTGTCTGGATGTGTACAATACGTAATAAACTTTATAATACAGGTAGATCAAATCAAGCATTTTCCGACATGAGGCAAGTTCTCTAAACATCATAAAGGGGAAAACTGATGGAGGAAAGATGGACGGGAGCAGCATAAGGCACTTCAGAGAGAAGCAGCATGAGGCACTTCTTTATCGGTGGCTGGGTGTCATCCTCCATCCTGCTTTCAACTGACCTGTTAGTCAGTTTTATAGTCCCGATGTGCATCCCGTATGTGTGCGGACACGCAGGCTATGCAACCGGGACTATTTTCTCTATGCTACTGAAATGCGATACAAATGGTTTGGTGGCTACAACTATTACGGGGTTAGGATTAGGGTTGTAAGCAGCAGCAGAAGACACAATGTGTTCGCCACCTGCAGTTTGCAGTGATGGCAATCATCAAAAATGCTTCTAGAAATACATGACCATGAGTTGTGGTTGTTTTATTTAGATGAAGAACTACAGGAGAGAAACACCTCCTGCAAGGTAACCAACTTTATACGTAAACTTGCTGCTGTGTTAAAAAGTTATCCCACGGCATTCAGTTCAGATCACGGTTGCAATTATTTCTTTATTAAAACAAGGTGAATTTATTGGTTGCTTTTATAGTTCTGACAAACTAGCTGCTTAACAAATGGTTGCTGTAGTATTAAACCATACTTGCTGCTGACATGGTAACCAAAAGTGTTGCCAAATCAATCAGGACAGAAGTCTTAAGGATTACAACTTTGAGTTAAAAAAATAATAAGAACGAGATCTTAATGGAAGTTTGACAATTTCAGTGCCGGTACCAAGCCACTGTCCAATGAATGAGAAGAAGGCTTTACAAATGCATGTGCAATGTGGCACAGCACATGGAAAACATATTGAGGCTTGAGCTACGCTATAGCTTAATCTTAAATACCTTACCCATATCGCTGTCAGAAAAAAACGTCATGTTGCATAATAATAAGTTCTTATAATCTTCCTTTATCGCATAAGAGCATGACTTTGATACTATGCTTGGATTCACATGCCATTGTGAGATTAACATACATTAGGAGGCCTCATCATTGCACCAGCTCTGCTCTGATTAAAAAAAGAAGAAGAAAAACAGCCCTGAGTGTATCTGTGTGCACATGTGTACATCTCCTCTTATGTCTTTCCTTTGGTCAATATCCACTAAGAGTGGTGAGGCACAAAGCCATAAAGAGAGAAGAGGTTGGGTGGCAAGAAACAGAGAATGAGAAAACAACATATTGGTACCACAAGGAGAGGCCATTTGATCTTAACAAATGTATTTAGCTTTATATTTTGATGGATTAAATACAAAACGCATATTTTAAAAACTGATGGTCGATTAGAATTGATAGAAAGAAAAATCTAAGTGTGTTTCTTTCTCATAAGCAGAGTGTGAATATTGCTTTGCGCAACAAGAGGTGATGAACTTCCACGAACTTAATATTCTCTTGTATTTATTTCTTTTTTTTACATCCTCAGAATACATTGTATACTAATTCACTATGTTCAAGGCACATTGGAAGAACATTTTAACTCATTTTACGACACAATAAGTCCTACTATTCTTATTTTTTTACCACTGAACAAATAACATATTGTTATCTATACATTGCCTTCAGTGTCCTTTTTATTCAACTTTTATTTCAGCAGGCAACTAAATGTATTCTCATATTTACTTTTTAAAAGATCACCAATTGTTCAGATTTTCAAAGAAGTCTAAAGCCTAAAGAGGGCTCTCTGACAAAAAAATAACATCCTGACTACTTATGATCAATGTCATTAAAACACAGTGTTTGTGTGAGTCTGTGTGCATGTTTAAGTGTGCATACTTGGAAAACCATTGGTCAGTAGTGTATTAATTAACCCAGTGTCTTCAAAAATGTCTGACTAATCAATGCCTTTTCATGTGTGCATCTGTGTGTACACATAATCAATGGCAACAGACCTTTGCAGGAGGCTTCTCTAAGTGTCTCTTGTGTCGGTGTCTCTCTCGCTGTGTGTGAGTGTGTGTGTTTATGTGTGTTATTTTAAGGGAGACTGCATTTGCTCACATTTCTTTTTTCTCTCTTTTGTTTTCTATTTAATCCTTACTATGAAGGAGGTGTCTGTTTCATATCTATCAATAACAATTCACAGCATTGTGGAAGCTTTTTTGTAGATAATATTCATGTTAAATGAATAGTTGCATGTTCCGTCTAACCTGAAATTGAAACTAATCTCATAGTACTTTGAGTTGGTGGGTAGCCCCGTTTGCATCAATTGTCGATTTTGGCTACTCTATCTATTCAAAAGGCCCCACATGTTTTATTCTGAAATTGTGTGTTGCAGAAACACTGAGATACTAATATAAATGGTTGTAAGTTATCTTACCCATTAAAAAATATAGGGTCTGTTGTATGGTCTAGCTCAGACTAAACAATCAGACAGTGGAACAGAACAAGCCTATCAGAAAATTTGTAAAATTCAGTGCGCTAGATAATTCCATTTTGACTCAACGTTTTACTACCTGGATGAATTACATAATATACGCCTAGTTTCTTCTCATTCTAATGCCTCCTCGTAAAGCGTCCTTTTTTCCCCTGCCTCGATTATTTCCCCTTTTCCCCTTTCTCTGTTGCATCGTATTTTTCTACTGCTAATCATCCATTGCATTTTTCTCTTTCGTTCTATTTTTATTTTCTGTAAAATGTACACCGCGTATGGTAATTATGAAAGGAGCGCTAGACTATAAATGAATCTGGGACTTGCTTTCATGTAATGAATGTATCGCTGTCCATGTGCAGCAAAAATAGAGAGACTGTTTCCCCCTATAGTGTTTAACCCGTTATGTACGGTAGGTTGCTGTTTAACTTAGTTTCATTTAAACAATGTGTGTGCGTGCATGCATGTGTGCGTGTGTGTGAGAGCTTTTGGGTCAAGCTAGAGGTCAAAAAGGATCAATAGCTTAGATTTCACCACAGGCCTCACCAGAGATTGCACATTATTAAACCAAACAAACCTGGCATTAGGTTAGCTCGCTTTCTGTGGCTGGGCAGTCAATCCAAAGCTATATTTGCCTAAAAGTACACTTTTTGTTTCAGAATGTTGTGTAAGTACTTGTCAGAACAATCTGAGGAGATGTAATTCTGGGTGTTTCAATTTGGTCATGATGTGGTCTGCATTGCCTCCAGAGTGAATCTCTATATGTGTTTTACATATTTCACAAGACAAAAGGAAAAGTGCACACATAAATAGACTTAATCTCCATCAGCGGTCTTGCCATTGCCATGAGGGATGCCTGTAACCACGGTGATGCTTATTAGAGACCAAAGATGGTGTAGTTTTAGAAAATGGTCCTATCACTTACAGGACAACTCAATAAACTAGATGGTTATTTCAAGCCTATACCTTTAGGCCTCATGCTATAGTAATTCTCTTCACTGAGAATTTGAGAGCTAAACTCGCATGTTAAGCTGCAGTGTAAATGCAGCGTGGATGTAGCATGTGATTTGTAAGGGCTAGGGTTTGGTCTTGTGACTCTGGGGCATAATAAAGGTATGCAGATTTAATGTCATAATGCAAACTTGATCACCTAATGGATGTGGTCTAGCTCAACATAATGCTTTGTGAGCAGAATCTGACTTGACTGTGTTGAGATCTGCCATACAGAGCATCCTGTTTGTGGAATTAAATTGAAGTGGAAACTGTGCCTCAGCTGTAGCATGCATTGCTGCATCTCTACCATTTCCAGTACTATACGTTGTCAACAAATTCCAGCTGGAGCACATAGCTGAATCCTTCACTGCAAAAAAAAATCTGCTTAAGGAAATTAGGTTAATTTATGCCTTTTACTTACATATGATCTGCCAATGGTGTGACTCCTTTGTAACGTTTCAGTAATATCACTGAAATGTGGACACTTGAAAAGAGAAAGAAAAAGGCAGAATAAAGCTATGAAACAAGTTCATTTTAATTAATATAAGGGAAACAATCTTACTATGTTTGCAGGTATTTTAGTTTGATTTTACAAAACATGTGATATTTTATCCCATTTCAGTCAGTGAAAGTCAAAATTATGTCATTATAAGGTAGAAAGTAGAACTATGAAATAATAAGTGTGCATGCACTTCAGTGGACTTTCTATGTCATAATTATGACTTTCTATATTATAATTTCGACTTTCTATCTCATAATAACGACTAAAGCACCATTACACATACATGAGTAAACAATCACAAACACGGTAAATAGATATAGCTTCAAAAAACTATTAAAGTACCATTTGATTATTCTCTTAAATTCCAGTCAGTCCTTTGTTGAGTATGTGGGGTACGATTTTTGAGTGTGTGCATGTTTGTGTCTGTGTTACTGTTTGTCCAGGTTGATCTCAAGAATTGTATTCGCCTCACACTTTCTTCACCACGCAAGGGCAGACAGAGATCGACGTGAACCTTTTTCAATAACAGAAACACATATACACCCACAAAGACGCTCGCAGACGGCAGAACTCTGCCTGTGACCCGACTGTCTCTCTACCTTTTCTGCATTGTCCGTGGTTTGTAATTCTTTGGCTAATGGACAGACACATCAAATCTGCTCAGCACAGCACAGTCAGGATATAATGACTGTAAACATGCATTAATAACAGTTCCATTATGAGCAGGAGATAGCTGCTCTCGTGGAAGTTTACTCAGAGATGCTGCGCCCATTTTGTGACATTAACAAACGCAAATGCTCTTTCTGTACCTTAAAGATGAAAACAAGTGTTGACACTGATGCCTCATTATTTTTAAAACTCAATTATCTGACCTGTTGTTGCATTTAAAGGACGCTTTACTCACACAACTCTGGAAAAATAGGTTAACAGATGAGTATTGTCTATGATTAAAATACTCAAGAATACATTCAGTTCTCTTCTGATTGAATACATGAAGTATAGATTGCTGAAATCCATTAGAGTGCTTAGTATGGTGTTAAGAGTAAATTGCCACGGGTTATTAAACTGAAATATAAATTACCGGATGTCAGTGAACAAGTAGTTTTAATTTAAGTGTGTATGTGTGGGTTGGTGAGTGGTTTAAGGGTGTTGGGGGGTTAATAGCATTGAAGCAGGTGATGTGAGCATCTGAGGCAAACCTGGGTGGGCTGAGGTGGGACTGCTTGAGCAGGATGGAAAAACAAGAGAGGGAGAGAGAGAGGGAGTTTGAGAAGGTGGGTGCATGCAGTAGGCAAACATTTAGTTCAACAGATACACAATATTAAGCACAAACAAGCCTGTTCTTGTGTGATGTGCATTCGTCTATTTTTTTTTAAAGTTTGATATAATGGCTTGATGGTTACATTTCATAGCCCCAAATCAATAAAATAATTAGATTTTGTTGCAAAACTAACCGACCAACTAAATCAAACATGCTTGTGGCTGAGTGGTCAATAGGCAAATGATCTTGTTTAAATCTTGATTTAAATTCCTTTCACAACTTCACAATTTAGTAAACCTGGTTTTAATGAGCAGTTATAAAGTTATTGTTGAAAGAGAATCCATGATTTCAGGGAGGACTTACTATTTCCCATATTTAGTTATAATGTGTAAGATGTTAGATTGTCCTTCAATGCTTAAAACACTTAGCATGTTTTTAAACTGTTCGACAAGGCTGTTGTTTAAAGGCTTTAAACTGCTCCAGTTGCATGATAGACAGGAAGTGCACTGATAAACACAGGGAAAGAGATACCAAAAATCAGATAAAAGAACTGTAATTGTACTGCATGGTAAAATACTGCAATACAAATGTATCTTATTTCTAGTTTAAATGAATCAAGCTGGTAACCTGATAACATTATATATCACTTTGTTCAGTTCACAAAAAGGTTTGCTTTACCGAATATTTGTATTAGTGTGTGAGGATGAAGATCTTCCTGTTTAAAAGTGAGACAAATGCAAAAATACATGGAAGCCTTACTGGACAAAACTGCACTTCATTGATGTTTGCACAGTTCAGTAAGTACTCTACTATTAGTGTCCATATTATCTACTCCACTATTATTGTCCATATTATCTACCCTACTATTATTGCAATGAATCTTTCATTTTTTAAATATGTAGTTCAGTAAAACAGGATGAAAAAAAAGAATCATACAAACCCACAGTGGTAAATTGAGTGATATGAATAATGAGTTAGTCCCAGTTACCCGCCCAGTTTCACACTAAATTACAATTTGATGAGTTAGCCTGGGCCATATGTGTTTGACCTTGAAAAGGGAAATAATATATTTTGGCAGCAGCTTGCTTTCATAATATCTTCCATTAATACAGTGACAATGTTCAGGAAATGAGTGTGTTTAACAAGATCCTAATAGCTCATTTCGAGACTCACACTGAAATGTACTACACCGACACACCAAAGGGAAGATATTCAGGTTCTTAGCAGCAGAAGGTACAATATCACCAAAATGAATACATGTGGTTGATAATATTGCGCACACACAATCATGCACGCTCATGCGAGAATCCCCAATTCCACTGGTTTTTCCAATGAGGAGTCAGTTTGCTCTAGGACATTGTCATTTCATTGAATGACTCACTGTGAACGTACTAATGAGCTTGAGGGCCCAATTACAAATGACTGTCCACACATGTGATGCACACACATGCACATTGGCATCACTGGTACCTGCTGTATTTGTGCCAATTAAGGCCGGAGTTATTGAGTCGGATCAAAGAGGTTAAGTTCAAAGACACTGAAGACATGGTCTATTTTGTCGTCTCTTTTTGTCTTTCTTCATGTGGGGTTCTTCTAAGTCTATATTCCATCAGCCTTTTTTTAATTAAAAAAAAAAAATCCTCTTCAGTCAGTATCACTTTCCTATACCCTATACCCTATATCCTACGTGTATAGGCTTGGCCCTATCCCTGTTTTTACACTGCCTTCCTCATCTTTACACCCGGTTCTGCTGCTCTCACTTCATGTCCCTTTGCTTTTCTGCTTTTATCTTTTCTCATCCCCACACTTCCTTCTCTTTCTATTCTTAAACTTGGAGTCTTACCCTGCATGTTTACCCCTTCACTTATTGCTTCCTCACTCTACCTCCCTTTCCTCTTCGGTCTGGGCTATTTGCAGAGCTCAGCAGAACGCCGTCGGCTGCCTGACCTATAATCCCCTTGTTTGGCGTCTTGTTGCCGTTCTCATCCTCGTTCCAAATCAATGTTTAATTATCCTGCATCCCCCACACACCCTTCGTAGGTTATTTTCCCCTCTTCATTGGTCCGCTACTCACGTTCCTTTTCCAGCCCCAACACACCCAGCTGTCAACTCTTTATGGATGTAGAAGAGTAATTTAAAAACAGACAGTGAGAGAAGGAGAAATTATTAAATGATAGCGCAAAAACAGAGCCAGTGGGTTAAAGGAGGAGACTGGGACAGGAGGGGGAGGAGAAGAGCAAAGAGAAAACATGAGAGGATGAGGGGAAAGGAGAAAAGGGGATTTGGATGTTAAGTAGGGATAAGAGCTGAGGGACGGTGGATAGATTGCATCTCGCAACACTCAATGAAATATGAGTAAATAAATTCTTCATTAATGATTGAGTTGCCATCATGTGCTTGCACAAGCTTAATATTCAATCATGATTTATCTATGTTTTAAGCTGCCTAGTAGTGTTGAACTCAGACCTCCTGATGTGACAGCAGCTGTGAGAGACTGAAACCTCACAACATAGTTCATAGGTGTCAATATTTCAAACATGTTTTGATTCATTTATTTAGTCACTGACTCCTCCACTTTGAAGGTTGCCATTTCCTAAAAATATGCTTTTTGGGGCGATGGCCTGAAAAGCATATTTTTAAGCCATGTCCAATTATTATTGGGATCAATACAAATTCAAAACTCAGGTTTAGGTATCTTGCATAACTAGTGTGTACTTAGTGCTCTGATGGAGTTGGAGGTGAGGACTGTACATGATAAGTGAGCAGAACTGTGTTGGAAGCATACTACCTTAGCTGGCATTTAATCTGCAGACACACAGTTTTGATCCATGGTTGGGTGGCTCAGCTAAAGCCCCCCTTTAATGCTGAACAGGAATCAATTAACAAAAATAAATGAAACGAACAAATCATGAATAGAGAATGCATATAACATATGAAAACAGTATTCTGCCAAACATTTAGTTTGACACACTAATTAAAACAATGAAAAGAAAAGAAAAACCCATCAAGATGAGGATCAATAGCAAGGAAAGCAAGCCCAACCAATTACAATCATGGAAAACCAATCCAATAGATTGAGTGTTTTGCAGTCCAATGTAGTTCAGCAGTCAAGTAGGATGCGATTAACTATAAGTCTTTGGCTGTTTTGTCCTTGTCCTATTTGCAAGTGCTTTGCAGTTGATTGGGGTTAATGTTTGTGCTGAAATCCGAAGTCACTACAGCATGAAAACCCCTTTGACCCTGTTTGCCATCTTTAAATGTGTTATTAGCTGTTTATGAATAGATTTTGAAACAAAAAACATTCCCATTCAATCAATTTTGTATTTTCTTAAAATGTGTGGGTTTGTAGTCACTTCCCCATCATGTGCAGTACAACATTAATCCAACCTTGAACCGTGTCCTCTCTGTACCACCTCTTTTGGTTGATAGAAAACATTTCTCTCATAAATAGTTAATGGTAGAAATTTCCCCAAAATGCATATATTTTGTTTGGGTGTGGGTGTGTCAGTGCTTGGATTTGATGCAGTTCAAGAATGTGATATGTGAACCCATAATGAGGCAGAGGCCAGTTTGCAGGTTGTGTGAAACAGAATTACAACAAAGGCATTGATGTTATGTTCTGTGGCTGTGTTGAATATTGTGGGAACTGTTACACTTAAAATATACAACTCTAATTTCCTCTCTCTCTCTCTTTTCTTCTTTCTTCCTGTTCTTACTTGATCCCTCCATTATTCATACCCTTATCCTCATACTCCTTCCTCAGGTGTCTTCTACTATTTCCTTATATCTTCTAATCCAAGATTCCTTCTCAGAATAAACAGACATACTCCTCCACTCATATGTACACAGTTCTCCAGTGTCATACAGGATTGGGTCATACATTTACAGATGTCAAGGGTTTGAATTGTGCAATTGCTGAGTATTTCACCTCACATTATCACTGCACAATGTAATTAGCTGTGGACAAAACTGGTGGGTTACAGTATTTGAGATCTCGCCGTCGACAAATCAGTTATCACCTTTTAATAATCGGTTTGATCTGTGAATTTAAAATATGTTTGGTTCCTTAAAATGTCTGTATCAACCCGCATAATTAATATTGTATTCAAGTTTGGAAGCAAAGTCCTAAAGAAAAGTTTAAAAGGTTCTGTTCATTACTGCTGTGAGATTAGGAAATGATTTCAACGATGCTCAAATTAATACATGAAACAAACTGGTCACAGCAAGTAATTAATTAAATTAATTTAAAAAATGATGAGAAATAAAACATTTAAACAAGGATTAATAAACAATAAGAAAGATGGCAGATGCTGAAATTTAGAAGTCATGTAAAAATAATATTATTACAATAAATATTAAGAAATAAAATTCATGGATTATGTCTAAATATGGGCATGGAGTGCAGTGTATGGCTGCAACTCTATTGTGTAGTTAAGTGAATGGGACAAGAACATGAGCAATAACCTTTTTAACACTTTTAATCTAATTAATTCTTTCAAATAATAATGGACTGTTTAATTGATTATCAAAGTAATTGTGAGTTGCGTCCTAAAACAATCATAAGTGCCATATTTCATCACATTTTCTCTATGATTTGGCATTTTTTGACTGATCATCTTTTAATTAAGTCATCTCATTATCCCACATTGCATCAGAATGGTGAATTAGCTCCACCAGATTAATCTCAATCTCAACGCTTTCTACTCAGATAACAGTATATGGCCGTAATTTCTGTGACAAATATCACGTTGCTTGAGTTATATGACGCAAGTTTAACACATGCAGGCAACTGCTGCATGTCCGTCATACGACTATAGAAACTATGTATTGGTATTACTCAAGCAGCTTTTTCTGAATTATAGTCCCAATATTTGATTTTCATATGCTATTTTTGAAAAGAACATCTACTGAAGCAACCATGATGTGAATCATTCATCAGTATTACTAAAAAAAAACTACTTTACAGTATCACAGAATGCTACATGGTTGTTTTTACATCTGCTTGGTCCATGGTATTTGGAGATCTAGGTTGCCATAGTGAGTTGATTCCAGGGGGAGCGTCTACATATAATAAATTAGAGTGAAAGGTGGAGATGCTCAGTAGATTATGTACTGTGTCTTCAATACACACCTACACATTCTTAGTCACCTGTGTTCACATATTCAGTTTTGGATGATGTTAACTCATATGCCAGTGTGGTAAAGTGTAATTAAAAACCTCTGCACCGAGCAATTTTGTTGTGGTGCTTCATATTTAATTATG
The DNA here is from genome assembly GCF_023055335.1 of Clinocottus analis. Classification (NCBI taxonomy): domain Eukaryota; kingdom Metazoa; phylum Chordata; class Actinopteri; order Perciformes; family Cottidae; genus Clinocottus; species Clinocottus analis. Next base: position 9,864,954 of record NW_027175931.1, on the reverse strand, counting down.
AACCTTTAGCCAATCCTAAAATGTTTTGGCTCACCCATGGTCATAAACTTGAATCACGACTGTGTTATTTATTAAAGGGGCTGTTATGATTCTAAGATTTATTCTGCCCAACATGTCAGTCATTACGTTCCAAATGTAGATTAATCCTCCCATAAATCCTCGTCATTATAGTAGTTTTGCAACCCACAAACCCAGAGGCGGAAAGACCAGACACATCTTATTCAACTAAGGGATGAATTTTCAATAGTTTTATTTAACTTTTCCATTCGTGCAATGCAGATAATGAACAACATGTATCTATCTTGCTTACCATGACAATGCCTGTCTGACATTTCATCATTTTTTAGCTGTATTCACAACAACGCCATCTCTTCTCTGTCTAAATGACATCGAGCAGACACACATGGCTTCCAGTGTGCTGTTCTTTGATCCTCGTTTACATAAACATTTTCTAAGCATTCGCCCGATGCTCTTATCTGTACTGACTTGACTCAACTTCAGAGAAGTGCATGCATTCATTTCACTTCTCTTTTATTCATTAACTTTCACATTATTGAGATGCAATGCAGACACAGGAAATAGGGCAGAGGGATGAATGAGAAGCAAGGTGGAAAGTAAGTGAAGTGAGATGGAAGAAGCATGGGAGGAGTTACAGGTTAGAGTTGAGGACAGATGAAAGAGAAAAGAGGGGAAGGGGAAGAGGAAAGGAGAGAAAAATAGTGACTCTGGGAAACCAGAAAGAAAACTGAGGAAACAGTGAAGCAGTGTGGAAGGGCAAAGACCGAGATGAAAAGACAGGAAGAGAGGATGGGGAGCAGGGCAGGGATGAGACAATGGGTGGAAGAAGATATAAGAAAGATGAAATAAAGAAGCAAACGAAAATCAGTTGGGCGGGTAAAGGAGGGTATGAGGCCTAATTAGGAGGGAGGACCCTGCCTCAGATCCACACAGAGGACCTGCTTTGAGACACTGAATCTAAGACAACTGGATCACCAACCTGCTGAACACACCGCCACCTGTCTTATGCGTTGAGACTGAGGGATGCAGGTGGAACAACCTCAGTGTAAACCGGAGAGGCTGTGCACATTGACACACTAGCACATATATCACAAGCTATATTGAACTTTAGAAGGCACACATCTCGACAAAGTGCTGCCAGATAGAAATAATCAAAAGTGAAAGACCCAATGCTCAGTGTCTCCCCAAAGGCCTCGAACCCTGAACCCTCAAGGACTTAGTGATGTCACCTGTTAAGTGGGGTGTGAGAAGCTGTGAGGAGTTGAAAAGGTGTAAATGCTAACAGCACAGCACTTTATTCGCAACCTAGCACATTTTTTAATTCCTGATTTGAGCGTCTAATAGGCTCTCTCCTCACAAGATGAGCTAATTTCAAGTTATCTATCTCACTTCAATGACAAAATGAACTATCTAAATGAATAAATATATATCCTCTAAATTCCTGTATATTTATGTTCCATCTCCATCTCTAATCCTTAATGTTTTTAAGGACATGCAATTTGAGGGGCTAAACACACATGTGCCCTCTTCTATGTTTTCCTTTTTTCAATGGTTACCCATGTTTCACGTCACGTTGCTATGCATTGTGGGTAATTTCCTTGGGCAAAGTCTGCATCTAATGCTGACTTATGGAAAGGGTTTATAAAGGGCTCCAAATGTTTGCGAGAAAGTACTCAAACAATCAAAGTTGTGACAATGGGACAGAACCAAACCCTCACAGACTTTGTTGGAGCGCGCCTCAAAGTCAGTGACTCTTCAGATTGAGATTGAGCCAAACAGTTGCTGAGTGTTCACTTCCTCAGCCCTTGACTATCAGTGGTATTTTTCTTGCCTTTGTGCTATGGATATGGACGGATATGTGGTTTCCTTCAGGATTGGTGTCAGTACTTGTAAACAAAGTGGCAATGGTGGTCTACTGGTGAGCAGCGCTATCACAGAACTGGCTTACTGAGTTTGGAAAGATGCCCAGACAATGTGCTATCTGGGGCTCGAGCAACTCTTTCGTGGCTGAAACTATGTTTGTATTGTGTTCCTTTGCTTTTTTTATTGGAATGAGTAATTTAAGAGAGCATAATGCCAAGTCATGAACAGAGCTAGCTGTCCAAAATGTGGAAAAACCAGCCGCGGATAATGTCGACGGAAACAAAGACAGTTCATCTTTTATTTGCATTATATCAGTATGAGATTAACAACAAAAACGTAGATGTAATTAACTAAATATTGATAGTTTGCCTCATCAGCCATCACATTAAAACCTGATGTATTCTTACAAGGTTAGTAAATGTATTTTTTCAAATGGAATTTAAATCAGTAGTGATTAATACATTAGGAAGTGACTTCCATCATCACTGTTGAACCAGCGCCCTCGGTTTGGCATACGTGATTGTGGCATGGTGAGTCCACAATCTTGGTCCGGTCTGAAATATCTTAACGTAGAGATTGATTGACATACATTTTTGTACAGACATCGATGTGATCCCATGACCTTTTGTCTGCAGTACCCTGATAAGCTTAACTTTTGCAGTTTTTATTGAAATATCTAAACACATATAGTATTGATTGGTACAGACATCCATGAAGCCCTCGGCGTGAACAAAATATTATGTTCTCTTTATTTTTGATCTGTTGCCATCAAAATAAAACTGACATTCACATCCGACATACCTGCTAAATATTAGCATTGTCACCATGTTAGCGTGCTAATTTTAGCATTTAGCTCAAAGTACTGTTGCCCCTCAATTTTACTAGCATGCTCCTAGGGTCCTTCCAAACTTTATTTTGGAAATTTTGACTTTTAAGTTTGATTCTAATCAAAATGAGATGTGTTTTCCTTGGTCTGACGAAGAGTTGGACTTGGTCGGGATCAATTGAACCATGGTTTGATATCTTTTTAGTATGACAACATTTTTTGATTCAGACTTTCACACCAATCACAGCAAATACTAGTAAGCTATTGTCGGAATCGGAATAAAGAAAGAAACGCAAGAAAAGAAAATAATCTGCCGCAGCACATGGGGAGATTAGAAGAACAATTGTTTGATGGACATTTGTTCCGATTACTTTAGTTTAAAAAGAGTCACATGGAAAAACTAAAAATAATTGAAAATTGTTGGATTTTTTGTAAGAGGACACAACGGATGGGAGAGCAATGTCACCGGAAGATCAAGAAACTGTGGATATAATATTGATCGTACATTAAACCTTTTATTAAAACAGGCACCTTAAGGCAGTAGGTGTGGGGAAATATAACTTTGAAGTCGTTTAAGGCCTCACCCTAAATCCTAACCCCTCTTCCTATTTATTGTTTGAGTTGTGTTTAGTGGTTGTACGTGGGGATCATATATTATTGTACCCCTGATTTTCATGTTTAATTGGATACCTAACATGTTTTGTTTGGCATTTAGACCATGTTTTTTTTCTTGATTTGTACCTTGTGGCCTGATATAAAAGGGTCGCCATTTTATGGGACGATAGGGCTCAAAGAGTTACCACAAAGCAAATGACCTTTAATTTTGGAAAAGAACATTAATTACAAAGCATACCAAGAGCTGTAACACGTTATGTTACAAGATGTCTTCACTTTCTTTCGGACCCTCTGACATCCTGCTGTGGTTTGCACAATCTGTTGTACCTCTTTAGACAAAGATAATATGTATATTGTCAACATTACAAACTCTGAAATTGGCAAAGGATGGCTTAATTTATATTTAAGCTTCTCTTTATTGAAAGGCAGGCTGCATTTTACAGCAAATCCTGTTTAACAGTTGTTAATAAATAGAGACCCTTATAAATTGAGGGCTCTGTGGTAAAATGTAGATCTTTGTATATCGCTGCTGCATAAAAGTGCCAGTGGGCATGAAGTGCTGAAAGGTCGGGCAATCTTCATGTCAGAGGCAAGTTGGTTTTCATTGTGTTTATTCAGACCTAAGCATTTTATGTGTCTCTTGTGTCCTGAGTTAATGGCCTCACATGGGCACTAAGCAATCACTGTTAATTGTTGAAAACCGCATCCCGTCACTGCTAATAGGCCGATGTCTCAGTAGCGGTCTCTTTTAATTGGCCCATTTGAGTGTGTTATACTCCCCTGGGATGTGTACTGAATGTGTTTGACGCACATGTGTGGCATCTGCCATTAAATATTGCGGCTAGTATTCTGCTCTCACTGTACTTCCTTTGCTACACCCTCTCCGTTGTTTGGTCTATAATTCTTTCTACTTCCTCTCTCATCTCTCGTATGTCTTTCTCTTTGTTTTTCACACAGCAGGAAACTACAGTAATGAGCAGCTCTTATATAATCACCCACACAACAATACAGCAAGACCAAAACTTAATTTCCATCCACCTGTTTTTATGCACATCTTCAATTTGTGCATACAAAAACTAAGTGGGAACGCCAAAGAGATTAAATAAATATTGCAATAACCACAAAAAGTCTTAGTTGAGGTGGAAGAGTCAGTGTATTGATAAAAGCAAGTGTAATGAAAACTGAATTAGTGAATATTTATGAAGCTTTGTCACTTCAAAGTCCACCGAAGCTTCTGCTTTACTGAAGAGACACAATGAAATGAACATGAAATAAACAAATGTTCTATTTACATCTAGCTTTCTATATTGTTCTTGCACCTTTGACCGGTGCTCTTTTAAATACATCACCTTGTTGCGCCCTCTGCTTTTGCAATTCTATAATGGTTTTCCCATCGGAGAACTAGGCTACCTACTGCTTATCTTCATTACCTAAATCTAAATAATCCCATAGTGGATGAAAAACAAACATTCATTCATATTTTCTAGAAATGTCGTTAAAATGTGTGATACATTTCCACGGAAACCTGGCACAAGTGTGAATGCTTATTATGAGGTTTACTAACAATGGGATGGAAAGAACAAAGACAAAAAAGAGGTGAGGGTGGGATAGAGAGAAAGAGAGAGGGAGAAGAGAGGCATTAGTCTGCAGAGGAGAATAATCATAACCAACTAACTCCATACTCCACTTCCTGTGCTCCCAATTTTCAGTTGTGAATGTGTGTTTATGTTCGTGTCAGCGCCGACTGCACACACAGTCCAGTAAATAGCCTAATAATGGCTGATCTAGCTCATGGTGTGTGTACATGCATGCGTAAGTGCCTCTTTTATGTATGAGAGTGCATAATGTCATGGTGAAATATGTATTAATTATGTAACGGCAGGTGTTTGGCTGTGAGTGTGTGTGGCTTTGAACATGTATGTGTACGGAGGTCTCTGTGTGGTCTTTTTGGATGCAGTTTGGTTTAATAGTGTTCTTGCATTTCCTGACAATGCATTTGCATAAGCCAAGTACATTGTTTGCAAGGACTGTATGTGTGAGGGTGTAAACATGTAACCAAGCCAGCTCGCTTCAGCGCAGCACAGAAACATGAATGTTTTTTTTTGTACTGTTTGAAATATTCAACTAGCCGGAAACAGAGTTTCTCCTTCCTTTATTTTTTACTCCCTATCTATTCTCTCTATGCACACATTATTTGTATCTCTGGTTTCTTTGATTTGTACTTTTTTTTTTAATCTCATGCATACATATAGGCATGTAATGACATTTGCACCTGCCACCTGCCAAATACAGGGTACAATGGCAGATATATTGCTAGCACTTTATAATAAGTACACAATGTTTCGCATTAGTAAAGCATGAATAAACACTGAATTCATCATTCATAAAGCATTATTCCAACATGAATACTCATTAGTAATTCATTCATAAACACAGTTATACATGTTTCATTCTTGATTAATAAAATTGGTTTCATACTCCATGAATGATGGATTCCCCATTTGTAGATGAAGTATTCAGGACTTATGGATGATTAATAGGATCATTTGTAAAGTGTTAGTACATTATGGAAACAATGCAGCAATTCATGATGAATCCAGGTAGTTACTACTCATTAATTCAGTAGTTACTAACCATATTAATAAAGCATGTTCTGTGACCTAATCTAAAATGACGTCTATCTATGCTTTACAAAGCATTAATATATGTCATGATTAATTCAGTAGTTACTACTTGTTAGTTAAGTATTTGACAAGCATGTTCTGTGGCCTAATCTAAAGCCTAGATTATTTATGCCTTACAAAGCATTTTAAAAACGTCATGTTTTTTATTCATTAGTTACTACTTATTAATTATTAACTGTGTTTATGAATTGGTTACTAATGAGTATTGATCATAGAATAATGCTTTATAAATGATGAACTCAGTGTTTATTCATGCGCTACTAAAGCTAAATAGTGTGTACTTATACTGTATTATGAGGGCTACCAATCTATTTCCTTCCATCATTTTTAAAACACTATTCCTCTGTTAGAAATATTTATATGGACTCTACATGTATACTCTCTGGGACCATAGACTACTACATACACTAAAAACTAAAAGTGGGATTTGCTGGTGCTCAGCAGAGGGACAATGAGGGACGGTGCATTCAATTAAAGCGAGATCGCAAAACAAGATCAAAATTGGGAGTTATGCGATATTCATTTAGCTCGAGCACCACATAAAACTGAAGGGTTTAGCAGGCCTGGATCTTCTGCTTGACAGTATTGAACTGAAAACGTGTTTTTCTTGAGCCCCTAAAACCTCCAGCATCTATCAAGTACAACTTGTCATTGAACTCAAAGTCTATCCCAGCCCTTACAAGACTCTTAAGCCATTAACAAGCATCAGCCTCGGCCGAACTCTCTCCCGTTATGGCCCATTTAGATGGATGTAAAATTAGGCTTTAATCCGCCAGCTAAACTAAATACAAGCTCCCTAGTGTCAACACCGCTCATTTCATACTATTTCATTTCATTTCCCCTTCTACACTTCTTCTCTCCTATTTGTCTCATTACTTCTCTTCCTTTCCGTATTGAATATCTGATGGATGTGCTAAATTTAGTACATGGTTCCCACTGTCAACTCTGCACTTTAAATTAATGCAATCTTCTCTCTCGGTCTCGCTGCCATTGTATCTGTTTCTCTCTTGCACACCCTTCTCTCGCCCTCTCTGTGGTTGATGGACCATGTGCGGTTTATGGATCGATAGTTTTGATAAATGGGAGGAAATCTGGCTGTTGCTCTTGAAAATATAACCTATCACAGCTGGTTTATGTGCTAACTGGTTAAGTGTGTGTGTGTGTGTGTGTGTGCGTGTGTGTGTGTGTGTCAACATTACAAACAGGCAGAGGCAGACAGGAAGAGAAACAGATTTGGTAATACTTGCTTTAGCTGTGAACTGGTGGAGAGATGCACGCAAAAACATATCCACAGTGTATACCGATGCCCCGTGGTCACTGTCCAGGAGTACAGAGAGCCTATTTGATTGTTTTTTTTTATTTAGATTACTGTTATTACTCTTATTTATTCACATTGTTTAGCTGTTGCACATTCCTAGCATGTACTCCTGTCATGCCAGCAAGCAAAATCACCAAATTATGAAAGATGGTCCTTGCAGTTGCTTCACAAAAAATACTAGCACCTTGCCGCGTGTTACCTTATTTGCATGTAAGTCCCATTTTGTTCTTCAATCTTGTGCTTTTCAAGGTCACAAAAATAGCAACATATATTCTACTGCTGCTTGTGACAGTGTGAAAAAAGAGCACGCAAAGTGAATTGGACATGTGGAGGGAGACAGACAGGTAGAAACGTTAGACGGAGGAGACACATAGAAGATTGCCTCAAAGTTAGTGTGGCAATACATTTTTTTGCAATATGTGCTATACTTATTGTTGTCTCAATATCTCATTACAATATAAAATGTTGCGTTTTAAATCCTTTTTCACTCGTATTGTTTTCCATCCCCTGTATTACTCAGATAAATAAAGCAAACGTTCAAACAATCATATGCTGTACCAAGCTTGTATGGAACAAGACAGCAGAAATTGACAAGAGGCCGATTCAAAATAAATATAATGCACCTCTGGACAAGCAGTTTGTGTTCTTAAAACCCAGAGAAGCAAGTCAAATGGCCAGAGTTATAGCTCCATGCAACTAGCCAGAAAGACAACCTTCATGGAAAGCAACTCAGAATACGTCTCGCTATAAAGGAGGAAGCAGTATTGTTCTCCCTTTCTTACAACTTACATGCACATTTTCTTTTTGCTATAACTGTTGCTGTAATCTGTATTTGAGTTCCTAATGCCAACCCTGTACCAAATGCCTTATTCATGATTGTGTGTGAAGTATCTAAAGCAGCATGATCTCAAAGTACACTTGAGACCCTGACAGGAAACCGATGTTCAACACCTTGTAAGTATAAATGTACATAATCAATGAAAAAAAGTAATGTGGGTCTATCCACTTTCTATTCTCCAAAAACACGACAGCCCACCATAAGGTTACAAAGCATTAATATTACAAGAGGTGACTCAGTGGAGGACCAAAGGGGAGCGCAGCAGGACAGCTTTTACTGCACGTCTCCAGATCAATCTTTGATACCGAATGTAGCATTTGTGACATGTACAGAATATCAAAAAGTTAGTTCTTTGGAAACTTTGAATACATTATCAGGGGAAAAAAAGCTATAATTTAGCAAGGATCAGCAAGTACAGTATTTTGCAGAAAACTAACTTGCCGAAAGATAAAAACAATCACAATAGCCAACACTGTTGTGTCGACAATTGTCTTGTTAGGGCGACTAATAGCAGTAATCTGTTACAACTATATGAAAATGGTGTCGATTTATTGTATGTTTTCTATATTTTAGTGTATGTGTTCTGCTTTTGAACAGTTACAGGACATCGAAGCAAATTTAAATTAATCATCCGCTTCAGCACCATGGACAGTGCTGTCGATAAGCTCTGAAGAGACGTGTGACTTCACTTGCTTTGGTTTGGGAATCATGCGAAGAATAACAGCATGTGTACACATGTTTTTAGAAAACTATGATTTTTCTAACACATTGGAGCCCTGATTATTATTTTTTAATATTATTTTCTTAGTGAGGAAGCAGGCTCGTCGCTGCTGAAGGGCTGCAGCAATTGATTATTTTAGTAATCACGTAGTCTACAGAAGCCCTGATGCAAAGAATTAGCATCCATTCTATTTGGTAATTTGAGATTGTTCTGGAATAATCTCAGCCCAATGTTGTTGGAATCTTTTCTCATCATTTTGAATGGTGCATCAAACAATACCTTACTATATATTGTTGTTTCTGCTGAGCTTTTTGATATTTAATCAGAGGCCACCAACTGCAGTTCACAGTTTACAGACAAAAAGAAAATTGGAAATACAAAAGAATAAATTGGAACTTAGTTTCAGGAGTTTCCTGATTGCAGTTATCTAAACATTTTGTGACAGCTTTTTGCATATTGCTGGGTGTCATGTGTATACAGCAGAGTGAGTTGTTTGCTTTCAAATAATGTATGTTTATTCAAGCTAAACTTCCCATTGTTTGTATATGCATAACAAATTATTCCAAAAAACAACATTTTGTTATACTGCAGTCAACAAAATATCCGGGTATTGTAAACAAGATGTCTAATGTGACTTCAGTCACTCCCTAATAGTTATAAATAGTAACAACGGATTTGGTCAGGTTCATTGTCCCATTCGGTGTACCAACACTTTGTTTTAAATAGCATTTCTCTCTGTTTACCCATGGAGTGACAGATGAGACAAGGACAGAGATGAAGAGTGATAACAGTAGAGGTTCTGTTCATTATTCAGTGCAGGCAGAGTGACAGATAAGCCAGTCTGCACTCTATAATCCTCTGTAGGTCTGTTCGGACTGCTGATAATTTACTTCAGTGTCTTTTCAGAACCAAACTGAGTGCTTATGGAAATTGACGGACAGAAACCAACATAAACAGCAACCACAACGCTCTTACATTCAGAACAAATTACTTTAAAATTATAACTACAAAAATTGCTAAGGCAACCCACATTGTAGATGGATAGAACAAAGTGCTCAGGGTACAATAATAACACCAACAATCAAGTGCAACCTCCACACACACCCACCTAGACTCCGCTATTGGGCTGTTTCCGTTTTACATACATTATGCATGTTGGCAGATGTATTCACCTTATTGATTTTTAAATGTTATATATGTTTTTATCCAAGGGTGAATGCCCCTGCACCCCCTTACTATGGCTCTGTAAATGCTGCTCTATAACCTCATACAACATCACTGCCAGTAGCTGCACATATGGCTATAATTAAGACTGCTAGAGAAATCAGCTCTCTTGTAGGACAGTGTCAGAAAGCAGTTTCCCTACTCATGCTCATGTGCCTATGAAATTTGTATGTATTGATACCAGAGCTGCTCTTTGTAGTAGGGACTATGTGTTGCTTACTGAGGACGGCTGAAGGAGGGATAAGGTTTTGACAGTGTTTATGTGGGTCTAAATCCCGAACAGAGCAATCTGACCTCAGGGCGGATGGATGGAAATGAGTTCATCCTCAAGATAAACACACACACACACACACACACACACACACACACACACACACACACACACACACACACACACACGCACACACTTATTTTCAGCCTGTCTGTCTTTCCCATTCCCTCTCTCTCTCTTTTTCATACACACAAACGCACAGTTTGGTTGAATAATGGCCCAGTGAGTGGTGTGCCTATGGGGAAAGCTGTCAGTTTAATTGAATCCAGTATTCTCCATTCTCCCTGCCTGCTAATTGATTCTGTCAGGCTCTTCTGCTCGACAAAGAGACTGGCATTTCCCCCTGCTTGGTTATGACTGTCAGTGTGTGTGTGTGTGTGTGTGTGTGTGTCTGAGACCATGCACATTATTTACTTTTAGCCCCGTCACCTCACAGCAAGAGGGGACCTGTTGTGATCCCTGATCCCGGGCGGTCCTTCTGTGTGGAGTTTGCACGTTCTCCCCGTGGCAGCGTTGGTTCCCTACGGGTTCTACATGCAGCTCAGGTTAATTGGAGGCTTTAAAATCGCACATAGGCGTAAATGTGGGCGTGAATGGTCGTCTGTCTCTATATGTGCTCTGCCTTCACCCAATGTCAGCTGAGGTTCGGCTCCAGCGCCCTCACGACATAGCTGTTTGGATATTTAAATGGCGACAGAAACCTGCGTAAGTGTCTATCAATGTGGATTGATGCTCAGATATGTACCTATTATCACTGTACTTGGCTCAGCCAGTTGCTTATTCATAAATCATTATTAAGCAATTTATGAAGAAATACTGAACATTGCCTCGAAGTTAGCCAATTAAATGTTTTAATTGGGAACTATATTTAGATGTCTTTATGTACAATTGCTCGATAGTTTGCTTCATAGTCTTAACAAGGACAAAACAAAAAAAACACAGTGACTTCAAATTCTGTTCTGGTTCTAAAAATATGTTGTTTTTTCCCTTTGTCTAACTTCATGTGACTGTCTATCATTATGGTCAGGGGAGCATTTTACCAAGGTGTCCACGACACAACATCGTTTTTATTCCATTACACTTCAGCCCTTGATGTATTGCATTCACTTTAGTCAAGACACTCCAGGCCCTCTTTGCTGCCCTTTCAGATGATGTGAGATTGGCAGTGGAGAAAACACACATACCTGTACGTGTCACACACAAAGAAACAGCAAACATAATGTTTGAGCAATATGCAACCTGGAAATGTCAATCTGACGGTTGGTTGAAGAATTGCTGCAAATTTCATTGAGAAACAAAAGTATTTCTTCATCTCTGTCAGAAATTCTGGAGTACTGTCTCGTTCAAGAGCTTTGAAAAAATTGAGGTGAAGGCAATTACTCAACAATCAGCTTCTTTTCAACCGGGGACCAGGATTATTCAAGCCAAACTGTTCTGGTATATCAAAGACAGAGAGAAGGGAGAATTTACTTTCCCTGTGAAGTAGCAATGCACTGATCCAACTTTTTCTTTCCCGGATACTGATTCCGACACTAAATCTCTGCTGAGACCGTGTGCTCTTCTAAGACCAATGTTCTCTTTTGGCAAAATATGAAATCTTTCAACTTTTTTGAGTGGAACTTATTTGCATAATCGTACATATGATTACATTGGGCCAGAGATTGCTGTTGAGTAAATAACAATACATTAAAACAAAAACAAAAAAATAGAATGAATGCAACTGATAGCAGAAACAGTGAACTTTTATTATGACATTGACAAAAAACGTTGTGTAATGTGGATCAGTCTCATTGTGGCTGATGCCATGTCAGCTCACTGAGGTCAATATTGGCTCGTAGAGCATTTGAAAGCACCGCTCCTATTTCAGCTGCTGGACCTTCACTATTTAAAAGGTGCTTTATATTCTTGTGTGGATGGTGCTAGTTCAGGACAGCTGACACGGGTGTAGTAGTGCACACTGCTGTTTGGTACAGAACAATACTAATCTTCAAAAAAATATACCACATATTTCCTGTATGGTTTGTACTTTCTATAAACATACATTTATGTTTAAATGGTAGTCAACTTCAGGCAGAGCCACATGTCACTGTCTGTCTCGTGCCGTCCTGTTTATATATTTGTTGCTGTCTCTTTCAGGCTGACTGTGTTTGACGTGAATCAGCCCACCTGTCCCTTCGTCCTCCTTCAGTCCATCCTCTGCATACGTACTAGCCATAATCTAGCTGCCCTCAACAGAGTACACTCACTCACTCACACACACACACACACACACACACACACACACACACACACACACACACACAATATACAGTAGACACAACTAATCTCACAATAATCTCTGCCCAGATTATCTCATCCTGTTGGAATGGGAAGCAGCACAGTGGGGGAGGGGGTTTGGAGGAAAAGACAGAGATTAGAGTTATGGGGTCAATAACTTCCTGAGTTTATAAAGACACGTCTTATGAAACAACGGCAGCTTCAAAAGTTTTACGGGTGTTTAACTCTGATAAAGACGTCCTCAAAATGGCTCATTGCGCTGCTTCGGAGGGCCAATTTTATAAACAGAGGTACATGTTGGTGTTAGGGAAATTATTATCATTTGATACGCTGCATTTACTGAGCCGTCGTATCTAAAAGCAGTTTGAGTGTATTGGAAGAGCGTTTATCTTTGGCTGTTGAATCAACAACTATTTTGTTCAAGTCCCTGCTGTCACGTAGATGTGGCTGGTGTTGTTAAGCTTGTGCTTCGGTGTTTTCACATTCGCATTCATTGTTAATCATAATTTTTTATGGTAAATGTAATGTACTTGTTGGTTTTAATCCTGATCTGTGACATTACCAAAACATTTAAATAGAAATGAAAAAAAACAGAACAAATGACTCACGAGGGGATGATTAAAATGTTCAAATAAATTGATAAATAATAGGTCAAATGCACATAGACATGCTGCAGGGCACGGAGGAATAGAATCAAGTGCAATTTGATTCCAAAGTAATCAAACCACTTTCCCTGTCAGGATTTTCCTCAGGGGCTGTGGCCTCATTTATTTTATCTTAAATATGCAAACCATGGGTCACATTTAAAACGCTTATGGGTCTTTTCAGATTTTTGATTGGCTCAAATAGCTCTTGTAGCAATGTTCCATCAATCTTGATTTGCATATTGAGAGAAAAAGAATCTAGATCGCACCTGATGTGACACAAAAGAGACAAAACAGACATTGCGTAATTTACTGACATAGACATTTGTTGTCTTTCCATTCGTTATTATGTGTCATGTATCGTGTTGACAAACAACTAAGTTCCATAATTATTTCATTTATTGATTTATTTTCATACAAATCAAGTTTGCCTGGTGTTGGATTTAAAAAAAAAACTGTTTTCTGCCACTGTTGTCAGGGGTCCGGATCGAAACACACGTGGTGTTAACAGTCATAGTGTGATGTTACAACACAGTCCATTACTAAAGTACTGTATTAACTCAAAAGATGATTAAATAAATATCATGCGGTGATCCCATGAAGGTCCTCCAAAGGTCACTCAAATGTGGGGGTGGGTTCACAGTATTAAGTCAAAGATCTTCACTACAGAGCAGCAGCAGCAGCAGCAGCAGCAGAGGACATTACTCACACTGCAACAGCTTCCATATTCAAACTAAAGGGTACTGCTCATTCTTTTCATTGATAAGTACAGTATAGTTTCTTCTTCATCCCACAGTCCTAATGTGAATACAGTCCCTATTTTTTTCTGGCAATAGCAACAACAGGATATTGGTGTTTACATTTCTACTGAGGTCCTTTTTTTCAAGACACTTCCTGCCGGGCTTATAGCTGTCCATGAACTTCGATCTCTGTATGCATGTGGAGAGGCAATTTACCTACATAGATTAATGAAATGTCTCACTATTACAGCCATAGAGGAGCAATTGGGTACATTAAAATACATTACAATGTAATTCATGTGAAACTGCACACAAAAGCAGAATAGGAGTGAATTTGAACTGAATAGATGAATGAAAACACACGCTGTTTAGCAGATGGAAGCCAACGCCAATTCATATTTATATGGATGAGGCAAAAAAAAGTATTTCATCACAATAAATCCTCATGGGTATTTATTTATGGGTAATGTGTCATAATATACTTTGAAAAGGTTATTCTAGAGTATTACATCAGTAAATTACTTTTGTGTTTTCTCATAAAGGACTTTGTTTCTTTTCAATCACACGGTTAAGCCATAAGTAAATCCTATAATAGCTCTATATTATTATAACAGATTACTTAATATTAATACTGTATAGGACATCTGCTATCAAAGGGCTCCGGGTAGCCAATATATAAAGTGTTTAAGCTGAATGTTAGGTCTGGGCTTGTATTTACTGTATATACAATAATAATACTGGGGATTACCGCTGACTTTATCTCATATAGGGTCCCCTCTGCTCTCTGACTCAATGAGAGTAAAGGTCATGCATCTGTTAGTGTTGAATCATGTGTCTACCAGATATTAATATTGATTTATTTAATCTTTCAGGGCACAGTCATATTAGTGAAGATGAGCTTTGTTGAAGCAGAAAACACTCCGACAGCACACGTGTGAAATCACAGTCATATATTAGAGCATGTCGCAGGCAGCTTCCTGAGATTTAATGTAACTTCAGGTGGAGAGAACCGTTAAATAAACTGACCTACTTAAAAGCAGCACTCACACATGCCATTTGTAGCCTGTTCCTGTGCTTCCATTGGGTTTATGACATGTATGTCAGCCAACTCCTGCTGCCACAAGAAAGACAGTTCCAGTCCACAATTATGCAACCACATACCTTTCATCCCTTATTCACGTTGCATTGTGTATGCCTCGAGCAACATGGCTCCCAAGGTCTTTTCCATATTGAGCAGCAAGATGTCAACACAGACGTATGTCATTCCCCTGATTCAATCATACCTTATTCAGGACATACTTTACATATGTTCTTCTTCCTACAGAAGAGGGAATTATGCAGATGTGTCATATTAACTGTGTATTATTAAGTAATTTACTGTCATTATCAAGAACTCACTCCTTGGTATATCACTTTGGAATTATAGGGCTTACCGTGGGATTTTATGTGCAATTTGCTCAGCCGTAAAATGAGACCACTGTGACCTTCCATGTGAAAGAAAAGGTGCAGACAAAGGGAGCATTCATATTCACACAAAGAGTTATAATGGAACTGAGGTATTGTAGTATGATCGGTTATATTATCAGTCAGAATAAAATATATTAACCAGAGCAAAAACCGAACTGTTCATGTTTAATGGACAAATAACTTTTTTTATGTGTGTGTGTGTGTGTGTGTGTATATATATATATATATATATATATATATATATATATATATATATATATATATATATATATATATATATATATATATATATGTGTATATAAATATATATATATATATATATATGTGTGTATATATATATATATATATATATATATATATATATATATATATATATATATATATATATATATTATATATATATATATACACACACACACACACACACACACACACACACACACACACACACACACACATAAGAAAAGTTATTTGTCCATTAAACATGAACACTTCTGTTTTCGCTCCCGTTAATATATTTCAGGTAGAAATAAATCCCTCTCTGGGCAGTCAGAATTCATGAAAATTAGTCCGATTTAATTTCTACGGCCAAATATGGGCATCAGGTCCTGTAATCCTTCAGTTCATTATTTTTCACCTTTATTTAAGAAACCAATAAGCAGCAGCAAAAGCACCTCAATTAAGTTGTAAGGGAACAGTATTTTCTTCCAGTTTGTGTTTGCAGTTTTAGCACTTTGGATCCCAGTGAGCTCTCATGCCAGGTGGAAGCCCACTAAGCCTCGCCAGCAAGCGCCTTGTCTGCCCTGGGCTGTCCTCTCAGTCAACCGTGGTTGGTATACATTGAAAGAGACACACATGAGGAGTTGGCATCCCTGCCAGGTGCCGAACCACGTCAGCTGGCTCCTCCGAGTGCAGAGGAGCGGGAGCTTAAATGTGAGGCCCTCTGGACTGTCGGGCTCCTGACTGTGTCATGCTTACCGAGCCCAGTCTGCGTGTGGAGAAACCTCATTCTGGCTGCGTGAATACATGACCCTATTCCTTTGGTCACTACCTAAAGCTCTCGGACAAAGGTGAAGGTCAAAGTAAAAACTGATTGGTGAATACGAATTTATGCATTGTGTCTGTGCTCTCTGCCGCCAAGGTCCACTATTGCAGCTGAATTCATGCGGCTGCTTTATCTAACTGGCAGATGACCCTTTTCTGTGAAGGAAGCAGAGCTGATACCGTCTGAAATTCAGCAGGAAAACGCTCCACTGCACACAGGAAATCACAGTCTGTTAAGCAAAGGGAGTACATCATTTGTGAACAGAAATGCCATCATAATGTCAGAGAACTGGATACTCTCAGGCTTCAGCTCCGATTTGAGTTCCTAACCATGTCTGAAACACACTGTGAAAAAAAAGCCCAAATGTCTCGCTACAAAATCTGCAATGCCACATGCTCCCAACACATGTTGAAGGCCTCGAGCCGGCTTTAATCGCTTCAATTCTTGTCAGCCAGCGAAATCTGAATCCCATCCCATTATAGTCTCCATAAAAGATTATGGTAATTGGTATTTTGCCTGTTTGTGGTGAATCTCAAAAGAAAAGTGACCATACTGCACCAATGAATACAAATTCAAGGTGAACAAATACAGAATATTATCAGACACAAACTTTGTTGCTATCTTCAAACAATATCTAATCAAGGATGTGACCGTTTCTGTTTTCTTCTAATGAGCCCACTACTGCGGTCATGCATGACAAAATGCCATTTTGGCTTGTGTAGTGGACGAGTGTGCAGTGTGGAAACAGTTCAAAAGTAATAATAGGGATTACTCTTTCACTTCAAATAGCATAACAAGACTGTTGGAAGACAGACATTCTGGTTCTTGTAAATTTAGCATGTGCCAATTCAGCAAACTTAGGACTTTCTAGAAATACTAGATTTCCATATAATTAGACAAAACAATCCACAATAATGATGGAGGTAATGTTTTCCCCCGAGTGTGTGTGTGTGTGTGTGTGTGTGTGTGTGTGTGTGTGTGTGTGCGTGTGTGTGTGTGATTCGTGTTGAATCCACAACACATGCTATAATTAACAATTAACAAACTAAAACAGGGACATTTGAAGATATACAGCATTTCACCATCAACCATCACACTGACATGGACAGTATCATCCTCATTACTGCTGCCGCAGGTGCTCAGGAACTTTTACAAATACCATGTTGTGTCTTTCCCTGAGAGAACATCACAAAAGTTGTATTTGGAAGAAAAGAAAACTGTGTAAGTATGAACATCCCAATTCTCAGAAATTGTCTTCTCTTTGATTGCATGAACTAATGAATCAAGGACTGAAAACTTTATCTGAGTTTTACGTTTATAATGAGAGAATGGGCAAAGTTGGTTCGGAGATCCCCTTTGGGCTAGAATGAGCAGAACCAGGTGGATCATGATTAAGTGTGTTCAGGGCAGCAGGAGGAGAAAACGCAATAGAATATAACAATGGGAGAATAATTTAAAAAAAAAGGGAAAAGTTAGTCGAACAGAGTTTCCAGAGTGAGTGCCTCTAGTTAGCTACAATAGTATACTCAGATTCTTCCACCATTATTGTGATACTATCCTCTTATCGTTCTGGTTACTGATGGCGTGTCCCAGCGTTGGTGTCCGTTACACTCTCGATGCAAAGTCAGCAGAGGACTCTGATTGGCTCGTAGCGCCTTTGATCGTTTGTCTTTTAAATGGAATATCAACAAATCACAGATGTGTTGGCTTGTTG
Organism: Clinocottus analis; assembly: GCF_023055335.1. Classification (NCBI taxonomy): domain Eukaryota; kingdom Metazoa; phylum Chordata; class Actinopteri; order Perciformes; family Cottidae; genus Clinocottus; species Clinocottus analis. Next base: position 9,846,689 of record NW_027175931.1, on the reverse strand, counting down.
TTATCAACGCTGATGACTATTTTGTGTCACACAATACATTATCCATATAGTAAAATTTGCAAAAATAAAAATTGAGATCAGCCAGCAAAGTGCTTTATTATGTACACACAATTTTTAAAATTTAAAAGCCACAGTATGTTAAAAATAATTTTCAAAATACTTTTAAATTACAAGCTGCAACACTCTCTTTAACACAAAATCCCCACTAGGCACAAAGTCACTTGCAAAAGAAGCATTCTATGAATAATGTTGCATCACTTTTCATCAACCTTGACTTAATCAATAATACTCCTCTGCTGAAAAACATAAAGAAAAAAATAAATTGATTAAAAAAAAGGGCCCGTGGAGTGCAACATAAGTAAGAATCTTCCACTGCATGGATCTATGATTTTGTTTTCATCATCCTCTGCTCCTCATTATCGATCCAGCTCTATATTGTCTCTCAGTCTATAGATTCAGTCGAGGAAACAGCGGGAGTTAATGCTCATCAATGCAGAGTTTCAATTATAACTCCAATGTAATGCAATCTAGCTCTTTTGTATGGAGGTTGCCCTGTGACCCTGCAACAGCAAACAAAGAACCACAGCAAGAAAACATGTATGATTGAGGTCAGCTCGCTGCCTCCATTTGTGTGCATCTGTAAAACATGTGTGACTTCAAAAAAAGGGAACACATTCATAGAAGAAGAAGGTATGCAGAGCAGAGACAGCAAGATGCAAATGAGAATAGTTTAATAATGGAAGGAACACAGTAAGTAGGAAAAGACAAGCCACTTAACATAGGCCAGAAAATAGATGATGAGCAATGATGATAATGACACAGGTAAAAGGGTACCATTGTACAGTATGAGCAACCATCTCACAACGACTAAAGAGACTGTCTATCATCTTGCTTTTTAGCTGATGACTCATTTTTAACGAGCTGGCCAAAAAAGAAGATCAATCTACAGAGTGCACTGCTACAAATATGATTTGATTTTTTTTCATATCTGGCCAGCCCAATAGTCAGTGGACTGTAAGGGAACGAATTGATGTTGACTGGCCAAACAGTGCTGTTGTATAATATTGTAACCGTGTCTGAGAAAGCAGCACCACGTGACAATGTGACATGTCGTACTTTAAGGTGTTATGTGCGTCAGTGTGTGTGCTTAAAAAGCATATACTATAAAAGCAAGCTTATCTCACAACTCTAAAATCCGCCTGTACATGTGCGTCATCGGGACATGGAGGTTTAAAAATGTGAAAAACAGTTGGAGGGAAGTTAACGAAGGAGGAGGGAAAACGACATGCAGGTCGGAGGGAGAGAAACCAGATGATAACAATAAAAAAAATGGGCCGAGAGAGATTGTCAAAAGAGTGACTGCAAGAGTGGAAATCTAACAGATCTGGCTGCTCAGTGCAACCTTAAAAATATTAACTCAGTTCTCCAGGGGAAGATGAAAGGCGACAGCTCACCTCCTCAGAGAGGGCAACAGTACCAGGCCCTCAGCTCACAAGGTCCCAAAGGGGAAGTCAACACAGAATGGTTAATTATGTGGCACTTATTTTTATAATTAGAGCATGTAACATCAAATTTTGTCCCCTGGGTCTTGTGAATACCTAATGGCTACTGCAGAAATAAAAATGTCAATCTCTAAAAAGGATTTTATTGCATGTTCAAGATCCCAATGTCACTGTATTGTTGGATACCTGTGCTAAGTATCAGAAATCTTGTTTTGTAGGTACACACATCCATCCATGTCCAGTTTAGTGACACATTTTGTGTCATTTTTTGCATTGTGTCTGGCAGGAGGGACGGGCCGTGTGTGCTGCAGGGACTTTGCTGTCAACCCTTGCCCTCTCCCACTCTGTACTGCCTGCACTGAAGGAATAATTGGCATATTAAATTATTTATAACAGCCAAGGCACATTACCATAAATGTTCACTTGACGTTTTGCTTAGATCAACAGTCAGAACCCATGGCTCCGGATGTGACTTCATGTCATCTCATGTGTGTGTACGGATGTGTGTGTGTGTGTGTGTGTGTGTGTGTGCATTTTGAGGGCCCAAGGGCTGATTGATGGACAGTATTTACAAACAAAGCGTCCTCCCATCAGTCAACGTAACTGAATGCAGACAGCATGAAAATGTCAGGCTCATGCACGGACACAGATGTGCACGTGGGTATACACATCCGCAGTGGGCACGGAAATGTCAGCCCCGCTCAGACTGGGCACACTCACTCATGAACATGCGGGAACACTCAGGACTCAGCTGCGTGCTGCCTCTTGTCCGTCGGCTGCTGTTACAAGGGCCTCGAACCAAACTGTCACTGTTCTCGCCTGAGACGAGACAATAAAGACATGTGAACAACGACGTAGAGCTTCTGATAACGAGTCTATTAGCATCTATTAATGCCATTTGGCTCCAGACACCAAGGCGTTAATCGGCTTCAGACTGACAACACCTCTGCTGTCCAGACACTGTACAAACGTGTGTGTGTTTGTGTGTGTGTGTGTGAGAGAGAGAGAGAGGAAGACATCGACATTTAACAGGTTTAAACAAAATAGGTTGACACCACAAACACTTTATTTATTATTTTCCCTCTATAAAACTATAAAATCAAAACTATAAAATCAAAACTTATGTATGTTACACATTTTAATGCTGGCGATGCTAAGTGACTTCAACAGCAAAATTAGAGTTGTACAGTCAGTTAATCTTTTGCATTCTTTTGAAACTATCAAACAGTCTTACAAGTGAGGATTAAACTGGGGAAAAGACAGCGATCTAGACAGTATGTTCTCACCTTTGGTTGCCATGGTGTCGAAAGCAGAAATAAAAAGCTGGTAATCAAGAGCACGCCGATATATGTATTCTCTGTTTAGATGTGGAGATACATGAGAAAATAGACCTGATAGGACAGGAACAAGTAATTTTCTTTGAATCACACTTGAAAAATATGCAGAGACAGCAGCATTACCATAGCTATTGAGTATTCAGGATGATACATGTGCTGGGACAGATTGCTCTCTGCCCCACTCAGGGGGAGGATGCCCTGCTCCCCTCTTCCCACTAGTTACTGTGTAATGCCATCAGAATCTCAGTGGAGGTTAACATTGTCACGGTTAAAATGAGGGTGCCGTTTGTATTAACAAGCATTATTAAAACCAGAATTGAAAGAGTAGACTGCAGAGGGAAGAGACAACTTGGAAAATGTCAGTAATCTGGATATAAACAATGGGAACATTTAAATAATATAATTTAGTGTTGAAGCACAATTACAGTACCGTTATGTGAGTAACCCACATTTGAAACAACTATTAATGCATGTATATAGTTTGCAGTGGATTTATTGGATTATGTGCAACCCATCAATCCTATTCAATATCAACATGGACATATACAACAGTAAAACAACTTAAACTCTTTGATGCCATCCCATTGCAGTCATCTATCGCTTTGATGTGATGAGAAGTTTTTCATATCACCATTTCTACTTCATTTCAGTGACAGTACGACCCTCAGGTGACACAGCATCTACAGCCTTAACAGCACTCTTTCCCCCCCATTCTTCGACTTAAGTTGGTCCTCTCATACTGCTGCTGACACTGCATAAAATTATAGACTATCCCCTAAAGGACTTAAATATAGGACACACAGTTTGCTTGTGTGCAATGCACATCACATATTTAAAACTTACATTATGTTTTCATGAGAAAGTCTATTTTATGAATATGTTCTGTTAATTTTTTCACCAAAAGTCCATCTTTTGTTATGGCACCATGTGAGATGTTCTCTCTGTCATGTATGTCATGTGCTAATACCGTTTATGGCTGTAACTTTTGGGTTGAACTTGATTGCGATTTTTGCATCTTGGTCATCAGAATCTAGTTAGACATACTTTGAAACGTTCAAGTTTCAATAATTTGCACTTTCACTGCAGCAGCAAAGTGTAAAACCTGAGCACTGTGCTATGCCCAAAATTTAGTATGATTTCTTTCACCATCAGAACAGTATTGCTCATTGTAATCCAAAGCTTTTGTTCGTGATCATGTGTTGAAAGTATTGTTCAAGAATTTAAAAAAGTAGGGCAGAAGGGATTATTTTGAGGAGCTGTCACCTTATGCGATCATTTAAACACATTAATCAAGATATTGTCAGTGGGTTTGTGCGTGTGTATACAGAGCAAGATCACATGACGTGTACTAATCTGTTCAATTCAAAAAGTGAGATTTCTGTTTGTGTGTTTGAACGCGTCTTGCAGTCTTTTAGCTGTGTGTGGGCGCACAATCATGTGTATGTGTGTGCGCATGTGTGCCTGTGGGTGCGAGGATAAACCGAGGAGTGACAAAACACGACTGACTGTTGATCCGTTTGTGTGGTGTTTGTAAGAGAGAGCAGCAGCGTTGCACAAACCATTAGTTTTGCCCAGTAGCTCTGTGTGTCTTTGAATCTGAACTGTAAAGGAGAGGAACACTGTTTAACTCTCTCTCACTGTGTGCGAGTGTCCGTGGTTGAACCCATTAACTGAATAAATCATCCAGTATGATTGCTGTGTCAAATGGGCTTGCTGAACCATTTCTGCTTTACCCAGCAGTCCTTTGTTCTTTTTTTTTTTCTTTTCTAAAGACATGACACACTTGCTCAAGACCCAAAACTTCAAGCCACAGTTAATTATTAATTGCTTGGAACTGTGGATGCACAAAACACAAACAGATGCTGGTCAGTAAGCAAATGCAATGTCATATGCTGATTTCATGAGATATAATTGAGGTTTCTGTAACTACTTTTGTACGTCTGGAAACGTCCTTTATTGCACCAAGCTTGTTCTAGAATTGAAGTCATTCTGACTGAAATGGGAAAGGAAATATATCTGTAGTAAGAATCACATGTACACAAATGTTAGCGTTGACATTAAAGTATTCAAGTCTGTTCAGAACATTCAATTCTCCAAGTTTAACAAGGCAGGTGGTGGTGGTATTACATTCCCCTCTAGAATTCACTCCACCTTATCCCACCCACTCACTTCTCGGTTCATCTGCAGCTGCCTTTTAACAAAGCCCCGGGGCAGTGGAGGTTTCCCGGTTACATTCCTAATAAGAACAGAGCACTTTTAGGCTGTGAGGAGGGGACCAGGGGATTTTCCAGACTGATTTTCACAACATCTGCCCATTCTGACAATCGTAGGCGAGATTGTGTTTGGAGGCAACGCTGAAGGTGTGCAAAGATTACCTGGGTGATTCAGGCTTACTCGATCGGTTATGATTAGATTGATTCAAGCTGCCTCAGTAATACATAATTAATATTTATGACCTGGCATTTGATCAGGTCCAGTGGTGTGTGAGTGAGTGGTGTGTTTACAGATGCATGCCAAGAGTAGACTTCTCGTGAGGTAATTGCTAATGATGAAGAAAGGGTCTTTGGCAAATCCTGTGTTATAACAAACGAAAATTAATCACCAGCTAACTGGCACATAATGCGCTAGGTCCTCAATAACATCTCACCAGCCATGCGTTTACCAAGATTGTAGATGAAAAACATTCATTTTGAACATTCATTTTGGATTGATTGATCACTGAAGCACATCAAAGCATACATCCTCAGACAGAACATAAGGATGTAACTATCACATCTTATCAGTGGTGAGCCATGGATTTCCTATCTACACCTTCAATGGATCAGCTGTTTAACAGTTTAACAGCACGCATCCTTGCGCGCCCAGGAAAAACAGCTTACTGGGTGATGTTCACTTAAACACAAATTCCATCCACTTCTACTTAACAAGGAGTTTAGCGACGCGATTGTACATTTCACGGCGCGCTGCTGTTCCAGCAACAGGTGGCCATGTACGCCGGTGAGGAGAGCCAAGCATCCCAGCACCGCCACCGGAAAACAGCCTCCACGCGTTCTCGAGCAGAAAATATCCGCTCGACAGCGGCAGTCGATTCCGGGTTCGTCACCGCAAACATGTGATGTCATTAAATCCGTCACCAAGCAACAAAAAGCAAAACACTCAAGATGTCACTAAACTTCTCTTGTATCAGCTCTTCAACTCCCATTGAGCTGTACACTGACCAATCAAGGAGCATGTTCATGGTCATGCTGGGCCCTGTGACCAATCACACGTCTAGACCCTCAGTTTAGGCCACCAGAGTAAGCTTAGAAGGCTCTGACGGCCCGCCACTGTATTTTATTTAGTGGGAAGCAGGGTCGTCCTTCAATCAGCGGTTTAATCAGCGGTTCGATCTCCGGCTCCGTGTATGAATCGGTGAATGTTGATAAGAAGCTTTGAGTGGTCGGAAGACTAGAAAAGTGCGATACAAGTACAGTCCATTTACCACCATAATCATTATGATACTAAATAAAAAAAATCAAATACACGGATATCACTGGAGAACTTGACGGGAGAATGAGCTCACCTGTACGGAAAATCTGAGTTGGTGATTTGAAATTAAATAAATGTTGAGTTAGTGTTTGTACTTGTGCTAGTTAGCCATACCTATTCCTGAAGCACCTTTCAATTGTAAAAGATATAAATCAACTCAAATATCAAACCAAGTTTTACTCATTTTTCAGCACTGTGGAAAGCACAGAGTAGAATAGATTTTATTGATCATTTTATGGTTTATTTGATAGGAACAGAGTCACAGCGCGGTGACTGTCACACTTACTCTGCCTTCTCCAGTCACGTCACTCATCTTCAGCACCAGAAGATGGTGGTGAAGATGAGGTGGTGTACATGAAAGACAAAGTAAAGAAAATGACAGCCCTCACACAATCATTCTACTCCATCTCCTCCATGAGTCCTATTTAGCAGGAAAAGTTCACAATAATGTATTGTAAATAAATTAATACATTTCCATTTTCAAATTATATCCTCGGATGGGTGATATAATTTTGCAAGCAATCAGTCTTGATTGCTCAAAACACATGAATACTGCTGTGACACTGGTGCGTAATGCTGCCTGATAGACTGGCACTGCGAGATCTGTGGGAATGGAAGAATTAAGAGGGGAGGATGTTCAGGGACCTCCTCACCCACAAGCACCTTGATTTCTGTGTCAAAAAAAAAATCCTTTTGTTGTTTTTTCTCCCGGCCGTGATTCACCGTGAATAATTATTAATCAGCAGACCTATTGCTCTGCATCAACATTCATGAGGTGCTTTGCCTTGAGCACTTATGGTTGAATCTGGGTGTCTGGAGGTCAGGATAAGTCTGATCTATGTGTGCACATTTCCGAGTGGATTTGGGATTCATGAATTAAATATGCTCACAGGTATGCGTGCGCAAAGTTTTATGAATCCAAATACATACGCAGGCATTTATGGTGGATCCTACGCAGTGTTTCTTTCCCTAATAAACTATAATTTAGTTTGTCGCACTGCAGAGATAAGAAGAAAGACACAGCCATGGTAACATTTTGTTCAAACACAGCTGGGACAATTCCCAGTCTGTAGTATTTGAAGTTCAATAAGGTGGACAGAAGCTCTTTTTTTGTCTTTTTCTTTCAATACCACTTTCCAATTGCTTCCAGGAACCCCAGTCCAACTCTGCTCTTAAATCATGCTGTTAACCTTCGACAAGACATCATGGCAGATAACGTTTCCTGGTTCGATTCCTATTCAGAACTCAGTCCAGAGATCCTTTCACACCAGATTTCCCGGCCATACAAGGTCACACACACATGCACAGAAACACACACAGAGCTATCTGCCAACATAGACTTCCTGGTTGGGGTTTAAAGCCATCGATGAGCTTGGCACTGAGACAAGACCAGTTCATACCCTGCTGCCCACTGGCTTTCACAAACACACACTAGCCTCCCATCAGTTATTTTTCACTCAGACTATATTGCAAAGTCTGTTAGCAGAGGTGGAAATACATTTATGGGGGAGGAACGGGCCCAGGCAGAAATATGTACAGTACATAGGGACAAATGTGAATGAAACAGAAGGGAAACATTATTTAGATAAATTGTAGCAATGACATATGGCTGTCCGACAATTCCACTAGTTACATTGAAGACCCCAAGAGAAAGTAGAGACAAGAAGAAAAAGGGAAACTAAGATAAGCACCTGCTCCTTCCCTCCTTTGGATTTCCCCAAGGAATGCAACCTGCCAAGGAAAAACTAGAGCTACAGTATTTTCCTCAGGAAAGATCAAGATAGAAGTTGACAATGGTAAGAATCAGGAATGCATTTAATCAGAGAATGATGATCTCTGTAGCTGTGGGGGATAGATCTGTTTGAGTGTCTGTCAGGTCGCAGGCTTATGAATTCTAACTCTGTGGGGAAATAAGAATGATGAGGTGGCTGTTGTGCCACAGGCGGCACCGCATGGAAATATATGATGATGGTTCATGTCTCACTGCTGCTGCTTTCATATAATAGCACACAACAGAATACAACGGCGCGATACAAGCAGATGTAATCATAAGTCATTTTCGGCAGGGATTTTTTTTTTTTATATTGCTCTGCGTTGCTTGTTTGGTGAATAAACAGACAGAGTTTGATAGAGCAAATTTGTGTTGGCAGGTATGTTGGCTTTCTAATGCCCTGAGTTAGTCCATCTGGCTTCAATGAGAGCAGTTTCACCGTGCAATGTCATTGTGACAAGAACTTGTGACATCATTTAGAAAGCAAGATAACGGCCATACTGCTTTTCTTTGGTTGTCACAATGTTTAGAAGCCTTGAGAGTGACTTACCAACCCCTTGAAATGGGATCCTCCAGCAGTTTAACTTCTGACCTTGCTGCTGCAGTTAATAGGTGAACTCCAGGACCCAGGCCAATGCTGTTCAGTCTGGTGCTATTGTGGTATATATTTATCTGCAATTTGGTTGAGCCATTTCTTTTAAGTAGTATCTTCTATGCGTCCATATCATTTCCAAAGAAGTCTCTTGTAACAAACTGTGTAATCGGTGATATATTTCATGGAAAACGGAGATTTTGAGAAAGGGAAGATGCATTCAAACCAAAGTAAATTTGTAATTTACAGTTTCAATATGTTTTTCTGAACGTTGAATTGTATGCTTGCGTTTTACATTTTGCATGTTCAGCTGACATACATTACACTGGCTAGAATACAAGACTTTAGGTTATGGTAGCAATTCATGAGAATTCATCAATTGGAATCAATTGAATGCATCTATTTTTTCCTATGAGTATTACTATTGTATATTTACGAAATACTTTTTTAGTACCAATTGATGTTTACAGTTAATAAATTGCCTGACATATTTTCTCTATGTCTTTTTTTTTGCTTTGGCAGGATGATTCCATCCAGCAGCAACGACTTCCTGGTCCGGGATCTCGCCGCGGGACGCAACTATGATCTTTGTGTCCTGGCCGTGTTTGATGATGTCATCACTTCGCTGACTGCGACTCGTCCTTTAGGCTGTCTGTCGTTCACCACAGATACGGAGTTCAGCCAGTGCCAGGCATTGCACAGCCACTTCCTGGGTGGCACTATGATTATCATCATTGGAGGGATTATTGTTGCTTCAGTGTTGGTTTTCATCATCATCTTGATGATACGATACAAGGTTTACAGCAACCAAGGGCCAGGACACGGAAAAACAGCCATTGCAACGACAGCGCCAAGACCGCAGAGCAATGGGCAAGGAGGAGGCGGACAGGTCCAAGTCTTCCCTCACTCTGCCTCAAAAATGCCCGACAGTCAGGAAGACCAAGCGCGAACACCGTCCAAGGCTATGTCGCCTAGCAACACTCTGAGAGACACTGTGGCATTGGTTGAGGAGGCGAGCGGCGGACGGAGCACAATGACAAGGACTGACTCGTCGGCCAATGAGGAGTTGCTCTCGCCCACCAAGGCACGCTTCTCCTCCAGGGTCGCCATTGAGATGAAAAGCAGACCGCCATCTGTCGCCAAAGAGCCCACCTCCCCCAAGGAACTGGCAGGTAGGAGAGAGACAGACCGGGAGACAGCCATAGAGGAGGCAAGCAGTAGAGCAAGGAGGCATTTCGGAGAGGTGGAAAGAAAAACGGAAGGAAGTTGATAAAGAAAGAAATAGGAAGAAGGGAGAGGCAAGCAATACAGTGCAACAGAAAGAGATGGAGGATGAGAAATAGACTATGTGTAATTGGGGCTGTGAAATTGAGCACGATGATAACAGTGTGTGGAACAGTGAGAATCTGAGTGAGTGTGAAGGAGAGAATGAAGAGAGATGCTTGGAAAATAGTAAGAGAGACAGAGAACAGTCATTCTCTCCATAGAGCTGCAGTAGCATCTGAAGTCATATTAAACTCTCTATGATTGTTGATACATCAGATTGCCCGTCTCAGCAAAAATCCCTTCATACAGTGTAGTGGAATTAACCTAAAACCTTACTTCCTGCAAGCTCATTGCATTTTTGTTCTCTGCACTTGACAATCACCAAACTTGAATTCTGAATGATGGGGGATACTTTACAAGTTAGATAGGAAAGTAATTTAAAGGCCTGCAAGCTGTTAAGGACTTTAAGAAACTACAAAATGTATTTTTGTTTTCCAAAGTAATTTATGTACCTGATGCTGTGACGTTTGTGTAAGAAACCACACTTCTTGGGCCTTCTCTCACACAGAATTCCTGAGAAAGCTTTGTGGTTTGTGTGCAAGTGGGATTACCCATCGCACCCCAGCTGACATTATTAAGTGTGGCTTCAGCCACATGGGGTCAGACATGCTTCTTGTTCTCCTGCGGGCATATTATTATTACGCAAAAATTTGGACCGTATTTCCTTCCGCGGCGTTAACAGCACATGCGTTAAAACACATCAAAATGTGCGGCTTGCATTGGGAATTGTGAGTTATGACTTTTCTGAGAGATTCGACCGGCCATTTTCCCAAAAAATGCAAAAAAGAAAACAACGAGAAATTGTAGTATTGACTTGAATGGGGTTTCGCCAAGAAGAGAGCAAAAAATCCACTTCTCTTTGTGCCCGTAGTGATTGGCAATAATTTAACATAGAGAAATGATTTTAAGTTTAAAATGTTGACAAAAGTCTGGAGTTTATTTGCCTATTTGGACATTTTTTGATAGCTCGCACAGTCTTCATGGAATTATTGTTGAAGTTTAAGAAAAATGTTCAGACAATTTCAGAGTTTAAAATGGGTGTGTATGGCACGAAATGTTTGTCGTTTGAGTGGAGCACCAACTGACAGAGTGAGAGACAGAGAAAACTGAGGAGCTGTCAGCTGATCAACTGTCACTCTTAAGACATTGGTTTCAGATTTCCATACGGTGTGAATTGGCAGCAAACAACATTTAATATCTACTTACGGTAGTAGTAGCCACACTTAATTTTCTAGTTACAGTTAATGTTCCTTGTGTGTCCTCTCTTAGGGTGCTACAAACTGTTGGACTAATATATGAAATGATTCTTTACCCAATAAAATAAAAACATAACTAAAACAAAAAATAAGTTGATGAAAGTACACTTTTACACCACTGTGAGCTTTTCACTCTTCACAAAGTTAAACCTTTACGATATGTATGTGTAGACAGCTGCATACACTCACAGTTCAGATGTTGCCCCCTAATGTGCTCTCTTTTTGTCCTCAATGATAAGAGATGCAAAAATAAGCATTTTATTTGCTATAAAATAAGAAGTTTGCAAGACCTTGGACAGCAGAGCTAATATTTCTGATGCAACCTCTCTGACACCTAGACATTAAATAAAGACTGCGCTTGAATAAAAAAATACTTTCTAAAGATGTTCCAGTGAGTATACATGACAGGCAAAGGTTCAACACATTCACAAACCAATTTGTTCTACTAACATTTTGAATTACAGTTTTTATTTTATTACATTCTTTTTACATTTTCCAGCTTCAAAACTATTTGTACTAGGTGAGCTTCAGGCTACTATTCACTGACTCGTAATGTCTCGCCACTCTCCTGCCCGTAGATTGACCTTTTGTGCCTGCTTGAATAAAGTATTTTTAGCTTCTACAGTACTTGCTACTGGCTTACTGACAGAAATTGCTGTCAGCTGTAGGTGAGAAACACCGACATTCAATAATATCTATAATTTATTGAGGGTTGTTGGTGCATATTCGCAGTATTATCAAAGTAGTGCAAACGCTCGATGGTAAAAGCACAGTGCTGCGTAATCATAATAGGATGGTATTCTCTTTCTTTAACATGCGAGTTACTGATGGTAAATTGTTTTAATGTATCTTTTTTTGTTTTTGGCAGCAAAGGTTATTAGATTCAATTGTCATATTATGCAATTAGGTCCCAGGTCTTTTGATTCAATCATTTCAGATTATTGCATATGATCACACAGATGGCTTTAAATGCTCTATAGAGCCACAATGATAATAATAACAATAGTAATCCCTAAGTGCATGACAATATTCTTTTTCGGGTAGATTTTGCATGTGCTAAGCCCACTTCAGTGCTCTTCACCTTTAACATCAATCCACTCAGGAAACGGGGGTTTCATTAGAACGAATAAATGGAGACACCATCTCACATGAGTAGCTTAAACAGCTGAGTTGAAATTCTTTATCGGTGGCTGACATGCCAATTCAATTGGCCTCTCCGTGTGGTTTGAAATGAGGTGTCATTGAGACTCTCGTTGATAGCGGGAAAGAGACGAGAGATCTTTGCAGCGCGGAGCGGCTTAGCAAAGAAATTTAGGGAAAGTTTTCACCTTTGTGAACCCGGATGGATCTTAGTTAGTCAGACATTTTTAATAAATTACAAGAGCTCAAATCACAGTTCATAATGATACTGTGGAAGAAGAGTTGTGGAGCTTTTTGATGGTTCTCATCAATAAGCTTCTGTTAAACAAGTGGTTTTCTTGTTGTTTTTCTCGCATCTGAAGCTATGTGAAGGGAAATTTGTTGTTCGGAAGGTTGAAGACCAAATAGGAGTTACAAAGCAGAGCAGTCGAGGAGTGCTCATTTGGGCTGTTACAGGATCTAATTTAGCAAACTGGGACAAGGAATTAGCATGGATTATTTGTTGTTGTTACAATGAGATGCCACCATATGAGCAAACTCAAACATTTCCTCTATAGGCCTAATTAACAGCGCTAACCTCTTCACAACCTTCACTGACTGAAGTGTGTCGCTCAAAGGAGTTTCTAAAGAGCATCCCAGACTACAACAAGACAAACAAAGCAATTATTAAAGTTTTCATTTTGACACTTCACCCAGGAGGGAAAGTTACCGCTGGCCTTTTGTGTTCTTTGTTCCCTCTCTTTGATTCCAGGATCGCTGGCACTTTCAGGGCAACCCGCAATGAGGGATAACACTCATGTGTATGTACGGAGGCTGTTGGGGTTTCTCAGGGTGTAGCCGTGTCTGATGTGTTTCACTGGTTGCTGCATTGCAGAGAAAGGCAACATTGATCTGATCAGAGAGAGAACCGCAGTGAGTCAGAGTGCCTGAGGAACAGAGCAGCTGACAGATACACAGTGAGGCCCCATTAAAGGCCCACGGTTGTCAGATATGTAACCCTACATGAAAAAATAGGCACATTGTGGGTGATAGTTCGCCTTGTGTTTGTTTGCTTTTCATAGACTGTTTTGTTCACACTCATGTGTGAACTAGATAAATAATTTTGAATTTGAATTGGTTGAATCTTGATTTGAGAAGTGCTGATTTGATCATTATTATTTATTTATTATGAAAACAGGTTATATGATAACTTTGCCATAGATGGACTATAAAATATATTAACCTATTTTAACAAGATAACCATTTTGAAAGAACTTTTCTTTGTGATGAACAAACTGAAGACAGAATTGACATCCCTCACTTTGTGATGATGCATTTTAAGTTGAATTACAAGTTATTACATATTCTCAGCGATCAAAGTCTTTAATTCCACAGACATTTAAGGGCAAAATTATGTATTTGTCAACTGTATCCGTCTTCCTCGGCTTCGAAAAAGGGGCAAAAGGAGTACCCGAGTGGGCTCACCCTATTATTTCTGCTGAGCCTTTAAATGCAGGACTGAAAATTCTGTCCGTCATCCAAGTACAGTTGTACCAGGAGGGAATTAGGCTTGAATATGATAAGTTGACAATCATAGTCTCACATGATGCTGCATGGGGAGTCAGCATCAGAAGTATGTATTTAACCTGAATACTGAGTGGATCATTTTCTATTCAGATTATTAGTAATTATATGCTTGACACAAACATTTTATGATTAATTAATTTAAACAGGCAGTCAAACATTAAATGTAAAAGTGTGTGTGTGTGTGTGTGTGTGTGTGTGTGTGTGTGTGTGTGTGTGTGTGTGTGTGTGTGTGTGTGTGTGTGTAAGCTTGGCTACAAAATCCCTGCCATGAGCCTTTCTAAATATTCCCACGAGGTTAGGCCAGATAGCCGAGGACAATACAAGGATGTTTGTGACTGTGTGAAGTGCAAGAATGTGTTCTCCTCATGGCCCATCCATGACCCTGGAGCCTGTCTGTCCTCCATGTATTTTAATCTATCACCACTCCTTGCAGTGTCATCCTGTATGCCCGGCCTCATTTTTCACTGCCATCTGTCTCTCTGAATTCATCTCTTGCAATGTAACCCTCCCTCCTCCCCCTCCCTCTCCCTCTCTCACTCACTCAATCACTCACTCATTCACACACTGCTTCTCAAACTCTCGGTGTCACTTTTTCTGGTCTTTCTTCTGAACCAGCTTTTTGACTATCCTGACATTTTTGCTTCCTATTTGTGTCCAATGTTTTCAGTGTTGATTTGCTGCATCTGTATCCATGTTTTTCTCTGATTCTCACTGTTGTTCTCAATGTCTCCCTCTCACTTTTTTTGCCTTTTCTGGCTCTGGTTTTCTCTCTCTCTCTCTCTGACGACTCCAGCAGCAGACGACAGGCGGCCTCATAGTGTCGAATGGAGAGACTTTAAGATCTGAAGGTCTCTTGACCTCACAAAGAGAGCGTGCCAACACTACAAGCAAAGAGTAATGACTGGCATTTAAAACTTGAGCAGTCCCTGATACCCCCCCCCCCCCTCCCTAAAATCTACCTACAGTTTCTCCCTTTCCCTCACCCTGTGTCACTATTACCATCTGACTCTTTCTTTAGGGGTGTTTTTCTTCTCTGGTCAGGTCAATTCTCACAATTAAAGAAGTGATTTTGTCTGATGCTGTTATAAGATATCTAAACCATTAAAACATTGTGAGTCCTGCCTCCATCATAATACAATGACGTGTTGAATCGGTGGTGCTCACAACATCAACAGTTACAACAGTTGCAACAGTTATGTGAATAATCAACTTGCTAATCGACAGAAATATGTTTGATCATCAATTTTCAACTTCAGTGTTTTCTTGAACATTGCCAATTCCAACTTCTCAATTATGAAGTGATGATACCCTTTCTGTCATTTATGATTGTAAAATAATAACTCTAGGTTTTTAAACAAACAATGGATGTGTCACTTCGATTGCAATCATATATACTATATATATATTTATGCCAATGGCGGCCCGTGGTGTTGGCCAATACGCCAACTGTGATCACAGCACGCTGTGACTGCTGTGATTCTCCGCTACAAGAAAGGGTTCCTCGTCTACAAATTAAAGGAGCGCGCAACCAAACATGTGTGGTGCAGTGTACAATGTCCTGCCCAATGTCCTGCCCTGTTCATTTCTGAAATATATCTATGTTATGAGCAACACAAACACTTCCATTCAACATTGTTTCATTGGGGAGAAGGCAGGAATGAATATCCACAACAAGCATCTCAAAATTGGAGAAATTAAAGCTGCATGGCGAGATACCACCAGAGGAAGTAGTTGTTTTTGTCAGGTGGGTGAACTGATCCTTTCTTCTTGTTCACGCGTCCTTGCAACTTTCTCTTCTTCCTTCCTTCTTGATGATCAACTTTATATCTCTATTGATTATCTCTGGATTTCAAATTGTGTTTTGATTTGTCCTGGTTATATTCTTCCCTATTTTGTCTTTATGTCTTTTTCATTGATTTAATTCCCTTTATAGATTTTATAGATACTCATTCTTTTATCCCTCCGCTTGCCTCCTTTCTGCTAGAATCTCTCTGTATTACCTCTCCTTTCCCTGTCTGTTTTTAATTCATAAAACCTTTATCTCTGAGAAACTTTGTATTACTTATGTCCTTTCTATCCGTGTCTTTACCACTCAAATTGCGTTATCGTCTTCACATACCGCCACCTCTGTATCACCCCATCTTCTTCATCCATCTACGTGTTGCAAAGGGTGATGGAGAAGAAGAGAGAGGAGTGGAGGCTGATGGAGGATAAGACAATGTTGATGTGTTGTGGTTGTGATGGATGAATATAGACTCAGGCATTAAGAAGACTCTCCTTCACTCTTTATCTTGCACAATAAGCACTGGCTGGACATAACAAATATCCGTCCTGACAAATATGGAAAAGAAATGCTCTCCTGCTAAAACCCACATTACAAATAACTGCTGTGGTGATATTCTGCCCCAGCAAGAACAGCTTCATCAGTCGCCACGCTATTGCTCTTATTTGCTTAACATTATCACCAGACCTTGTTTATGCAGACATGTGTTGTATCTCACGTCTACACAGCAGTTACACTCTCACACAGCTCTCGCAAAAAAAGAAAACACACGGATTGTGAGTTGTTAAAAAAAGGATTTCCTAAGGAACAAATGTGAATCATTTTGCTAGGTAAATAGTCAATGGCAGTCTGGACCAAACGTCAACATATCCTGGATTGATAGCCATATCCATGTTTCCATTTATTTGGAATCAAGTTTAATGTAACCAGCAGGTTAGTATTCAAAAAACATTTGACCCTATACCTTCTCCAATTTCAAATTGTTTTATTTTCTTCTGTTTTCCCTCAGTAGGCAAACAAAATACAAACAAAATGTATTTTTCCTCGTCTTTTAAATCATTGCAGAAGTTATGAAAAACAAATGAAACAGCACCTTCAGAAAACATTATTAGTCAGGCTGGTGGGTAGGATCAGGTTTACTCAAAGTTAAAGTGGCTTAAAGTTAAATCGTGCCTCACTAACACATGTTGAAAGCAGTGGTCTGTGTTAATTAGAAATCTGGTATGTGTAAACTGGTGTATTTTAGATCCCACAGGTCCCAGACTGTCTTCTAGACCTCTGCTGTTTTCTATGTTATAAATACAAAACCCTTTGTTAAGTATCCTTTTATCAAGACCATATGTCCTACTCTACATCCCTGATGTTTTATTGATCCTTTTAACCTCTTTGTCTCCATATGGTCCCTTTTAGGACTGCTCAGTCCTTTCAGTATTGCCATTTTCCTTCCAGCCTAATGCAATCGTTCTAATGTTCTGCCTTCTCTGTTTTCTTACTCTTCTGTTCTCTAGAACCCTGACGTTGTTGTTCTGTGTGGCAGAAGTGGGAGAAGCTGGTGAAAACTGAAGAAAAAAAGCCCTTAAAATCCTTTCCCATATCTCCTGTTTACCGTACCCATCACTTTGTTTCCATGAGTATCATTGGATAAAAGACCTATACTGTCTAGTTCTTGGTTGTCATGTCTGGATTGGATGTATCAAGGCCCGGTGTCTTTTTGGCTGGCCAGTTGCTGCAGGATGCAGCCTTCAGTATGATCATCATAAATCACCTTTTTCATGGAACCACACACACTGAATGCTGGATTTTCCATGTTGAAAGCTGTCTATGTTGATGTAGATACAATGGGACAAGGTAAAAAGGAAGCATAAAGATATATGTGGATCTGTAAAATAAAGACAGGCAGAAAATATGAATGAACTTCCGATCATCTGAAGCAGCATCAAAATGTTGATACAAAGTGGATAATATTTACAGACAGACACTACAACTTGGATACACAGAAAACATACAATTTGATAGGCTGCACAAACAGAAAGGGAACAATATTATGCCGATTTCTTTTTTGGATTTGGATATGAATATGTGTTAAATACTTGAATGACAATGGCTCACTGTTTCTCAACTGAACATAAGGGACTTTCAACATGGCGGACTCAAAGTAGCACTACTCCATTCATCCATGTGGACTGAGCCAATTCTGCTAAACTGAACTGAGCTGAGCTCGTCCTGGAGCTGGATCCTGTTATAGCTCAATCAGAAGTCTGTTTCTGGAAAGCACATACAGTACAAAACAAAAACCTGACCTGAGATGGACCCGAGCTTGGACGCGGACGAGCCTCAGCTGGAATTGTACGCTGCGAAAGGATTCAGACTGTGCAGTGATCGGATGCAGAGTAAACTGGACTAGACAGGACTAGACAAGCCTGTTATCAATTGGCCTTGTCTGTTTTCCACTGGATGGGACTGGTGAGGACCTTGTGGACCTTTACCAGCCTCGCAACATCTCCTTAGGGCCACTTATACAGGTGAGTAATCTGCTGATTAACCCATTAACCTAACCAAACAAGCAGACAGATGTGGAGTTACCTCACCCAAAGACCTGGTCTCATTAATTAGTGTGAAAAATGGTGACCCACCGGCAGCCACCTTGGCCTTCCACCAATTTTGGGACCTGCCCCATAGCTTAAGACGCACTTACACTTTGTACTGTCTCCTCCTGCAGCAAGTGCTCTGTAACCTAATAAGGGCAATGCTTTAACGAGTGCCATCTAATTGCTGTCAGCGAGACAATTAGAGAGCCACCCTGGCTAATGATTGGTTTCGTTACCACTCTCCACTACCACATCAAGACAGGCCACAGGAACTACATCCACCCGCCCCTTTTTTTGGTTTCTCACTCCTTTTGTGTCTGAGTCACTTCTTATCTCATGCGCCTCTCTTCTCCTCTCAATCAGATGTCTCTTGTTTTTTTTCCTGCCTGAGGCTGAGATCAAATATTGTTGGAGAATATAATATGCTGGCTGGGAGGATATGGTTATGAGCTAACACCACCGCCTCAGGGATGGACTTTGCCTGTACAAAGGAGGGTGGGGAGGGGTCAGCAATATATCTTTAGTCACGGACAGAGGCTGATGTCTGCTGCAGCAGAATTGAACTCATCCAGTCCCCAGGCTGGAGAGGTTTTCACTCTCGAAATGAAGTTAGACATTTATGAGAGATAGCATCAACTGTAGTCAAATGTTATACATCTCATTAGGTTCCAAACATATTTAAATTGTTTTAAACTTCGATGATATGATATATCCTATTTTAG
Source organism: Clinocottus analis (assembly GCF_023055335.1). Taxonomy (NCBI): domain Eukaryota; kingdom Metazoa; phylum Chordata; class Actinopteri; order Perciformes; family Cottidae; genus Clinocottus; species Clinocottus analis. The sequence goes on along the minus strand of NW_027175931.1, from coordinate 9,827,578 downwards.
TGTGGGTGTAAACAAAAACAGCATCAGTAATTTGAATCATTCTTTGCCTTGTTATTTTCCTGGCACACAACTTCTGTTTAACGTCCTCTCTACTTGACTTGAACCGAAACACTAGTCCAAACATTTGCAAATCAAAGATTCATGATGCTGAAATCTGCATCATATCCATTCTGACTATATGTTATTTACCTAATAGTATGTAATAAGATTTTTAAAAGATGCATATGAAATGACCATGGCATTTAACTATCAGTAATACATCTCATCATGCACAGATGTGTTTCCCTGCATTTTTAATAAACAATAATTTACTCTAACTGCAGTTCAGTTCATCTAATTAATTGTTTGTGCAGTTGTGCTGAATAACTAAGTAGATTTTATGGATTTTCTATACCTATTATTACTTTACTTGACAAGATAATCTATTCAGCTTGACACCCATGAATACACACATGAACTGTAAGAGGATGATTTTTTAATGATAGTCTCTACATTTCATCTTTTCCTAAGAAAACAAAAGAAGGAAGAAGAGTTCATATAATGCTTTATCTGTTTATCTGTTTAGTTTTTTTGGTAATTGTATTTTGATATGCTATTATATGCTAATATCATATACATAATATCATGTAATATAATAATTTCTGCCGTTTCTGTACTTTGACGAGGCAGCAATACAATTACAGCATTTTCTCATGTAAGTTATGGTTGCAAGATCTTGCACAGGCCGTATTGACAACTATTTCTAATTTACAAATTGACACAAACACTTTTTCGTTGTTTGTTCCGTGACAATATCATTAAATACCTCCATCATCCTTTTTCGACCCGGTACACAGAGACAAGTCGGAGTGGGTACCTGTGGGTTCCTCTATTATAGTTTTCCTCTTATTTACACCTATGACTGTGCAACTGTGTTTTACGCTCCTCTCAGTGCAGTATGAACGGTATGATTACACATGTCAGACACCAGAAGCTGTTTACTCATAGTAAACAATGGCTCTCTCTGTTATTGCTGGTGATTGTTTGAGCCAACTTGCCCATTTCTTACATGCAAACACAGACACACATACACACACATACTGTTCAAATTACATTAAGTTAAACAGCAACCAACTGTACATAAGGAATAAACATTATAGGGGGGATCATTCTCTTTCTGTCTGCCGCTCATTGACTGCAATATTTATCAAATGAAACAACACACACACACACACACACACACACACACCTACACACACACACACACACACACACACACACACACACACACACACACACACACACACACACACACACGCACACACACACACCAGAGAGAGATAGGACAAAACAGCACAAACTAAAAGCATGGTTTAATAATAGAAATAACTCTGTAAGTGCATGTCCGAAAGTGCTTTCAGTTGTGTTTCAAAGTGAAGGAGAATACCAGTCTGTCATTTGTTTTTATCTCTGGGTTCTCTTTTCTTTTTGTTTTTTGTTTTCATTGACATAAATATTTTGGATAGATTGTATGCCACATTTCTATTTTTCATCTAAGTGAAATGCTTATTGGCTGGTGGATAGTCATGTAGAGATTGACAGTATCTCATGCTGAATTTGTTCTATGAAGGGGTAGGATGACAGTGTGGGAACCGGTGAAAAGGACATTAGACTTTTGTGATCCCTTTTTGGTGACTAATATGGTTGTCATGCACCACAAGAGGAAAATTGTAGTCATTTCATCCCAACTTTTTAGAAGTTGTAACATATTGAACCCATGAGGGATATAAAAAACACCCTCTTCTCAATATCCACTTAGCTTCATGTAATGTGTGTTAAAACAATTAATATGGTAATTGCGTTACATTATCAAACACATGATTATAGATGTCTTTGTTCGGCTGTTATCAGTGTAGACTATAAGTGAACATGGTCTCTGTGACATGTCTTGACTGGAGTTTTAAGCCTCAAGATCGTCATTCTGGCCATCACCATGCACCATCTTGTGTTTTGCAACCAGTAAAGGGAAGGGACTATATTTGGATTGCAGAGTAGTAACGCTGTAATAGAGATGCATTATACGGCTCTGATAGAAACCTGTAAATCACAAGGTAGCCCATAAGTTTACCCTGGTTTATTGACAAAATCATTCTAAATGTGACTAGGATTTACAAAGTGGATATTGTACACTACTGAAGAAGACTTAAATTAGCCACTGAGACCATAAACTCATGTTTACAATGTTAACTGAGGTAATGAATCAAGTGAGTAGTAGGGTCATTTTCTTATATACTTGAATACAATCAGACTGCTTTTTGAAACCAGAGGAGCCATTTATGTTTGGCCATTATAGAGAATGCAGATTTAAGGTATTTCAGCATTGGCTTAACTTTTCAGAATAGCAGTTTTCTGGTTATCAGCTGTTACTGCTGTATGAGCAGAGTTCAGAGCAGAAGCCGTGAGCTAACCAGTGGGGCACGCTCAGACATTAACATGCACTAAAAGATACTCAAGATCAGCCTGGCAATGGAAGCAACGCATAACTCCACTACAGCTTTACGAAGGAAATAGTTGTTTGATGCTATATTATTATTTTATTATATATAAATTGTATAAGATGGAGAGAACCATCATACTTCACAAAATGATTTTTCTTTTTCCTTTATGCCACAGAACAGGGACATTTCGATGTTTCTCAACTGCTCAAATACACAAAGATTGAACAGGTAATCCCTTAACAGACAATATAAACCAGACACATGTTTCATGTCTACGTTTCATCAGTGATGGCAACAGAGTGCTTTTTTCACTTAATGTGACAGCTTCCATCTGTGGTCGTTTGCAGCGGCATTTATGAGTCCCTCCCAGCAACCATTTAGTTAATTTAATTTGAGGCTAAACTGGCTCAGCGAGACACACATACTGTAGTTGTTATTACAGATTGAATGTAGAGGAGATGCAAAGTGTGCTCCCTCTATGTGGGCTGTTGGGCTATTCTATGACCCTCTATGTCCCATCTAGTAGCTGATGTGGTGGTGACGCAGCGAGATGTGACCATGCAGACATTACTGCATGTATGTATTATTATCTGACTTCTCTCTCACACGTACACGCACATGCATGTACGCTTGAATATCTGAATATGACCCTGGGTTCTCCGACACATCCTGCACTCATTATACACGACATTCAAGCTGCTTGAGTGAGAAGCATACAAACGAAGAAAAGGAGGGACCACACGTTCAGACCATAGACTAGAAGTAGATGTAGTGATCGGGAAGTTGACTAAATCTAGTTTGAATTTTGCCGTGGTAATCTTAGATTACGGCCATCACCATGTTGTTGTTTTTTTCCAGCCAATGTACACTAGTTACAATATTTGGAATCTGGAGTTATGTTGAGATGCTATATACATAGTGTCAGCAACCTGTCAATCACATTAAGCCTGTCCTAAAGCATACTTTGCTTTATATTCTATTTTACTGTAAACTGGACTATAGATGTACAAAATTAACATCATGCTGTATTAAGCCTTAAAACTAGCGACTGAAACCATAAACCAATGTTCACAATGTTTACTGAGGTAACAAGGTGACAAGTAGAGTCATTTTGTCATAAACGTCCATACAATCCGACTTGTTTTTGCAACCGGAGGACTTGCCCCCTGCTGGTCACTAGAGATAATGCACAAGTGTATCTCCCAACTGTATAAAACATTTTCTTCTTTTGGGGTGTGTGCACCCCAATGTTGATGTTAAGAGGAGTATCCTACAAAAGTATGGCAAGGTGATCAATGCGTCAATAAAGTGTATCATAGAAAGAGGAAAAGGAGATTAGAAAAGATAAGTGAGAATGATGTGCAGAATGGAAGACAGAGGAAGAAAATAGTTACAATTTTGGAAGGTTAGTTCACAGTGGAGCCCTCGACTGGACTCGATGGGTAATGTACCCTCCAATCACAATCATGGATTTGCTCACTAAAGATTTGCACAAGTGTAGCGGGTTAATCAGGACGCGCATATCCAAATACGTACAAACCCCACATTACATGAGATAGCACACACGCCTTGACATCCTGAACCGAGGACATAGAACATCATCGGAGCAGCAGGGCTTCTTTGGCAAAGAGTGCTGCCTTTGCTTGCAGAGTTCCTGACTGACTAAATGTTAGTCATCACAGCCCACGTACCCATGTAGTACATACATTAACTGGGTGAAACTGTGGTCCAACCCTGCAGTGTTCGTATCATTCCAGCCAGCACAGACCCTGAACAGGAGCTTGACATGGCCAACAGATACAACCTTATAAACCGACAAGACATTGACCAGGACACCATCGTACATATTGATGATTCACTTTTTTTTTTCAAGAATAAAAAAAAAACATGTTTTTTTTGCAGTATTTGTTAAGGATACCAAATACATCAAATAAAAATAAAAAATAATGTGCAGATAGGAGGTTCCCCAACTTTTCCTGGATCATTTTGCATGGGATAGGATGTTTTGCACTTTAGCCATCGACATGTTCTTGACACTCATCCCACCGAATAAAGCCGATGACACTGACACACTGCTTGTAGAGTGTGGGCGGCCCACAGTGTGAGGGTCTCTTTGTGTCCATAGACTTGGGAAATGCACTCACAAAGCCATCCTGCCAGTTGATTCTTGGATAGAGCTTTACCAGCCACACTATCCCCGAAGCACACACATAGCTGTTGTGTTGGATGGGCACTGCATTTACTAAATGCAAAAGAAAAGGAAATGTTGCCTCCCCGTCCCATGGACATGTTGGAAGAAAGAAAAACACATCCAGCTGGATAACCCTTGACCTGAGAGAACTCTGGAAACCACCCTATTTTTAGGCCCTTTCTTTGAAAATTGCATACCCAAACTACAACCACAATAATTTTGCTTATAATAAAAGGCTACACATGTGAGATTTCGTTCAGATGTATACATATCAGTCTTTATGTTACTGCTTAAGAGTAAATTAAGATGACACAGAAAAAAATGAAAAGGTTTGAGGTCCGCCTAGAAAAAAGCACATTGAAGATGATTATTTCATTGAAATAATGCTGCCGTGAGGTCTAACTCTAACCCAAATCATAGCACAATATGTGAACATTCTCTCTGCAAAGGTTGACTTTGATAAAGTGAAGTAGAACAAAGTCAGAGAGGGTTCATTATAAAGAGAATTCAGGCAAGGACATCTGCGACATTTGATTTTTTTCATGTCCCAAACTATGTATTTCACTTGTACTTATGTGTTCAACACATCAGAATTCAGCAGTTTTGGGCTATTTTTCATAAAAGCAAGCTATGATTTACAGTTTTATCTCCCCCTCCCCCCCACACTCCCCTCTTTAGGGTTTCTAAAAGGTTAAGTTCTTGGAAACAAAGGAGGGATTTGGTCTGAGTGTATCTCTGCTACGGTCAGTAACAACAAGCAACTAGGGTGTACCGACAGAGCAGTTACTTTACATCCTCTTTTAGCTCAGGATAGTACAAGCAGAAAATCTGTCTAAATGACAATGCTTTCAGAGAGGAGCACTCCAGGGGCAGTTACCACTACTGCTAGGTCTCTCCATTGCTGCTTCACACAGTCCTGCCTCAGCTCCAACAACAATCCACCTCTCCGGCCATGTTTGAATTATTCAGGAGTTAGGCTGTGTCAGCAGTGCCAGGATCCGAAGCCGGTCACCACAAGCGTCACAATTGCTCTTCAGAAACCTTTGTTTGAAGTCACAGAGACTACGTCCATATTCTATACAGGAGAATATGGTAAGAAAAAAAGAAAAAGATCATACAAGAGAGAGAAACATAAGAGGAGCTGGGCTCTGTGAGATAATTTGCATACACATGCTTGTTCGGCGTAGACTAACATGGTCGTCGGGTCTGTTCAGATGCTGAAATCGTATCACGCCCGTGTTGGCTTCTTGAATTGTACTCTTCGGTGAAGAGCAAAATAAGGGAGAGAGGCTGCACAAGATAAGCGGCTTTATGAATAAGAGGCGGTAAAGGAGAAAAGACAAGATTTTATTTTTTTTAAAAGAGGATATGATATGTGAAGGCTATGGGCAAGAGTTAAGAAGGAGAAGTAGAAAAAGAACAGAGAGGAAAACAGGGAGAACAGCGAGTGGGATGTGTGGAGGATTACTCAAGTGTGTATTCAGCTCCAGCTGAATTGTGCAGTGAGGTGCCTTTGGTTCCTCAGAAAGAAAACATGGGAGTATGAATAATAGATGACACATACACACAATGCATGTTTATTTTTGTAAGTGTTTATTGTGTGGCTCCTTATCCCCTTTTTAAATGGTTGGAAAAAAAATATCTACTCAGCAGGGCAGATGATGCCCTCATCTAAACATATACGTCAACACACGAACATGTACTCAGTGAGTCAAAAGAAAATGTCCGGGGAAAGATCCCGTGCCATTTTTAATGATGCATGTACGTTTGTGAGGACAATAACAGAGCAAGTGCTGATACATCAGCATGAATGAGTGAGCGCTTGAATTATTCAGTGAATGGATTCACGTGTCAGTCACACTAAAAAGTTGACATTTCTGCCAGTTGCCATCCAGGAAAAGCTGTGAATACTAAACTCCCGATGCAGTAAAAAAAAAAAAAAAAATGCTTTCTGGACGTATGTTCAGCACTAAAATGTGAGCACCACTGGGATTTGTTCTGCAAAAAGATCTTGGTGCTAGTATTTCAGCGTCAGCTTTTGAAGGTCAGCAATGCAGCAACAGTTTAAAAAATACACTGCTGTCAATTTATGTATTCAATCAAAGCACTTTTATCACATCAATTATATTTTAAAATTTGAAAGTAAAAAATATCAACAGTGACGATTTTACGTACGCAATGAAAAAAAATACAATAATACTTAAATGATGACACTGCTGAGTGTGGTTGTCTCTGGCTGCAATCTATATGATTTACTTTAAAGCAAGTCAGTCAACATACTGCAGCAGTAAAAGTGATTTAAACTTCCGGCTTAAGACAGCAGAATAATCATTAATTGGCACTAATAGCCTGGAAGGACATTGAGGGTGCAGCAATATATTTAAGCCATTTAAAAAAATCCAAACTCAATAGCAACTAAAACTGGCTGACAATTAGTAATACAGTGAGTTGTAAAAGTGTAAAATCATTACAACCTATGGGTGAGGTGAGTTCAGATTTAGGTTAAGATTAGGGTGAGGATTAGGCAAGTCTCTGTTATGGTGAGAGTCTGAAGGAAATCAATGGACGTCAATGTTATGTATGTGTCTGTGTTATTGTGTGTGCGTGCGTGCGTGTGTGTATGCGTGAATGGGTGAGAGAGCGTGTCAGTATAGGGCTGCTGAAAGTAAAGATATAATAGGATACTACTGATGGCTGTGTAATGTATAGGCTTAAAGACTTTAGAGGTTGTTACTGCACTATGTTTTGTACTTTACAGCAGAATCTTAAAAACCTATGTGGCTGACGTAGTAATATAAAGTGTGGCACAGTAGCCATTATGTAATTTACTAAAGCATTTTAATGCAATATGATAATAATTAACATCATTTAACAAGCATCGACTCTCATGCTGCTTTAAAAATATATATAATTTGAATGTAAAGTATGCAGTATGTTAATAGTCACTGTCACAATTAAACCCTATTCTTAAAGTGATTTCCATTCATACCAACATTATACAGTCTTACATGTGACACTGAATTTAACGTGGTAATAACACATCCACTTCTAAATCGATGGCAGTGCAGATGTTCATAATCTATTATCTATTATATTATTATTGACGACAGGGGCTTTGAGTTAGCACCTTTACGTTTATCTCTCTCAGCGGAAAACAATTTACGTCTGCCGGCAGGAGAGAAAACGGTCCTGTTGGTCAACGGGGCTGTTGTTAGATTAAAATATTGTGCAAGTTCAAGGTTTTAGCCTCAGAAAGTCTTTTTGCCTGTTCTAGCGGGAGATTTGCACCAAGAACCCTGACACAGTGTTTTTGTATTGGGAGGAGAATAAGACAATAGGGAGATTTGAGGGTGTTGAATATAGAGATTGGAGTTTTTTTGTATGTGTGGAAAGTGCTCAGCAGTGGTCTATTGGCTTATTGGCAGAATCAAAGCTTTACACAAATAATGGTCTCAAGGGGAACGCTGTGAAAATAAAGATTGAGAGACAAGCTTTTGTTTTAAAATACCAGGGGGACACGAAGCTCTGGGGTTTGAGTGTCTTTTGTTGCTGTTAAATGCTCTGTCTATCACATCCCATTTTTGTTGAGATAAGATTGTGGGTAAAGGTCTATTTGGCATTAGATGTTAGATTTGTCATTATTTAACAGGTTTTTAGGGGCTCAGTCTATATTTGTCTTACACATTTGTTTTTGTCCATGTATGACTCAGCTTGGACCAAACACTAAACACATTACTACTTCACATTGTTGCCACACAGTTGGTTAAAAATAATTATTTTTTTAAAATGCTGCAGATATATGCTACGTGAGCTGTAAAATGTTGATTTATTTTTGCCAAACACAAAGCAGTCTGACATAAAGGCATTAGCTTTGAAATCACAGGAGTGTCATACTATCCTTGTCCAAAAAGCTGAATTTCATCAAGTTGTGGTTCACATTTAGATAGAGTCACATCAGAGAGAACTTCCATGTCACTTTATCAGTACAATTTCATGCACATGTTGTAGTGTATGAGGAAGGGCGGTCAGTGGTTTAATCAATTGGACAAACATTTATCAAGATTTAACAACATTTAACATTCATATAGAGAGTGCATATCCCAAAGAAGGTCAGTGTTGGACAGTCAGTTCAAATGCTTTAGAGCTAGTTTGGGCATAAGGGCTGATTTGTTTTGTCCAGTTATTATTATTAACATTTATTATATTCTTACTGCCGACCACTCAATATCGCACCAGGTTTCCCTCAAGAGGGATACTTACCGTGTGACAGCTAATCATTTTAGCATGCTCACATTACACAGCTAATGAGGCCAGCAGTGGGGGATTTGTTCCAAGTTTAACAAGGAGGTTGGTGGGCTGGCCGTTACATGTTTTCCCATAGATCTATCGCCACTTAGCAGAATGCATTCATTAAATTGTTTTTACAGGCGAATCGACAGCCGACATCATGTAGCGTTAATGTTGTTGCTTAATTCGGGGCTCTTCTGACATGGATGCTATTTTGGAAACCCTGGAATTTGACAGCTTCAACATTTGAGGTTATATGGATCAGTATAAGGTTGAACAAAACAATATTATTTTTTGTTAATCACTTGAGTTCACTGGGTTTCAAATCCTATTTGTTCTACAGTAGAACACCAGTAATGAGACAGCTGTACATGTGTCTGCCTGACTGTCCATACCTGTGTTTGTTTTCATTGATTTTCAAAGAGGGAAAAATATAAATGTGAATGAATAACATAGGCTTAAGATGTTTCCCATCAGATCTGCTCAGGAAGTAGTTGTCTGTCATGAACATCCATCTGAAAGTTCAGGTGGATGAAGTGCTTTTTTGCAACTGTAATTAGATGCTGATTAGCCTCGGTTTGATCCAAAGAGTTGCAACTGACAAAACAAAAGCTTTGTTTTATAGAAGAAGAAAACAATCACAGAAATACACACAAAGCAAAACACATTTTCAGCATTTTGCCCATGAAACACAAAGCACACATGTTATACAGACATCACTTCTCGCTGAACACATCTCCTTGCCCAAGGCTGAACATATGGAACAGCTGTAGCTAACAAACTCTGCTTTGTGAATCAACATATTTAGTGTTAATGTTCATTTTTGCATTGAAAGATGACATAATTGTTCATTTTTTTGTGTTTCAAACTATTTAACTGAATTGTGGATCAATACCCCAAACGCTGTTACTCATTAGCTATGACACGTTTTGACAGTGTATATTTTTCTTGAGAAAACAGTAATTCCAATGTTTCTGACTCTAAACAATGTTAAATGCAAGCTAATTAATTGATCTCTCTCTCTTTTGTTCCATTTTCTTTCAGACCCAGAGCTCCGGATGAAAGCCACATGTCTCAAGTAAAGAAGGAAACAGATGGAGATTAAAAAAATAAAGTAGCAGGGTATCAGTAAGCCAAATCGCGCCAATCAGCCTTCATCTTCATCAAAATGATCATCACTGTCATCGCTGAATAAGTTTACAGGTCCAGAGTTCTACTTTAAAAATCAAAAAACTTTATTTTAAATAAAAATGCTGTATGACTGTATATGACTGCACCCCCTGCATTATTAACATCACGGTTGTAGCCATCAAGGCCCTCTGCACATCTTCATTATAACATTCTCATCTCGCTGTGGAGTGTGTTGACAAACACACAGCATGATAGATAACCGGACACATCTCACGTTATGTTCTCGGTCGAAAGAGTTACATCTTCATGTGTCTGACAGATATCCCTTTACAATAATCATCAGAATGACATAGGTGCTCTATGCGAGCATCTCTCTCATCAGTTCTGTGCTTGACTCTGACTTCAAGCTGGTTATTTTAAATGGCATCTGTTGTACACAGGTGTCATCTTCGATATGTGCTGTCCATGTGTGTCTGTGAGTGTGTGGGTGTGCACGTAATTGCGCTCGCCGCTGTTCCCCAGTGTCATAATGACTGTCATGATTGTTAAAGTTCCTTGTTGAGATGTACGTTGGTAGAAGAGCAAATAGACAGGGAACCTCAGACCGTTTGACCCATCTCAGAAGAAATACACAAAAAACACAAAAAAACAAAACACAAAAGCTATGTCTTCACTTTCTTCCCTCTGTGCTCCCTTCACCTTTTTTTTGGGCTTTATATTTTGTATGTGTACATACAGCAATTTCAAATCTTATAGTTTTGTACATGTAATTTTTATGGTGTGTGGAATTTTTTAAATAAACAAAAACAAACGGATATCTTTGTTCGACACTGGCGGCATTGTTTCTGTCTTCATCTGTTTAGCTTCATTTTTTCTTTATGCAACATATAATCAACCTTTGGCATTTCTACAAACACCAAGCACAATTTCCCAGACACAACCAAAGTAGGCAATTTTCAGTGCAGGTGAATTACAAAAGACTAAGAATACTTTCATGTTTTCCACCTTTGTAGAATGTGACTGCATTTCAACTTTGAAATGTGTTCATTATTGTTGTCAAGGTGTTTGCTGTGGGTGGATGCCAACACTTAAACATATGAATACATTAAGATTGAGGGTACAAAATTAGAAATGCAGAGCATATCTAGTCCCTAAACACGGCTCTGAATGTGGTGAGAGCTACGCGGGCGGCTTGTTGCTAATGGTGCTAACGGGAACAGTATTTACCTGAGCGGAACCGGAGAGGGGGTGCTACACATCGAAGATGGATTTTTCAGCTGTAACTGGCGTATGAGCACAGTGCAGCGTAGCAGTCGTGACACTCGCAGCACACTCACATGCACTAAAAGGCACACACGGCCGGCTAAGTCAACATAGCAGAGAGTAGCTTGGATTACAACACACACAGAAGGAGTGCCACTTCATTCTCTGCTCAGGTAGACAGTTCTTCTCTATACAGAATCCCATAGCAAATAGGTATGCACCACTAGTGTTTGGCAGTGGCGTCCCTAGGATAAAACATTTGGGGCTAAAGCCCCAGATGTTTTTTAATTAGCCCCAAATATTATTTTTTTTAAAAGATCACATCCTCAAACTACGGTTATCGTATGTGGATGCTTCAATAAAACAGTGTTTTTGGACAGGTTTGAGTAACAATTATATATATATATATATATATATATATATATATATATATATATATATATATATATATATATATATATATATATATATATATTTAAGAGCCACTACTTTGGCTTTGGCACTAACACCTCCAGGTCGCACAAGACGTCATCAAGACGCTGCTGTCTTTGGGTAGTAGCACAAGATGTCACAAAAAAAAGATTTTGATGTTTTCCCCCCAAAGGTGGTCAGGAATTAAAGAGGTAATGGGAATAGAAATGATTTAAAAATGTATAATTTCGAAAAGAGTGTTGCAGCTGGAACTACCAGAGGGAAGTAGCTGCTAGTTGATATTATTATCAACATGGGAAAAATCGTTCTGTTATTATTAGCATCTGTCTGTAAATGCAATTGTAGTGTGTGATAATTAAGCTTGGGCTTCTTCTGGAGGGGAAAGTAGCTAAAGTTAAGGTGAGGGTATAACATCCAACCATCTTGTTTATTTTCTTTTTCATGAAATGCCTCAATTAAATTCAGTCCAGAAGAGCAGGTACCTGTAGGGTATGTGGAGAGTGTTTCTATGCCTAAAAATGGTTGCTAAGTTTTTCAAGGCTAAGCCCCGGATGTGTCGAAATCCTGGAGACGCCTCTGGTGTTTGGTGCAAGACTGTTTTCACAAACTTATATTCGTACACCTTACAACCACATGGGACACCTCTTTTTAACAATATAGCAATAACCTCTTGACAGTTAAGCCCATAGACCGTAAAAAGTGGACGTGGTCATTGTGACTTCACCCATTGGTTGGTGAACTGCCGTTATGAAGCCTTAAATTGGGCGATTTGCTTTTGCCATCTTGGTTTACGGCCGTTGCCATCTTGACTTGTTGCAACCGGTGAACGAAGTTTCAAGCGGTTTAGTTTTGGTTCACTCTCACACCTCTCATCAGGGTCATTTTGGCCACAGCAGGCAGTGGTTTTCATCAAAAAAGATCTGATAAACCTACTTTGCACTACCTGTCCAGCACCAAACTGCATACAAACTAGTTTAGGGACTCACTGGTGAACAGAGTGGAACATCTAGCAGCTAAGATATTTCCCTCAGGAGTTGGTGGAGACTAGACGGGAGAAGAGAAAAATAGTGGACCTGTTTTCAGGTGGAAAGAAGCATAACTAAATAAATAAATAATACATGTTGGAGTGTAGTTCAGTCTTTGCAAATTCAATGTTACATTTTACACTGAAAAAGGAAAAAGAAAGGTGGCGTGTCACATAGATCCTCGGCTCAGTGGGCTGGCATCAGTGATCATAGACCAACATGACTTGGATCAAATGATCAGCCTTTCACCAGCTGGATGACAGATGTTTTATCTTCCCTTTGCGGAGACCTCAACACAAAGCCTTCCTGCACATGACTGGATCAATGCATCACTCTCGAGGCCTTTGATTGTGACTTTCCAAGTGGAAAATCAATACAGCTGCACTGGAAATACTGTAAACTGTTTGTACCGTTCGGGCACACTCCATGATATACTGCGCATGGAGGCATTAACATTGTACTGGCTGACAAAATTACAGACATGAGCTTTACGTAAAGCCCTGTCTAAGTAGAGCAGTAGGATAGGATATATACATTATTCATCCCCAAGAAGAAATTCAGTTCAGTATAAATTCAGTATATACAGTGAAAGTGGTGCTAGGGTTGTTGATGTTGATGATTCAATAGACAGAGGATCTGGCCAGAGGTGACTTATTATAAAGTCTAATAGCAGTGGACAGGAATGTTCTCCTGTATCGGTTCTTGTGTCAGCGGAGCTGGATGAGTCTGTTGGAGAAAGTGCTCCGCTGTCCCTGCAGTAGGTGGTGGAGAGGGTCCCCGTGTAAGCGATCAACCAGACGCGCCACTGTCTCTAAGCCAATCATATCGTTGCCGTCAAACTTTAAATGTGTGCTCTGCTCTGCTGCTGTCAGCTGTCATTCTCAGCAAACAAAGGCGACCTTCCTCCATCCCCGTCACCACCAGGCAGCAGCCAGTCAGACTCCTTTATTCATCGTTGGACGACAGCAACTCTCTTCTGCACCGCCGCCACCAGTGTCCAGACTCCAGGGGGGTTTCCGCCGAGTCAGAATTCCGAGTCACTGCCCCCTCCTGGTTCAGGATAGAGTCCGATCGTCAAAAAAAACACTCTGCACTATTCATTGTTGTATCAAACGTAATAAATGCATTGTTTTATTCGGAACAAGTCTCTCCTGATTGAAATGCTCTTTACTTCGAACCAATCCCCCCATTCCTCTAGCACTGTTTTTCCTCTCAACTTTAATACCCAATCAGCTCTACACAACTCCATCCTGCTCCCCAGTTCTCCTCCATTTCTCAGTTCTCTGCTTCTTAGTTCTTGGCAGGCGCCCAGTGCCAGATCAGCTCCCCACTGTTTCGGTCGCCTCTTCTTTTTTTTACTCTTATCGCCACCTGTTAACTCAATTTCCTTTCTTTTCTTATTTCTCTTTTTATATTTCACATGCATGAAGCAGAAAGAATGATGGAGGGGGTGTAATGAAGGAGAAGTAGGCTAAAATATATATTTCTGAACAGAAGTAAAACAAAAAAAAGGGAATGGCTGCTCTTACATTACCATAGCAACATCAAAGACAGACAAAGAAATGGAAAAAGGATGAAGAGCGTAAAAAATGTAGCACCTGAGGTCTCATTTTAAGAATTATCCTAATATTACAATAAGATTCATGTTTTAGTCGTTGAGCTACAACGTGCGGGAATATTATTATAGCAGAAAATTAATGGAGAAGAGTAGAAAACAAAGTCAAATACATCCCCAAGTGTCGTAAATATCCTCATGAAATAATTATGAAACACTCACCTACGCTTGAAAGTTTTCTCCCAAGTGTATGAATAAAACAAGAGGCATTTAAGGTGACAACATCAAACATAATCACTGTGCTATTATTACAAATAATCAGTTATTCTACTGAATTCATTAATTAAGCCATACTTTGCATCATTTCGATAAGAACTTTCAGCATTGAGAAGTTATAGTGGGTTCAGGAAAATCATTTTTTTGTTCATCAAAATGTAAATCTATGCAGCAAGGTACTTTATATTTAATCCGACCATCTTCTCTGCAGGGCAACTCTGTGTTTGTATCCTGACATGTACTGGTCTGAAGTTACAACACAAAATAGATAAAGTCTCCATACAGACACAGAGACATATGTCAGCATGAATTAAAAAGTAACATGAAGAGCACAATAATTCTTGTCAGTGTCCTTGGCTGGATTATGGAATGGATGTTTCGTTCTGCTACTTGTTAAATCAAAGCTTTGAAAGGCTGAAAAGAACCTATTCATTGTAATTTGTTAGAAAATTAACCACAAGGCCGTTGAACTCACGTCTGATTGGACGGATAGGGGAGACCAACTTTTCTTTTTTTTTCTTTTTAAAGAAACGTGTAGCCTTGAGTAAGCAGCCTTGAAAACTCCTGCATACACAGAAATCCTCCCTGATAGTCAGATGCAGTAAAGCATGGCCACATTTCCACATAAAAGATAATGTGAACACAAGGGTTTGAAAAAAAAAAAAAAACTCAAGTTTCTCCTCAGAGGTTGAGCTGAAGTAACTGACTTTCTCATGCTTGAGAGACTTCTTCAAAATGCACTCTTTTATATATATATATATATATACTAGACTTCATTTTCCTGTCCGTGCCATACAACAAACGTGGACTGGTTGTTTGTGGTTTCCTTTTGAAGTTTTTCCCCTCTTGGTATAGTCTCAGTGGAAAAAAAAAATGGAAAAATGAGTGCTGGAAGACAGACGGCCAACATCCTAAGATAGGTTTAAACCCAACATGTGTAGCTGCATCTCATTTGCAAGTGTTTAATGGTCCATCCTCATACATACTCGAGGGAGCCCACTGCTACAACCGGATGTGTTATGCCTTTGAGGACTGCCGTCGACTCAGGTGGAGACTGGCCAACTTGATTTGATTTCCTTGCAAATCCTTGCAATGGGAAGGTGTGAGGCGATTTTGACAGCTGGAAAATATAAAACTATCTACAAATGTGAGCTGCTTTAGAGTGATTCTAACTGCGAAAAATTGGATGGCGTTAATTAGGGCAGCGCTATTGATAATCATTATACCATCTATTACTTAAGTAATTGGATGAGAAGTAATTTTACATATTAAGGAGCAATAGTAAATATACAAATTAAGTGGTGCATAATCACTCTCTTAGTTCATTTTCTGAAAGGCTACGACAAATAAAACATGACAAATTCAAATTACTTTTAAAAATGTATACATGTTCTTGGCTACGCATATAATTATGAAAGTATGATTTAAACTGATCAAACTGTGATGATGTGTTCAAATTCCAAATGTATATAAATGAATTCACCCGAAGGCATCTCGATCCATGTGCACTCTCGCTATCTGTCTCTCCTCTCCTGTTACTTGACTGAGTGCTCAGCACTCTGAGTGCAGACTGGGGCTGCGCGAGTCATTCAAACTGATTAAATTCTCGCTATATCCACCATTACCAATGAAAGGACGTCTGTCATCTTATCAATCAAGACATTGTTTCAGCTCTCTCTTTCACACACTCTGCCTCTCTGTCTTTCTCTTGCTCTGCTGTGCACTGTCCAGAGGCAACACGCAATTATAACCATTCAAACCGATGACAATAATTTTTGGGGGATTGACTGTGGCGGCGTTCACTCGCTCTTGCAAAATTCATCCAAAGAATTCTTTTAGCCTCGTGGTAAACACACTTGAAAGACACCAGTGGAAGGAGAATTTGTGCACCAAGAGCAGCGAGTTGCAGACATAACAGTCAACAACAGCTCGCTTGCAAATAACTGTCTATTAACTAAAACAAGCACATGGATGATATGCTTTCATGCAGTACGAACAAACGTAAATAATGTTCTTGTCTTCTCCTAGCGCTACTTTTTCAGCCACACAAGTCCTTCAACGGTCAAACTGATATGAGTTCAGATAAACACTACAACAGCTCGATGGGCCTTCTTTTTCAGCAGACAAATGTTGGGTTTCAATCATTGTTTTTGTTCGGATTGAGAGAGGCTCAAAGCGCTTGCTGTTAGTCGGGTGAGGCAGCATGTTTGCTTGGAGGAGCCTGTCATGTCTCGGCACCATCAAGCCTCCATCCTTTTAAACACGTCTGAATTTTCAAGTGACTGAGATGATCGAAGATGGCAACAAGTGGTAAGTGACATTGTATTTTTAACCAACTATGACGTGTATACATGCTGTCTTCATAGGAACAGAAGATGAAAAGGTTTGGATATTGTTCTGTGATCATCGTATACCACTTTACTCCTCCTGTGCCCTTTGGTGTGTGCATATCACATGTCACAATTTAGCCTACATATTAATAAATGGCTTCTTATTTTTCTGCCTTTTTTGACAATTTTGTTGTTCAATAGCAGTTGAAGCATTCAAAAGGTGTAGCTGCTCTGCTGCTCTGCTGCTACTCTACAACAGGCAATGTTTATAATATCCCTCATCTCTTGAGCAGGGCAACTGAATGGACTTTTAAGACACAACCTACTTGCTAAGCAAAGGGAGCAGGGGTGATGAAGGCAATTGTTTGTAATCAGCAGAGCTCAGTATTTATAATAACGGCACCTCATGGTGTTTTTCGTTTAATCTTCTGCAGACAACCATCAGATGTGTTTTAATGAGGACAGCTCACATGGAGAGATAACTGAAAAAATCTGCTCTCCCCTGGTTTCATTTGAGGTTGGATGCACACCACAAGATGGCATCAAGTTAAGTTCAACTAATTAAACCCAAAGTTACAGTCTTCTCCCAGCCCACATTTTCCAGATGAGGGAACTGCTGTTAGAAAGCCACAAAGAAAAAAACATGATGGTACGATTCTGAAATTCATTTTTCTACATTTGTATGCACGGAAGTGCTTAATTGGGGCTAAATCTTGTCAAAAAGCATGTAGCGTTTGTCCACATTTGGCAGGAAGTAGCAAGGGGATCGCAGTGATCTGAATTAGTATCTAAAGAAACAGCTTGAAGGCCTGTCCAACCAGCACACCATGCTGATGTGTGTGACATCATTCTGTAAGCCTTCCTCTTGGTGCTTGGGCTTTATATATTACATCTGATATCACACCTGCACAACAAGACACAAACAACAACAGACATCATGGAACGTGCAGCATTTCTGGATCATTTGTCACAACAAAGAGTTTGGGATGTATTTATCTGTTTGTAATGTCTTTATTGGTACAGCTTATGGTTGAAAATGAAGGTTTCTTCTGGGGGCTTCAGTTTTTCTTCAGTGTCCAACGATAATTACATTTCAACCAGGAGAGACTTGTTTCAAAGTTTAACGATAAAGTTGAAGAAGGGAGTCGCTCTAACCCGATGATGAATGATGAGCAGGACTGAATTTTCATTGCGGGTGTCTCGCGTGGACGAGGGTCACGTTGGTTCGAGCTGAAATGACAACTGATAGCCAGCAGAGCGAGGAAACTATTTCAAAGTTTGACAGCAACACTGTGGTCGGCTTCCAGAAATTGTGCCGTCTCCGACTGGTTGGTTCATGCAACATGCACGCCCGTAATCAGCTGATGGTAATCGCTGTGAGACTCGGACTGGCCTTATGAATGGACCGGAGAGTAGGGATTGTCTTCCTTTCTGAACTTACGCTTGAGTTTCATTTAACAAAAGGAGCCAAATTGTCATGTGCTTAACTGGCAATGTATAATTCTGTTTATACTGTATGACAGCAAGTGAGGGTTGTTTTCCTTCCTTTTGTCCAGTGCATGCTGGGATAGGTTTGAAATCCCAACCCTTTTCGATAATCAATAAGCAAGTACAAAATGTCTATAATATTTTCATGAAAACACTTTCCAATGGTGAAGGCCCTCTCATTTATTCATCTATGCTCTTTTCACAGCCGATTGACAAAACAGTCATTGTAACTCGCAGAACACTTAATTGCTGGTCTACCTCTGCCTTGATCAGTTACTTTGTCTGTGTTATTGTGTGACATGGGTAAATCAGGACCAGGCCCGTATAACCTAGAAGTCTTACATTTAGAAGGCTAGAATACGTGTTGCTGCAACCATGTCAAACAGAAGCGCTTTGCTTCGCTCCTGTGTTGGTACCAATGTCTGTTTCTCCATACTGGGGGCTTGCGATCAACATCTACTGCGGGTTAAACACATATACACTCACTCCAAACTATTGATTTAAAATATTGACTTTACCTCTGAAACACATTTCTTTAAAGCAATGTCATGATTCCCTGAAAATTAAAACATTCTGTGTGGAGCTCTGCAGCAGCTGCCAGACACGACGAGGCAGATGTCACAGATTCTGTGCAGAATGTATTTGCACATGTAGATTTAGACGAGAGCAAAGAGGCATACTTTCGTATTTATTCAAGCTGCATCTTTTCTCTTTACCAGAGAAATGTAATCAATAATGACGATCCAATCTTACTTAAATATCACATTTATATCTCAGTGAGGTTACATATTGTTCGGCTGTTCCTAAGCAAAAGGAGTGACATAAAGTGTTGCGTCGCTAACCTTTAAAGGGTGCAATTATGCAGAAATTAGAGAAAAAAAGGATGACTCAGAGGTTGCCATTATTCTGTGGTTTCTCATGTATGACACAATTGTTCTTTTACTTCTGTCAAGACTCAGCCAAGCCATTTTAACTTAACGTTGAGAGGGGATGGACAGGAAGTTAGACATGAAAAGATGCTGATGTTTGGTTTGGGCCATAGTGGGTTTTGACCTTAAGAGGCCAGCTTTCATGTATTGTTAATGGACAGTAGCGTGGAGGGGCGGAAAGAAGCCACAGCATTGAATGAGAAATGACAGCTCATTCATATGTTGGAGTGGAGGACTTAACATTTAAGTTATTTCAATAGTAATGCTTATGTATTAAGTTGAATTGATTAATTCATGGCTGTTTCAGATGGAATTGTTCTCTAGCTTCAACCAGACTGAGAGCAGTGCTAAGAGTAAACTCTCATGAAAGACATGAAAGTATTAAAAGACATCTTAAGAAAATTAAGCAGAGACAGTGAAAGTTTTTACAAGTCATCAGAGTGTAGTTGGAGGACAGTTTCATAAAAATGTTCCCATCAAAGAATAGATTCGGTGGAGCGGCATGATTGAAATGTTAATGCCGATGGCAAAAGTCATCTCGGGCCGGTGTGTGTGTGTGTGTGTGTGTGTGTGTGTGTGTGTTTGTGTATGTTGGTTGTCTGTGTGTTTGTGTGTGTTTCAATACAAGCCATCATTTCTTATCTGCCATCACCGCTCCCTCTGATCTTTCTATCTTTAAATAAAAAGGACCATATCAGCAGCCATCCATCTGTATATATCAGACCATGAAGAGGCTGTTTCTATCTTAAAATCTTTGAGGAGTTCCTAATTTTAGGAATAAGATACATTTCATTTAAAATAATTTGTTTCAATAAGTTGTGTCTGAACTTTTTGCCTTTGATTCATCTTTATTCAGCACACGCCTATTATCAAGAGGCATGGGCTTCAACTCCAATTAAGAAGTTGCTGATATGTTGCTGTAGGAGCCGTTAAAACATTTAAAAAGAGGAAAAACTGAATGTAGATTTTGTAAGAATGGCTTCTCTGGATTTTGAGATATGCTGTAATCATGCATTTGGATTCAAATCAATTTTAACATGATACACTTCCAGTAAATTAACTTTGCTATAAGTAGTTTAGTTTTGTTGACACTGTGTCATGAAGGTAAGTAAAGTCTATGGAGACAAATGGGGGGCAAAATGTTTTGTTAATTTCAAAGACCAAATTGTAAATGACAGCTATAAATATAAACTGAACGTGTTAATTTTGAACACTTTAAGATGTTCTGTAAAACAAATACAATTGAAGACATTTAAATAATGTATTGCTTAAAACTTTTCATTTACCTGTGAAGTTTCACAAATATTTAGCGACCATCCTACAAACCCCTTTCCTCCAGATGTATTTAAGTGGTATTACGTATGTGAGTTTAGTGTTTTCTAAGTATTGTCTAAGTAGTCCAATGTTGAACATTATCTATGCCAATGGTTCTACTTCTACTGTGAATGAGAAGCAATGTGCTTCACTGCATCGATGCCTATTTTGCTTGAGAAATCTCTTAAAGTTGCATTTTGTTAAGTGTGCAGTGAACAGACGCTGAGTAGACGGGTTTATTCTCCACACCTACTCAAATGAGCTGTTTTGTGTCAGCAGAGCAGAGGAGTCGACCCAACTGGGAACGGATGTAGAGAAAAACTGCCTTTACTAAATTAGACTCATAATAATTTAACTATTCCCAGAGCAAACAAATATGTCCTGAATGTTTTTCATTGTGCGTTTTGGTACATACATAATACAAGATGATCATAAACAAACCCATGACCTCCATTAAATTTGCTATTAACTAAACAAAAGCTTCAAAAATAGTTATAAAAATAAGATTTGCTTAAATGGTTATTGTTTGTTTGACCTTGCAAATCTGTATGTTGTGTCATGACTTGTTCTGCTTTTCATTTTGTGTTTGAATTCAAATTATGTTGCTGAAAAATAGGCTTTTTAGCCTTTTTCTTCAAGTAAATATACATGCGTCGAAAATGACCCGTTACAGACGTTACTAAAGTTAATAATAATAAAATGAAAAAATAAATAAAACAAATGTATTTAAGAGATATGTTCTAATACCCCTCAGTAATAGTCAGGTAACACAGCAATTTTGTATTTATTTATATGATTCTCTTGAGGTTTATTTTACCTTTTTTTTATTGATCGAAGGGTATGCTGACAAAGAAAAGACCCAGAGGCCACAACAAACATATCAAAACATACAACAATATTTTCATGGATAAGGAAGCTTAACAAGGTAACCAGAAGATGAGAAACAAATTGGATGATACATTGCTTTTAGTGTATTTTACAGCAGATTTAAGACATAGGTCAAAACCGACCAGTTAAACACAAGAGATGCTAATAGAAAGAGTAAGGATATGTGTATTTATGAATACAGGATTCATATTTGAAAAACCCCAAAATATACCACATCTATTTTAGTTATTATTTATTTTTCTAGTTCATATACTGACTTATCCCAGATTCTTTGCTGTATCTTTCTGCCGTTTCTCACGACAATAAGTACCCTACAGTGATATTTACAGCGCAGATGCAAAGCTAAATACCAGCTCGCCGTAATTATCTGCTGCCTTTATGACAAACTGAACAAGCCTGGTTCAATCCTAAAGCCTAATATTAATATTTTACTACTAATTTATTAAGGTCAGGAGAGCCCATCGAAATTACGAATATTTTTCCTGGACCAATGAACCCTTTCAGCCTTTCTGTCTCACATTTAGTGGATTAAAGCTGCCGAAAATGTGCGTATTGCAAAGGCCTCCGTTTAGTGTGCGCTGTAAAGTAACATGAGCGACTTAATTTGAGTGCTGTGTGTCACGGGCACCTGCATTCACTGAGTTGCATGCATAATTCCTTTGACAAGCAGCACCTCCCCCCATTATTTTCATCCGCAGTGTCATTTGCCAACTGTGGATTGTCACCCATTTGTCTCGGCCTTGATTTTCTGGGCCGTTGCTCTTTGCTTGAGTTAAGTCCTCCCCTGCAGCTGATTGTCTCTTCAGGAAACGGCAGGAAACTGTCTTTAGGGTACAATTTTGTTATGGTATTCATATAAACATTGTGTGTGAAGCACCCACTGATATAGACTTGAAAAACGTGTCTTAAAGGATTCAGAGATGTAGCGGCGATGTGAGGAGGCCTTTTGATCCTTTTGTAGTGTCATTGCTTGGCCTATTACTGCATTATCCCGTGGTACCGAAGAAACCTATACTATCGGGACCTTTTAAAAAAACATCTATGATCCTGCAGTGCTGTGAGTTTGACTTCTCCAAATTTCAGATTACATAACAGACTCTCATAGAACTTTTAGACACAGCTGTTAAATTATTTTATGCTCTCAGTCAAGAATGATGGCATATTATGCATTATTTTCTACTCTTGTTTCAAGTCATTACATGTTTGTGAATAAAAGCTGTCATCCTCATCTTATCAGGTTAAATTTGTACTCATTCAACAAAGCCAACTGACAATGGATCGTATCACCAGTGAATCTAATGCATTTTAAGTAGAGCAAGATTTGCGTTTAGATTACAGATGGTCAACTCTTCAATCCCAAAGAGACATCATCCATATCAGAGACATTTTCCACCTGCTCCAGTCCACTCCAATTCTTTTTTGTTGTGATTTTTATGGTCATTTGATCTGTTTTTCATTTACTAAAGGTTCATTTTCAAGTGAAACATTTACAAAGCAGCATAGTGTGAAACAGCTTACTAAATACAGTAAAACCTTTTAGACCTAACATTAAAAAGGTGGAGGTAGAATGTTTTGAGTTTCTTACAAATTAAGTTTTAAGGACAAAAAAACATCCCCTAACTTGCATATTTATCTAATTTGGAAAGCATTGTTTGTTTGCTTTCCAATGATAAAATAAACAACACATTTCTTTTACATTCTTATTTTTTACATTCTTTAAATTACGTTTTAATACCCACATATGTGTTCACAACACATCAAGTAATGGTTTGTCTTCTGCCAACAGATAAAAAACAAGATTCTGTGTATAATTTGTTTTAGATCAGACACACAACTGGATATATCTTGATAATGCCTCTGAAAAGTAGGCGGACACAAGTTGAACAATGTGACGGATGCCAAGAACGTTACTTGTGCTAAAAAGAGATATAGGTAGAAGGCTACAAGAGATACAAGTAGAGAGTTGGGAAAATAAGAAAGATAGTAACATAATATAAAATCCAGGAAATTACAGAGGGGAACATAAGTCATTGAGTCTAACTTGACTTCAAGGATACTAGATTGAAGAGGAGAATAGAACATGACGTTCTTGCTGATAAAGAATAAGTTGCCTTAGTGATGATAACTTCTCATTCAGAGAACCACGTTTTTAAAACAAGTGAAAGTGTATTCAGCAACTAACTGACTGACTGAGGTTACAGGGACCGACATAACTCAAATTCCATCTACTGCTCTGAAAACAGACAATAAAATATGCCTGTTGTTTTGGAGGCCTGTGAAAAATGTGAAGGTAAAAGGTAGAAAAAATATTCAGAACAATGTGACATACTTTGCATTCGGGAGAGAATTGTGATTCAAGGGTGTAAGGTGAGTATCTCTTCAAGTGTTGAGGTTCCAGGTGGCAATTCTGCTTTTCGGACTGAAATAGGAGGGCCATAATAACTAAATTAAAAAGGAATAAAACACTGCTGTATGGAGCTGCCACAAGGCTCTTGAACATAAAAGAATGCCTTGAATTAATGAATTCATGTAACACTTTGACAGAGGTGCTGAATAATAAGATATTAGTATTTCTCAGCTGCCATCAGATCAGCACGGCAATGCTAATGCTATGTGTTTCAGAACTTAGCTTTACAGGATCGGGAGCATTTTCGATTGCTTCTCATTGGCTTTCAATGTGGCATTGAGCCAGCGGCTCTCTGTGCAAACAACAGCACAGGTGTTGACAGGGCTTAGCTTAGCTGAGGGGGAACCAGGAGGATGTGCGATTCCTCAACAACATTGTCTGTCGGAAAGGCACTCGGTTGTAACCTGATGATGAAATTTAAATTTCTTTAGGATATAAACTGACTTCAGAGCTGTTGAAATGTTTTTGTTTTTTTTTGGAACGATGGCACGTAAAATGGCTTATGATACAAACTCATTAAATAATTTCCCTTGGCCCACAATAATGCAAAAAATTCATGGCTAGTGACTGTTAACATTACGCCAGTGATGAAATGAATCCATTTCATAACCATTTTAAATGTTCAGTCCCTAAGTACTCTCCAATTCAGTTAAAGGGTTGCTATGATAAGATACTGATCATGATGTTGTATTCAACATCAGTAACGTCCACGTGGAGCAGGACACCCACTTTACAACTAGTGTTGTTATGTGAACTCTGTGATCACTTTGCTCTTCTGCCGAGTTTCTGATCCAGCCATGCTGTGAACATATTGACCTGGCCGTTTCTTTATGCAGCTGCGGTTGTTTCAAAGAGCAACACATACGTACAGCTGGGTTGTAGTGATGGAGCACATGGCTCAGGATCCATGCCCTTTTGTTCTTATTTTCTCCCTTATAACTCTAGGCTCTTTGTCTCTAAAGCGTCATCTGTCTCTATCTGTGTATTTTGCTCCTTTGCCCTCCATCGCTGTGTCTGTCTCTCCGTCCCAAAGGGTGTGTCCTATTAACTGTAAGTTAAGGACAAGCTATAACAAGGAAATGAATCCGTTCCCTCCTCTGGCCTCTATATCAGCTTTACTCCCCACACTATCTCCTCCACTACTTCCTCCCATATACTCTGCTCTCCTATTCCTCATTCCTTTACTCAATCCCTCCATAACGCAAAATCCATCATCCCCACCTCCTCTCTTCTCTTACTTCTTTGCCCTCTCATTACTCACTTGCCTCCTTTTTTTTCCTCTTACCAACAAGCCAGTTTTGTGTGTGTGTTTCACAGTGCGGCGTGTTTTCTTTGATAGTCTTTGGCTGGCCTGCATCCCAGTTCTTCCCTCACATGGCTGAACACACAGACATTAAGAAAGAAAAGAAAAACAATTCCCTGTGCTCTGGCTCTTCTTCCATCGTGTTCTTTTTTGCTTCTTCTTTCCCTTTTTCCCACCACCTGCAGATGGTGGAGAAGAAAGAAAACAAGACAAAAGAAAATGAAGACAATTGTTAAAATTGGGAACAGAGAGGAAGAAAATCAAAAAACATGTTTGGTTCCACACCAATATTATGTTAAAAGAATTTTTGCACATATACGTTTTTGCTTTTTGAGTTGTTTTAGAAATCAGTGTATATCAACTGTGAATCCCAACTAGAATATGTGTATCAAAGGAACTGTGTGCATGTGAACTCAGTCAGTGATGTAGTGATCAGGCACTAAGCTGATCTCAAACCAGGCAAACAGGGATGCAGTTCTGCTGCCAGAAGGATGGATGCCAACTAAAGCATGGCAAATCACACACACACACACACACACACACACACACACACACACACACACACGCACACGCACACGCACACACACCCACACACACACACACACGCACTCGCACATAAAAGGCACCATTCTACTGTTGTTTAATATTGCAATATACATATGTATCTATGTACATATGTGACAAATTAGACGAAATAGATCACACAAAATGTTCCACAATTGTGTGGTATGATATCAAAAAAATTAAAATTGGACAAAATTAAGTTTCATTATCATTGAGAATAAATTCATAAAATTATTTCACAAATTTCACTGAAACACTCTTTTTTTTTAGGTCAAACTATTTCAAAAACCTTCCTGAAGCTGAACTTTAAAGACGGACAGGAACCAGCAAAAAAGAGGAGCAGGGAGGCTGAATAGAAACTAAGAGGAAGCGATGCAGCTATTGTGTCTCTTCAGCTGAGTAGTTCACTGGCATTCTGCCTTCACTGGATGCTCGTGACACAGATAGGATCATCCTATAATCGCACTCATTAGGAATTTAGAAACAGCAATATCACAAAAACTGCAGATTAGCCAAGCCCTAATTTCTTAATACAGCTGGGCAGTTAGCTGGCAGTTTGTCGCTTCAATAAGACTCAGCGTTTGCATATTATCAGCACATCATTGAACTCACTTAGAATATAACAAAAGCTAACATTAGTGAAGCCTCTTAATTTCAGATGCAGTGTAATAGTTTGCTGGCAGCCAGCCATTTCAAAAAGGCTTTCAAGTCAAGATTTAAACAGGCAGAATGATTTTTTTTTTCTTTAGCATTAGGCCACAAAGACCTTTCTGATCTACTCGTGGCCATCTAGTAAATAGACAGCTACTGTAATCTAATGTTTAAATGCCAAGAGAAAGGTATGAAGAGATCACTTCTGCAGCGTAGCGAGATAGTGAAACACAACAAAAGCTGCAGAGGATCAGATGAACGCATGCGGATGAGTCATGGTAAACATTTTTTGTTTGATGTCCCCCATCACACTTGTTCAAATGGTGCATGCTGTTTGGTCACGAACACATTACTAACCTGTGTTGGATCTCTACTCCTTCATACTCATTCTACTTTGAAGAAATAATGTGTTTCCTATTGATTACCGTATTTAAAACGGAGCTTCCATTCAAAACATGTATTATATAAGGTAACAGATGAGTGTTAAAAGTTGAAATAAGTAAAATAAATAAGTAAATGAACTATGTTCATCAATTCAAGGCCCGGTGGCATGTTGTATGACTTGGAATTGCACGTGTCAGCAGAGGCTAATAAATTCTGGCAGCCTGGCGTGGAGTCTGTTTCCAAAACTATGGAAATCCATTTACTGAAGAAACAGTATTTGCCAAACCAGAAAACATCCGAAAAACGTGAATGAATACTTCAATTTAATGATTCAGAGGACAATTATCAAAAGAATAACATTGTGCAAAGATGTTAAATGAAGGTCAAGTCTATGTTCAGTAAGAAAGGCACTCAGTACATACAGCGATTACTCCATTAGCGGATTGGGGGCGTGTATGTTGAATGAACCAATCAGTTGGAGCAGCTCCTTAAGCCTATCACAGTGTCGTTGTCTAACTTTTAAATTTCTCCTCAAGTGCAGTCAGTTGTCATATCAGCTCAAACCGATGCGACCCTCCTCCACCCGAGGCACCTCCAATAAGCATTCAGTCCGGCTCATCATTCATCATCGGGTTACAACAACTCCCTTTTTCAACACAACCAGTGTCTGGACTCCAGGAAGGATTCTGATGGTGCAGATGTCAGCATCGATACCCCTTTGCTTATTCAGGATGGAGTCCAATCACCAAAGACTTTGCACTATGAAATATATGCAATTGTAATACATTATTGTTAAACTCTGAAACAAGTCTCTCCTGATTGAAACATCATGAGAGAAACATGGTTTACATCAGCTGTCCACAACCACTGGGCTGATATCGGTCCGTGGGTCCTTTGGACAGAAAGAATGAATGAAAAGAAATGTTGATTATCAAAGTCGGAAAGATGTTTTATTTTGAAAAATGTCAAGAGGTCACGTGATGCGTTACCCCAAAAATGAAACTTAAAACTCTTCCGGTGTTCTGGATTAAAATCATGGCAGAGTATCCGGAGATCGGCCGAAATTTTTTTTAACATCCTGTCTTTGTGAAGCGGATTTTCTGCAGTGACAGCATCCAAAACTAAATTACGAAGGAGACTGGACATAAATAACACAAGCCGAGTTGGGACCGGCTTGTTGTTGCAGGGGTATTTTTATGCACTTTATCTTTGTTTTTATGCCGGTCGTATCGTTTTATTAGGTCATATTTATTACGTCATAATTATCCCCACACCGTGAAGGTTGGTCCGTGAAAATATTGTCTTACACCAAACCGGTCCGTGCCGCAAAACGGTTGGGGAACAATGGTTTAAACTACAAAAGAAATGGACAAAAAATGTCCCCTTATTATTGTCCTACAATAAGTACTACCACCAGAGTAATAAGAAATATTATATAAAAGAATTACATTTAAATTACATTTACATTTATATCTTCTGTGAATGATTTCATTTGTACAGTGTATATACAATGATTACCTAATTGAACATATCTAACTATCACCATATCCCCTGAACAGAAAAAGAAAGGAGCTTCACAAAATTGGTAAAATCTGACAATAAAGATAAACAGGAAGCCACAAGATTGTCTGGGCGAGTGTTAACCAATGTGTCTTTCTTTTACCAATACATTCCTGATAAGTGTCATTTTCAAGAGCATGAGTTAATTAGTTCCTGACCCTGTCTACAGTAGAACTGAACTGAGGCCAGTCTATAATTTGTAATCAGTTTTCAAGTACTCAACATGCTTTTCATCAAACCAAATGACCCCGGGGACCCCGACCTGCAGCACTTTTGTCTCTTGTGCATTCATTACAACACTTTCGTCGAAATGGTCACTTCTGAGCAAAAAGTCATAATTTAGGGAATTGTTTGTGACTGATGTATCTTTGATGAGACAGAGTCAGACAACTGCTTTAGTGTTACTAAAATGCATGCTCAGTGTGTCTGGGTGATGTAGAATGCATATTAGTAGCTGGCGTAATAAATTGAGACAATCCAAACCCTTCATTACCTTATTTACTAACACTCTGTATCGAGAAACATGCACTCAGATACACATACCAAAGATGTTCCAAGAAGTAAATTCTAATCCCAGTTGTGGCTGATTAAAGTGCTGCAGAGTTGGACCAGAATGAGTAGAATACCGAAGTGAATGAAGAAGAGTTTTGATTGACAGGCAGCTTGTTAACACCCCAATTAGAGCATGTTTACCACCTCTCGCTGTGTGCATGTGTGTGTATGTGTGAATCTGCAGATACTTCCATCAGTTTAGGTGTGTTCGACAGTGAGTCTCTCCCTGAGTGCATGAGTGTGTTTACAAGTGTTTAGGTTGTTCTGGTCCTACCACTTTTAATTGATGTTGTATTGACAGCTTGGTGTAGCAGTCAGATTGACACATTGACAGACGGACGGAGCCGGTCTTCAGAGGTAAGTTACAATTGGTTCAGTTGAACTGCCCTATTTCTCTTTTGGAGTATAATTGATTCATGTTTGTTTGTAACAGTGTTGAAGCAAAAGTGATCAACATGTTTTAGATTTTAAATTTTATGTTGCAAATAATGACAAGAGTAGGAGTTTAAAGTGGGTCACTGTGACCAATTGTGTGTTGATGAGACAAAAAAAACATCAAATATCTTGATATCCTTAATAACGTCTGGCCTTTGCCTGGGAACAATTCATTCATGAGACGAAAGGAAACATGATGTGGGAGACCAGTGAGAGATTATGTCCTTTTTGCTGCGCTAGCAACTCCTACATGTTGGCCTACTGCATGAAAGAAGGTAGGACCTGGGGCCAAGTATGAAACTCTATGAAAAGTGCTCAAGTGCTCACACACACACACACACACACACACACACACACACACACACACACACACACACACACACACACACACACACACACACACACACAACTAATTGTTACATGACTGCAAAGCAACTGCAATAGTCTTGCTGTGTGCCTGGATACAATATTGGAGCTTACTGAACCAACCTTGACTCAAGACAAGCACAGAACCTTGGAGATGAAGTGGCAGACAATGCAACAAACATAAGAGATTTCTAAATGAATATCAGAGAGATGTCGGAATGACTGGACGCCATGAACTAGTTATTACTGAAAGTTAGTATACCTTCTTGAATGGGTAAAGCTTACAGAAAAGCAAGTTGACAAGTTACTGTATTTTTTTTTACATTCATATCTACAAGTCTGTCCTTGTTCTAGAACAGCTCCTAGTCCAATAAGTACAATTAGCCCCATTCCCTTTGTGGACATTTTTTTCCATAAATTTTGTATTTTTCACAGTGACAGTAATAAGCTTGACAGCCCACAGAGGTGACGAAATACACTGTTGTAAAATCAAAGCTCCACAGCACATGGTCAGTGAGGCGTCCCGCTGCTCTGTTCTCTCATGACCAAAGTGCTGTGTGAGTTGACCTGTCAGTAATGTGCAATGTTCCTTTAGCGGCTAATCACAGAGGTGAATGACAGATTCTGTCCTTCTTTCTTCTCTGTGTCGGAAGCTATTAACTTACACAAGCATAATAAAGAGGAGAGCTGTGTACTTCTCTACATTTATGTAATACTGTGTTAAATGTAAGGTATAGACCTTGTATAGTTGAGTAGCTTGGTACGGGTGTGTCACGGGTGTATCCGCATGAGCACAAGCAAATACACTGCTGCCAAAAATTTGAGGAACAATCTTTTATCAGGGTATGGCATGCATTCAATTGCACATCTCTGATAATAATCTGGTCAGGTAAGTAGCAGAGGGGGTTGTTAATAAGTTTCAGCTGCATTGGTGTTGAACAACCGGTGCAGTAGAGGGGCAACAATGAGTCAACCCCCAAAACAGGACTGGTTTTGCATCTGGAGGCCAATTTAAGTTTTTCCCTCTTTATCTCTTTGACTGATTTTCCACTAGTGTTGGCTTTAGTTAGAGAGTCATTATTACTAGAGGGAGCATGAGGCGATTTCTTAACCCTCTTTAAAATGTCTTTCAGCACTATCTCCAGAGCATGGAGGAGATTCCAGGAGACAGGCAGTCACTCTAGGAGAGCTGGACGGGCCCGTAGAAGGTCCCAAACCCATCAGCAGGACCTATATCTGCTGCTTTGTGCAAGGAGGAACAGGTTAAGTACTGCCCAAGCCTTACAGTATGACCTCTAGCATAGGGTGACCAGATTTGAGTTTGTGAAAAAGAGGACACTTCGTCGCGTTGTAAACAATGCAGCTGTGCTGCCAGATTGGAAATGGCGACATAGTATCTTACCAAAGGCTCAATATGGTCTCATTTGGAGGATAATTATCGTGCATCTGGCAACACTGAGATCGGTCGACCAATGACAGTTCTCTCTGCAGTCAGAGCTCGCAGAAGAAGGTGGAACGTAAGGGAGATACCTTTTCCAAAACTTGTAAGGGCGTAATAACTAGTTTGTGACAGGCCCAGAGAAACACAAATATCCAACGATGCAAAATCCCAGACGTTTTTGGAATCCCTTCCGGACGCATTTTTTAGGTCTCAATAAGAGCACATGTCCGGGAAAATGAGGACGTCTGGTCATCCTACTCTAGTAGGCAACTGGTGTAAATGTCTCTGACCAAACAGTCAGGCCTCTTCCTGTAGTGTTTCCTGTGCTCACTGCCCAGCACCGTGGAGCTCCATTGGCGTTTGCTATAGAATACCAGAACTGGCATGTCCGCCACTGGCGCACAGTTCAGGCTAGAGAACGGCAGTCTGACAGCCATTAGGTACTGAGATGAAATCCTTGAACCCATGGTCAGACACTACGCAGGTGCAGTAGGTCCTGGGTTCCACCTGATGCGTGACAATGCGTGGCCTCATGTGGCAAGAGTATGCAGGCACTACCTGAAGGATGAAGGAATTGATGCAATTGAATGGCCCTCACGATCACCTGACATCAACCCGGTAGAAGACCTCTGGGCCATTATGTTCAGGTCCATCAGGTGCCGCAGGTTGCTCCTCAGACTTTACAGGAGCTCACTGATGCCCTTAGACAGATCTGAGAGGACGTCCCACAAGAAACCATCCGTCAGCTCAATAGGAGCATGCAGCAACATTATCAAGCATGCACACAAGCACGTGGGGGCCACACAAAATATAGAGAAGCATTTTGAGTTGCAGAAATAGAATTTTGGCGAAATGGACTAGCCTGCCACATATTTTTTTCACTTTGATTTGTGAGGTGTCTACACAATTAAGTCTTCTGTAGACTAAAACTTGTAATTCCATCAAAGGATGTAGCATCCTTTCATTCTTAAGACATTAAACTATCCATAGCATTTTCAATATCCAACATAATTAAGATCTGATGTGTTCTCAAAGTGTCCCTTTAATTCTTTTGAGCAGTGTACTCTACATAACAAGCTTGTTCAAAGAAGGTTACTTTACGCATGTTACTTCGAACATGTTTCTCTCTTTCTGGTGTGTGTGTTTGCTCTCGTGGGGGTCAAGTTTAGGATATGGAGTGAGCTTCACAGAAGGTCCTCAAACGTGTGTATGTGTGTGTACACTTTTATAGATAGCGAGTTTTGTGCTGTGTTGTGTGCCTCAGGTCGCTGTTCCTCTCTGAAGTCTGAGAGCTGTGTGCTTTTGATATGAAGGCATTTAATAAGCCTCCCTCACTCTGTGTGTGAGTTTGTGTGTGCGTACATAAGTATGTTTAGCACCAAGAAAAATCCAATCTGCCTTGCCCTCTTAATGTGCAACTGCCTATGTAGGTATGTGTGTGTGTGTGTGTGTGTGTGTGTGTGTGTGTGTGTGTGTGTGTGTGTGTGTGTGTGTGTGTGTGTGTTAATTTGAAAGACATTCAATTAACCCTGACTCTTATAGCACCACAAATTGTCATGGTTTGGGTCCTCACATCATAACAGGCTTTCATGAAAAAAAAAAGATACATACAGTAGACACACAAATACATAAAGCTAACCTTGTGCTGTATGGTGCACAAAAAAAAAGCTATTACACCAACAGTGAGGGAGAAAATACATTATACATAGAAAAAGACACTTCTTTCTATAAAGAGGCCACAACCTTCAGTTGAAGCCAGTGTTGATGTGTCTTAAACTTGCATCGAGCTCTTCTGGTTGCAAAAATAAGTCAAATTGTGTATTCTACAAGAAAATTAGCTTTCTTCTGACGTCTGATTTAAACACATTGTGAACATGAGTTTCTGCCGGAAACCAGTAGATTGCTCCCTCCAGGTGGGGACAAAATGCCTACCCCAAGCGAAGGAGTTCAAGTATCTAAGGGTCTTATTCACAAGTGAGGCTAAGGTGGAGCGGGAGATCGACAGGCGGATCGGTGCGGCTGCAGTAGCAAACCAGGCGTCGTACCGGTCCGTCTTGGTGAAGAGGGAGTTGAGTCGGAAGCTCTCCATTTACTGGTCGGTCTTTGTTCCAACCCTCACCTTTGGTCACAAACTCTGGGTCGTGACCTGAAGAACAAGGTAGCAGATACAAGTGGACAAAATGAGCTTCCTCCGTAGGGTAGCCATACTAGGGAAAGGAGCTCTGACATCAGGAGGGAGCTTGGAGTTGAGCCGCTACTCCTTCGTATCAAGAGGAGTCAGCTGAGGTGGTTCGGGCATCTAATCCGGATGCCTCCTGGACGCCTCCTAAAAGAGGTTTTCCAGGCACGTCCAACTAGGAACAGACCCCTGGGAAGACCCAGAACACGCTGGAGGGATTATATCTCCTGGCTGGCCTGGGAACAACTCGGAGTCCCTCAGAATGAGCTGGAAAATGTTGCGAGTGAGAGGGAAGCCTGGGTCGGTCTGCTGGGCGTGCTGCTACCGCGAACCGACCCGGGATAAGCGGCTTAAAAAGGGATGTATGGGTGGAACTTTAACAGTGTATCTTCAGTTCATCAAGGTTAATTGTGAGAATTTGGTCACCATAAAATATACTATTCAGCTTAGCTCCACCCTCTTGTGTCACTCCTGCCTTTGGCAACGGTCAATAACCAAGATAGCGACGGCCAATATGTCACTTCCTAGTCTATGGGAGAGACGAGCAGACAAACAGGCATACTGACAGATAGGGAGGCAGATATGCAGGTAATCCAAAAGGCAATCCAAAAAAAATACTTTGTGCTCATATAAGACAACATATTTACAGTTTTTGAATTTCCCTTCTTTTATGTCTTTTTATTTGATCTATGAACAAATTTCCTAATCTTGCTTGTTCAAGAAAACTGCAGGGTTTTTTTTACGATTGGATTAATGTCATAAAAGTTTGTACCAGCATTAATTAGCGCTATCACAGCATCACTACTGACTTGTGGAGATCCTTTTGCTTTGCCGCTTTTGTCAACTGCAGGTTTTTTGCAGCAAAATGTCTCGACAGCAAAATCATCAATTGCATCTCAAAATAACTGTCTATGTATTCAAAATAGATGTACTCACTTTCATGCACATGTCAATTTATAGCCACCTTCATGATTTATTGCAATCACCTTTATTCATGTTCACAATACATTACATAATGTTTTAAGAAATGACCAATGTGTATGGTAACTGAGAAAGAAGGGTGATGCTTTAAATGTATTATTACGGCACAAAAAGTTACAGTGATGAAAATTGTGGGTGCATCAAAATAATGTGCTGGTGCACAGAGAGGGCTGTCTTGAATATGTTCTCCCAAATCTCAGTGCATTCTCCCATAAATATCTTTAACATTGCTGTGTTTGTGCGCCTCGTCCCAACAACATCAGATCTATCCAGTAAGAACATCTGTTGTCCTCTAGCTCCCTCTTTGTCTCTGATCTCCTTCTTCATTTATCTCCCAATTAGTGTTTCTTTTATTAGAGCACTTAAGGTCAGACCTTGCTAACGACTGCCTCTCCCTCTCTCTGTCTGTGCTTCCTCCTCTCTCTACTCAAACCTCTTGTTCTATCTCCATCTCCCATTACCACTTCCAGCTTTCCTGCACTTTGTCTTTCATCTCTGTCTCTTAGCCTTCCCACTCATCTCCCACTAAATCAGTCCGCACGCTCCCTCTCTCGTTTTCTCTCTTAAGCTTCCCTCTTTCTCGCTCTTAACCTCCTGCTGAGCCTGCGCTTAGCAATCGTGTCATTACACACTAAAAACACAGTTTATCGGATGAGATTTCCATAGCACATCACCCCCAGTTGTGTGCTTACTCATGTTCCACATACAAAACATGTCACATCACACACACACACACACTGACACACATGGTCAATAGACATGATCATGACTGTGTTGGTACCAATAAGGTGGTTAAATACAGCCCTTCTTGTATTTTTTTTTGTGTCTAATATTTCCAATCGATGTTAGAAAAACTGACTTCATTTAGGAATTAAGTGTTTTGCTGAAGGACACTTGAGCAGGATGGATGGATGCTGTCACACAGGGTTGAACACAGCTCCTGCAGCTAAGAGGACGGTTTCCCAGCTCACTACCGTTTGTCATCGTGCTGTCCGTGTGCTTTCAAGTGTGTGTCAGTGGAGTGTGGCAATGAGTGACAGCATAGATATGGATGAAATATGGGACATAGTATAGTATATTTACTGCAGGACGCCACTGGATGCAATTACATGCCAACGAGAATGTGCTGTACAATATGAAAACATGTAGCCTCATTTCTGTCGAAGAAGGAATTTAAGTTCTGGTTGTTTTTCAAGCATCTGCAACTTATTTGCATCCATTTGTACAAGAATGTAATTTGCATTTTCCTGTGAGATAGTTGTTGTTTAGATTGCATTTTGGTACAACACTGACAGCGTGGAGTAATATGCCCAGTAATTATTCCCTGCAGCTGTCTCAATACCAAATTATTCATTCTGGACCTCCAGCAGAGAAAACGGGTCTAGCGTGTCTGAGTTTCTAGGTGTGTGTCCCAATGCTCGCACTGCTTTCTCTCCGTTAATCTCATTATTCTCTCCATCATCTTGGCTTTGTTGGCAGTTTAACACAGGAATGGGATCAGGCTGGATTAGGTTTCCTTTTTAGGATATGGAGAGCAGGTTTCTCACTCAATTTGTAAGTTTGCGTAACTTACCTCACTCTATCCTTCTCTCTCTTCTTCCTCCTTGCATATTTCTCTGTTGCTCTCTCATTGTCTATCCCTCTATCTTCCTCAATATGCAACACACTGGCTTCTCTTTTGTTGTCATCCCATTACCCCCTTTCCAACTCCTGTCTCATACACATTCAAATAGGGTTTGCAAAAGGAAAAGGAAAGAAGAGTGAACCTTTTCACTACTGTTTATTCTGATGCTTCTTTTAGTCAATCCACTTTAAAACACACTATATGAGCAAACACCATTGTTCACACAAAAATACTAATCTACTTACATTCACCATTTGAGGGGATATAGTGTGTTGTTTACTGGTTACAAAGCACAGAGGTAACAAGACGTATCCCACTTGAGCCTTCGGGAAAAACAAAAAATAAAGTTGATCGTTATTGTTCCAGATAAATAAACAGTTACATAATCTAACTGTTCTGGGGCCCAAACACTGTTTTTGAGGCTTCACATTAATTAGTAGTAACAGTCATCATTATCTTTACAGCCAGTAGAAAAAAATCAATATCTTTCTTCAGTTTAGTACAGAATTGTAAAAATCCTTTTGTGTTATTTTTTTTCCAAGTACTTTTGTAACATAATTTGTTTCGTGATGTTGACTTTATAAAGCACATGGGAAATACTTATATTTTTCTGTCATATTTTATTATCTTAATTTAATGAGTGTTTTACACTGTAATATTTGGCATTCAACTCATTTAAATTTGCTTTAATTGGTGAAACACTGGTTTCAACATATTTTACCCAAACTATTTTTCACATTTTGAATGTCCTTGTCACAACTGCACAAGATGTTAATGTTGGATATTTGTGTAATTTGCCACGAGTGGTTAGGTGGAGCCTAATTTTATGTTTATTAGATTTTCTTCTTATGATGAGCACGACACTGAACCCCAGGTCCAAAGACACTTTGCTATAACTGAATTGAATTGGTTGACTCACTCCACCACCTGAGCCAGACTCCCCACTACTGATAGCTGTCACTAAGGCTTCTTCCTCTTTTTCCTTACATAGCCGCCGCTCTCTCTCTCTCTCTCTCTCTCTCTCTCTCTCTCTCTCTCTCTCTCTCTCTCTCTCTCTCTCTCTCACTCTCAGAGTGTGCCTCATTTTGCCTGCGTCTGTGTGGAGTTTCTGATGAGGTTAAGCACATGATTAATGGGTCTCTCTAACAGCGTTTACACTGCACTCATCTCCACTTAACTACACGCAGGAGCACAATCGTACACTCAACTACACACACACACACACACACACACACACACAAACACACACACACACACACCAGCCTCGTCTGCACCTCGTCGCCCAGGGTAACAGTATGTAAATGATATGCAGATGACAGGAAGTCAATTAGAAGACCAGAAAGCGATGACTCTGCAGAACTCTATTAGTGAAACACTGATCAGCTCTCTGACTGATTGGTTTCCCCTCTTTCTTTTTCCATGCTATGCTGTCTGTCTACATTATCTATCTCATCATCTGTGTGCGCATGTGTGTGCGTGAACATGTGAATGTATGAACGGTAAAAATAGCAAGGGGACAAGACACACGTGCATGTGATTATTGACTAAAAGTCCCACATGTTTATATTTATGTG
This sequence comes from Clinocottus analis, assembly GCF_023055335.1. Lineage (NCBI taxonomy): Eukaryota > Metazoa > Chordata > Actinopteri > Perciformes > Cottidae > Clinocottus > Clinocottus analis. The sequence goes on along the minus strand of NW_027175931.1, from coordinate 9,789,971 downwards.
CATCTGTGACTGATTAGTAAGACTCAGACTAACGTGTATGCACATGTGACTCCTAACACACACGTCTCTCCACACATCCTGCTAGTGCACACTACTGCACATCTGTGAGTCTTAACTAGGCTGACCTGAAGCGGTGATTGTTGTGATGGTAATCAACTTCCAAATCAGTATTTAAATGTCTGTTTTTTTCAACAATATGCTGTATATCCAAATAAATACCCAAAAGGTAAAATAGTCCATGACATAAGGAATAGTAATTCTGCGTTATCCAAATCTGCCATTCTAATCCACACTTTTTTCTCAATCTCAACATCTCCTATTGTCAAGTTGATTAATTCATGAAATTAAGTGTGTTGGGCTGGGTTGCACCAACAAGGATTAAATGAGTTCTGGTTAAGAGTTAATCTAGGATTTGTAAATCTGGGTTTTAACTGATTTATATTTGATCACTTTTCAGAAAATAACTAGTGCAACAGATTTGATTGTAATCTAGATTTAAATGGAAATTAAACAGAGATTACCAAAGCGTTAGATTTACCCGGGATTAATTGTAAACTAAAGTTAAATTAGGTTTAAAGTTTGGTGCAATTGGATTAAAAGACAACCCTGTTTGAAACCTTGTTTAAGAGTTAATCCGTGTTGGTGCAACCCAGCCTTGATGTTTTTCTTTTTTTCTTCTGTTATTAAAATAGCTTTCGTTATTGAATAAAACTCAACACCTGCCTCCTGTGTGCAAGGTGCGGGCGAGTGATCAATTTTTTTGACTGCAATTACATTTGTGTTATTAAAAGGTTAAACGCCAATAAATATGGATTGAAGCAAATTATTTTGTCAGATTTAATCATTTCCAAAATTTAGAATAATATAATAAAAGTATTTATAATTACGCTTTGGAGTTATTGGAAATGTTTGGCTCACAAGTCGTAAAAGAGTCCTACGTCGCCACCACTGGCATCAAATACTACACATAGGTTATTTTAAGCTTGTTTGCAGTCGATTCCAACATTGTTATCTTCACGTCAGCAGTCTCTGCTCTGTGTGAAAGCCTGCGAACGGTCCGCACACTCTACGGCTTCAATGAACCTGCCTGTGAGCTCTGCACTCTGTGAAGCAGAAGGGCAGAGGATAATAACTATTGCGGTGCTCTGCTGCAGGGGAAACACTAGATTATTGATCTTTATCTGCTAATGTGAAGAAAATCCAACACAATGAATGGACGTGTGACAACAAAAAATATTTTTAGAAAGACAATGTTCAGCATTCCAATGTTGATTTAAAATTGAAACGTCAACGCCATGGATGAAGCTTCAAAACTATTTGCTACAACCTTGCAACACAGCACCTCAGTCCTTAAAGTGACACAACACAGATGACCTCGCCACATGAAATCATAGAAACACTTCAGTGGCACATCAAAGCAGCTGTTTTCTGACAAGTAGGCACACACTGCAGGCTACACTTTTAAACTTGGGCAGCCAACTTCAGTCTTCAACTGCCCTTCAGACACATCCTATTTTTCTTGACCTATTTCCTCTCACTACATTCAACGCAAGACAGGTGTACTTCCCATTTAATAAGGTGAGAGGATAACTTTTGCACGATTTCCGGCCCGTGTCTTGTCCTCTCTTTTTCTAAAAACATCTCATCTTAAATCATGCATGACTGTACCTTTGCCAGTCACAGTTGGTGAACAAGGGTTGAGGGACTGAACCACACCTTTGAATGCTCTATTATTCTTCCCCATCCTTCAGTTTTCCATCCTGTCCTCTTCTTGAATGTGTAGTAATTAAGTTAACCAAAGTGTTTCCTTGCTTCCTTCCATCCTTCCCACTGTCTATGTTCCATTTGGCAAGCTCCTCCTCTTGTCCACCATCCATCCCCTCTGTCTTGTGTCTGTGTCCAGTCATGCGGCTGACAATAAACCTGTCCTCATCTCTGATCCTTTCATCCTCCTTTTTTTGCTCTCCATCTTTACTTGTTCCCCTCAACCCCTCCTTTATTTTTTACCCTTTATGTGCTCTTTCTCTCTCCGTCACCCCACTTCTCATTTCCTTCTCTCTGTCTCTGTGTGATCAGTCATGCGTTTAACAGCCGAGGCAAGCAGGTAGATGCTGCACACCGGGTTGATTCACATGGTACACTGAGCCTCTGACTCTGACTCGACCAGCACGACTACACACAGAAACAAGCAACACTCGCATGCTTTCACTTCACATCCATGGACTGCATTTATCCTCGTTATATCAAACGGGGGGGAAAAGGAAAAGGAAGCAAGGGGCATGGATCCCACATATCAGGACACATGTGCACTGATCATTTATAAAATGTTTCCATTAAACTTGTATTTTGATAATACTTTGATGATTTTATAATTGTGAATGTAAAATCGTAAAGCATTGTAATGTGCGCCTGTATATGTGTTCTCACACATATGGGATTTTGTTTGCTCTTGCCCAATATATATATATATATATATATATATATATATATATATATATATATATATAAAAAAAAATATATATATATATATATATTTATTTATTTATTTTTTCCCTTAAGCATAAATACAGAATTTATATAATTGTCTTTCACAGGTCAGAGCACATACCATACGTGTGTATTTGAAAACAAGCAGCCCAACACCCCAAAACACCCCCAAGTAAGTTTAGATTTCACTTCAAGGTATACCGCAAAAATCAGCATGACACGAAAATGTGAAAAAAACATGTTCATCCTCCACTAAACACAACATCTCAACACACACACACACACGCACACACACACATAAAAAACCTCTGCATTTTCCAAAACACGCAGCACACATGTAGCATAAACACACCTCAAGGAAAGTGTGTTGAAAGCACAGCCTGTGCAGTCGCGTGGGATGCAGAATTTGTTGTTATCAGCATCAGAACAGTTTGAGTTCCAGATAATTGAAAGGAGTTGAGGAATCTGTCTCACTCTGTCACACCCCCCCTTCCCCCAAACACACACACACACGCACAAGCTTCAATTATTTTTCCTCACTCTCTCATTTAATACAGCTGTTTTACCGGATCAAAATAGATTTCACTGCACTACAAATAATTGCTTAACAATAGCTTAATACCCTAAAAGGCTGTGGTATTGCCAAGAATACACAGTGGTGGGATGCTGCTTTGATTTAGATGCAGGCAGTGCCGTCACATACTTGTAGAAAGACAAGTGTTTAAAGTAAAGTGTTGTCTAACGCTTCCAAAGATGTGACGGTGAAAACAACGGTAAGCTTTTTTTCCGTTGTCACTTTCCATGTTTGTTTATATCTGCTGAGATTTGTTGCTTCTGTTTCCGTCCTCTTCCTTTCGCTCATATCTCTTTCAGGGAAGAAACTGTTTAAGTGCTGTCACTCAAGCGCTGTTACCGAGTAACTTTCCCTCTGCTGTGCTTGTCTAAGTTGTAGTTAATGTCCCTGAAAACTGATTTGGGCTCAGAGTTGAAACTCTCCCTGCCTCTGGATCGACATTAGTACCCCTGCTGCTCCAGGATCCCACTTTGCCAAAACTTCCTTCTTCGGGTTTGAGTTTCCGATTTCTGAATAAATGCGGAAAAACTGTTGGATTTCCGAGCTGTCTCTGAGAGGAAGCAGTTGTGCCTGGAATAAATGGAGCAGGGACCGATTAACTTAAATCTCTGAGTATAATAATTTGACAACAGCATACTTCTTCACACATGCATTTGCAAATTGGCATTCTCCGAATCAGAGTGGCAAAAAATTGGAATATTTGTATTTCAGAGTGCAAGTAGTTGTTTTATTCACCAATAATACACAAGAGGGTATTTTTTACAGTGATTTTACAACAGCCGAGAGCTGTTTGTAGACTCTGCAGTGAGAAACCCTCTCAGTTATGCTAAAATCACTTTAGCACACCCTTGAGTGAATTATTGCTTTTTATGTTACAAAGGTTACAAATCATAATGCATAAAACATTATTCACGTTTTATTCATCATGTTTTGCTTTTAATCAATAAAAAATCAATTACATTTTCATCCTACTACCGACCAGTTTCTTTGCCATGCATTATCTGAAATCACAACCACTCAGGCAGACTTTAAAAAAGCACTTGCTCTTCCTGTCTTCTTGTTGTTCAAAGTGTTTTAAATGTTTCTTCCTATTAAACTTAAATTAATCAGATTACAGTCATGGCGATTTCCAGCACTCAAGCCTGTGATAGATGCGATCAGCTGTGGTTGGATATTGACAGTCACAGGGCCAATATGAGGGCCAATATGACTCGAAGCCTTTCACTTTCAGAGCCTCAAATGTGGACAACCGCCTTAGACTTGCCCTGATAGTTCAAATGGCCATGTCAGTTTTCCAGTTAGCATTTATTATGTATCACGTCTTTAACCCCCACAATCCCCCTCTGTCTCTCCATCCATCTGTTCCTTCTCCTCTGTTCCTCTCAGTCTCCATGTCCTTCTTTGTCTATTTTCTTTATACCCGCCCTCCCCCACACCCACCCAGACCATCCTCCATTTCTTTCTTAGCGTTGGTGTACTTGTTTTTATCTTGACTTTGTTCATTTAAGGCTCTCCATGAAGTAATTGAGATGTGACTTCTATACCCAGTGGACTTCACCAAAATACAACTTCTTCCACTGCTGCTGCGGCCTAAAATAAAATCATGGGAAGAGGATAAGAGACGGAATTAACTCGGGGTATATTCGTGTGTGTGTGTGTGTGTGTGTGTGTGTGTGTGTGTGTGTGTGTGTTTGCGCACATTTGTGACAGCAGTGAGCAGCTGGACAAAGAGATGTAAAGAAATAAATTGAAGGCATCTTTTAGACTCCCCATGGAGAGAGTAAAGGAGAGGTGGATATGGAGAGGAAGGAAAAGGAATAAAATGCAGGAATTGAAGCGTCGACAAATGTGTTGTGTCATCCACCTCGAATCTTAAGATGCATTCAGACTGGGGAATAAAAAAAACCAGAGGGCAGAATAATCAAAATTATTTTGGGAGTTTTGAGAACGTGACTAATGAAAATGGTGGGTACAGATGACTGAGAGATGGAATGATGTCAGAAATAACACATGAGGCAAGAGTAAAGACAGGCAGTGAGTATAAGGAAGATGTAGACCGGGTGAGAGAAGTTAAAACAACAGTCAAACTCTACCTGCTTGTAACCCTTCAGTTTTTTTTTTTAATATGTTCTACTTTTACAAACTTGAATTGATCCAGTCTTTTTATGATACATGAATCTCCTGTTGTTTTATGCATGGAGTTTTACAGCATTCACTTTCGGAGTTTTGAACATGGAGTTCAGCACTTCATTTATACAAACACTTTAGTGAAGACTGTAGAAATACTTTTTGTTTTACACGGTCGACTGTGTTGTCTTCTAAAATATTATTGGTCCTTAGATCTTTTCTCCGTGTAATAATAGCAACGCATTTAGCGGGAGATACGTGTCTTATTTTTACATTTGGCATTCTGTTTGGGTGACTTGCTTTTTCTTGTGCAGAAATAGAATTTTGTGCACAATATTACAGTGGGCATTTTATCGTTGACGTCTAAATCTCTGTGCTAAACCTGTATGATACAATTGGCCTTGGGGACATGCTTGATATTATTTCCCCGACAGCCCCACCCAGCTTTTTAAACCACTCTGACTCCACTTGTATAGTCTGTGACAGCACAGAATAAATAATGCAGTGCATCTTATAGTGCTCATGCGCTTGTTGATTCGTACAGCACTTAAGTTCTACAGGAGTGCTTAAAACACTGATGCGCTTTTACACTTCCTCTTTTACAAAACAAAAGAAAGCAATGACATGCAGCGAAGAAAGAAAGAAAGAAAGAAAGAAAGGCAAGGTCAGAGAACAAGAAAGAAGGATGGCGGATGAGAAAGACCTCGAAAGATGTTGGTGTGTATTTTAGTTTTGTTTTTTTTATGGTGTAAAGGCCTGTAGGTCAGAAAAGAGTTGAGAAGAGACTTCATTTCGATTGATGGAGGCCTGAAGGTCTACAATAGTTGGCTTTTGGGAAATCAATGCTGAACCTAGCCAGGCTCTTTTAACTACAAATGTCTGAAGAGCTGCTTTGATGTAGCCTACAACTTCAAGTCAGTGTGAAATGTTGTTTGTTGGCAGAGGGCCCAATTTCACTGTTCAAAAACCTAAAATCACAGAATATCAGTCAGGGTCTCAGGGTTAGACGGAATGCGATTATTTCATCTAACAGTTAGAGCAGAAACTAACACAAAGTGCTTTTATCCTCGTATATTTATCGAGTCTCGTCTAAATTACAAATTAAACACGTCTTGAAAAATGAAACCATGTGTTCATTCCGGTCGGCTATGAGCAATAATCTGGGATCGCAGCATGAAATCCATAACTGTTCGGCGTAGCAGCAGAGACTTGATGTGATGACCTTCTCCTCGGGGTTTCCAGCGCCTCAAGAGATTATCTGTGTGATCTGCAATAAATATATGCAGTAGCTGCCACTGCATGCCAGCAGCATCTTTTGAACTTTCAGGTTCAAGAAACACCTACAGTTTATTTTGACATAGACATGGTTTTGATATCACTCTGCATTGAACACAGTGTTGATTTAAAAGCTAAAGCAGTGGTAAAACTTAATTCAGCATTCAGTATGTAAGCATATTAATGTACTTTGTTCGTACCAACCTTTGAAGCCCACTCGAGACAACCGAGAACATTAGCTAGTCTGATTGATTGGACTCACAATCAAATGAGATGTGTTCCTTGCATGAACTGATATTCACTGATTACCAAAGTATCGGTGCTGTGAGACAGGTAAAGAGACTTTTTACAAAATTGTGCATTGGTTAGTCGTCGTGGGAAAATCTCCGTCACTTGAAATGAAAGAAGCCCTTGTTGATGAGTCTTATAAATATAGTTCTTTGCAAAAGACTTTGCAAAGAACTGTAATTATTGCAAAATCTAGAAATAGTGGTGTAAATTGCACGGTGTAAAAGCCTGCTGCAATGGATACCTATCTATGTCACCATGTAGAGATAAACACATGTTAAAACTGGAAATAATCCAAACTATTTGTGTCTGATTAATCTCTATGTACGTATGATAAATCCTTACAATAACAGAAATTCATTATAAAAATGTTTAATCCTTGAAGATTCACTGTGGATGTTTGCCAGGTTATTTTCACGGGCTGTCAGGTTGTGATATTTTTGATAAATATACTTGGAACATTTTGGCTTTAATTTAGAGGTTCTGAAAAACATTTCAACCCACGACCCTTTTTTGCCTCATCCAAAGATTAACCTATAGCTAAAAAGCTATAGGTAAATATAATAAGCAAGCACATTGCTATTCTTGCTGAGTGTAAAAGAACCACAGGTAGGAAGGCCTGGGCTGGGAGCCTGCTTTCATTCTGACTGGAACAAATACCATGTGGCACATTTATCCATGTGCTGTAATGAATGTATCTCTATTTTAAGGGTATAATATGCAATAATGTCCAAGAAAACAATGTATGAACTGATTAAAATACAATCCCTCTCAATCATCGCTAATAAACCACTGGAGTTGTGTGGCGGTTTTGTTTCTACTGAGATCCGGTTCTGGATATTTTGGGTTTCAGCAAAGCACTTCATGGGAGTGTAACACCCAACGAGTAGCATGCAGGGTATGCAGCCTGTCCGTCGGATACCGCTGCTTTGTCACGCCCTCTGCATCTGATAAAGAGACACATGTCCTCCTTTAGCTCTGTCAGACACAAGCGGCCATATTTGATGGTTGAGAGGGGTGAGATGCATGGCACACAGCTCCCTGCTCTCTCCTCAGTTGTGTGTCTATTTACCAGACACACCAGTAGACCAGGCCGGATGAAGCGTGCCCCTTGACTGTACTCACTCAAAATCCGGCAACATAACGCCTTCCTGCAGGGTTCTGCGGAGATGTGGGTGTCTTTATTGTGCTTCGGAATGTAGCTGGTGTCAGGCAATCAGAGAATAATGTTTTATTTCTCTGATTCACTGCTTTGTCCTCGCTGATGTCTATTCGCTTTTGTTCATTCTCTCCACAGCTGGTTCAACCATCTCCGCTTTCTAGCTCTCCTCGATCGTTGAACCAAAGAGTGGCCCACTTTGAACGCTGTGTGTTCACAAAAGCAACTAACAAATGCAACATATTTTAACTGTAACCTTGACATTAAAGATCCTCCTTCAATTAAATCATCACTAACTATATATATATATATATATATATATATATATATATATATATATATATATATATACATATATATATATATATATATATACATATATATATATATATACATATATATATATATATATATATATATATATATATATATATATATATATATATATATATATATTCTTTTGTTCTTTTGGTCACGACCCAGAGGTCATGAACCATTATATACACACACACACACACACACACACACACACACACACACACACACACACACACACACACACACACACACTTGATATACACTGTATATACTTTGCATTTTATTTATTACTCAAATTTTCCCCTGGGCATGAATACAGTACCTGTCTGTCTATCTGATAATGTAGCTAGTGTAGTAGCTAATGTAATTTAACAACAAGCCAAGACCCACAACTACTCGCCTCCTATCAGGTAATGAAGTGTGCATATTGCATTTATACTTTCAAGAATTCTGTACACTGTACGGTAACACTGAGCAATAAAAGAAACATGACTCCTAAGGCAAAACATCAGAGAGAGGCTAATCTTTGGAAAAATGTAGTTCACTTGCAAAAGGGTCTTCCCCGGGGCCTCTTCCCAGTTGGACGTGCCCGAAAAACCTCAGCTCAACTCCAAGCTCCCTCCTGAAGTCAGAGCTGCTTACCCTATCTCTCAGGCTGAGCCCGGCCACCCTACGGAGGAAACTAATTTCGGCCGCTTGTCTCCGTGACCTCGTTCTTTTGGTCACGACCCAGAGGTCATGAACCATTAGAGGTTTTCCAGACACGTCCAACTAGGAAGAGGCCCCCGGGAAGACTATAGAGGATTATATCTCCCGGCTGGCCTAGGAACACCTCGGGGTCCCTCAGAATAAGCTGGAAAATGTTGCGGGTGAGAGGGAAGCCTGGGTCGGTCTGCTGGGCGTGCTGCCACCGCGACCCGACCCCGGATAAGCGGCTGAAAATGGATGGATGGACTTGCAAATGGGAAAAACATCTAATGTAGCATAACTTGCAAATGTCTTTGGAGCATTTCACAGTCTCTATTTCACAAAAACAGACCCACCGATGATTTGATGGCTAGATCTCCTGCATCTGCTTTCCAGGTGACATTTTCTTCTTTGTTTTTGTTTTGACTTCCAATGTGTGTGTGTTAACACTGCTGAAGAATGAATAGTAAGAGACGTGAGCCATAATCTCCAGATGCGTATTATTAATCAGATAAAATAGTTTATTTTATCAATATAAGGGATCTAGACTTGGGAAAAAAATGTTTGCCATATATAGTCGACGCTTAACATGATACAACATTTTGGTTGCGTCAAATAACGCAGCAAGGTTATTTTACTGACCCTAGAATGTAGAGATTCATAGTTTGATACTGAGTAGGACTGACTAAGCTGTAGTAATTTACATATTGGAGTTGGAATGAGTTGCCATACCACTGAGATAACAGTCTAGAGTCGGTTAAAACAGAACTTGTAATTAACAAAAAACAATCGCTTTACTCTTAAAACATGCCAGTCTCACATTAAAACATGGAGTGAAGAGTATGGAAGACAATACAAGCTACAATATCAGGTTCACAGGTTACTGCAGGTCGTGTAAGCCTGCTGTTCAGTTTTCTTCCTTAACCTGATCTCACCTACTAAACTAACTGCCTGTGTGCATGCACATGTAGTCAATGTGCCTGCTGCTCTTTGTCCTCCCATCATATTTTACAGATTTAAAAATAGAGATAGACTGTAAATTCCAGCTTTAATAGAGCATTTTATGATTCAAGTATAATATAACTTTGATATTTGAAGCACTATAATTTGTTAAATACAATAATATGATCATTTTACTGGTTTAGAATGATTTTTTTTTTTTTTTACTTTATTGGGGTCTGGGCTAGGAGAGTAAAATAATTACCACTACATAGCCTTATTAATTACTGTATTTACAGTTTAGGTATCAGTGTTTGAGTTGCTACACTCCGCAAAGTCAGCACCACATAGTGCACAAGGAAAAGACCACCACAGAGTATTTAATAATGCATGAAATGGTGTTAAAGAGATTATGAGTAATGTAGTGATGCTAACACTGCATGATTCTGGCATCAAAATAAACTGCAGGCTCGGAGGGTGCATTACTCTGGGGACGGCCAGATAGTCTGAAAAGGGATTATATAATGGCACCAAAGAAGACATTACTAATGCAGAGATAAAACCAAGCAGATATGTCAAATGTGTGTGACAATAAGTCAAAAGTAGCAGTGCAGTGTGCGTACAGTTGATTAACCTTGAGGTTAACAGCACTCAGGCCGCCTAAAGGTGCAATGACCTTTAAAGGTGGACCCACAATTATCCAATAAGTGACAGGCCCCTCCTTTGAGTTTTGTTCAGCCCTTTTTTTTATCATCATTAAAAATTGATTTGAAGCAATCAGTGACTTTCAGACCGTCATAACCAGAAATCGTTTTCGGATTTTGGTTCTATTCAATTTATTACTTAAAGCTGCGGATGACATTTTGACCTCTCATTTGTTTGTGAACATTTTGATGGGAATTTTTTGGACAGTGACATAGCTATATGCATAACTAACTGGTCTTTTGAATAAATTCTATTTACTGTTAACAGATCCTCGGGGATCTACTTTGACAAGATAAAAAGGCACGGCCACTCCGTGGAGCACTGGTGCCATTACGCAGGGCTCGCCTCGCGATGTTGTGCATCCTGTCTGATTAACTTGACCAGCCCACACCCGTCGGGTCATCAACAATGCATGTTTTCCAAATAACCACCAAACAACTAGTCACATTTAGTTAAAACAGAACTATCCAACAAAATTGAAACCTTGCACACACACACACACACACACACACACACACACCCACACACACACACACACAGACACACACACACACTCACACAACTCCAGCAGCTGCTGCACCTTGGAGGGCAGAGGCTCGGCCCCAGTCTGACCAGCAGCAGCAGCAGCAGCAACACTGTGTATGATTAAATATGACTGTAAATATAAAAAACAAGTTACATAGCCAGCATTTCACTCACCACATTTCCGTAATCCTCTGTGTGAAAGGCGTCATTAGTACACAAGCAAGTCATAATCCAATAGGAGCTTTTGGTTCTAAGTGGACACTGTCACACCGTGGTGAGCCTTGTCTTGTCTTGGGTTTTTGTCTTGTCATTTCCTGTTTTATTTTGAAAGCCTACCTCCCTCTCATTTCAGGTCACTTGCCCTTCCTTGTGTGTCACCAGTCTGATTGTCTTCCTGAGTGTTTCCACCTGTTCCCCATTACCCCAGGTGCTTGTAGTCTGCGTCTTCCCCTTGTCTTGTGCGTCAGTGTTTTGTTCCACGGTGGTTTGCCGTGGCGCATGTGTGTCTCGTGTTACCACAGCCATAGTGCTTTTTTATTTTTTTCCCGTAAGTGTTTTTTGCCTCGAAAGAGTGGTTTTCTTTGTACTTTTATAGTCAAGTAGTTTTGCCTCTTAAAGAGTGATTTTCTGTTGTACTCTTTAGTCTTGTCTCCTTTTTGCCTCTTAAGTGTTTTGTTTGACACAAATTAAGTGTATTCTTGGACATTTCCTCTGCAACTGAGTCCTCATTCCAGTCCCGGCCTGACAGAAGCTAGAAGTTTCCAGCGTTTCCTGAACTTCCTCCATCAGTAAATCCACCACCAAGTCTACTCCTTCCGTCATAGAGTACAAAAAAAATACACCTAGCAGAACTATAACAATTGAATTGCTTCTCTAAATGTTTCAACAACGTACTCCTTCCTTGCTACTGCGTTCAGCCAGCTAGTTTTCTAGTAGACTGAAATCAAGGTGCCCCACTGACCAATCACAGTGCATGTTAAGGGCCCTGTGACCAATCACACATCCAGGCTTTCGCTATATATATATATATATATATATATATATATATATATATATATATATATATATATATTTGTGGTTCTGTTAAGGCCTTCAAAGAAGGCTTAGAAGGCCCTGACGGCTCGCCACTGATAGACATACACCAACTAATGAGCCACACTGAACTTGCATATTGTGGATCAATGTACAACACAGTTACCTGTGGACCAGCTGGTGAAAAATCATCCAATCACACTGCAGAACACTGACCAGCAGGCCTATTCATCACCCCATAATTGGCCAGCGTGCTAACCACTGGCTCATGACTCAAGGTCTCTCAGGCGGAAACCGAGCACTTGGGAAAACATGTACAAATGTGCATGTTGACAAAACGTTTGGTAAGTACTGAGTGTACACGTTCATAATATAGATATAAATACACACAGTGATACATATATGGTGCTTGTGTTTGAAAGTGTAAACATAATGTATTCTTTTGTAGCCTGTCTTTTCTTCTGTCGTGTACAGAACATATCAACATATACATTACTGTCCCTGCCAGCACTATCCATCTAAACACAAACATTCACACACAAATACACACACAGCCTTACACACAAAAATGTTGCAGAATGAGCGTCCCTTTCCAACATGTGAAAGATTGTAGATCAACCAGCTCTATGTCTCCCTATACAAACATTTTCTCTTAACGCAGACCATACAAACAGTTACTTCTCCCTCACACTTTAGAAGACAACAGAAAAAGAACCAGAACTTAGGTTAGTTTTTGCATGTTTTAAATTAGACATGGAAGACAAGGTAAGACATAAGGAGAGAATAAATGAGACGGGGGACAGAGGGAAATTCTAGTGAGTGAAAGACATATAGAGGTGAGGAGAGTACAGGGGAGTGACACAGTGGAAAGGAGACAACACAAAACAGAGTGATAGACAGACAGAGTTGGGTGGGTGGGATGTGATGGAGAGATGAAACATTTCCCCCATCATTAGTGAAGTCGTGCCAGTCTCTGAAGCTCCCCCAAGGCCTTGATATGGAGGGTCGAGCTAGTTCAGCATCTTTCAACTCCACCTGGCTGCTGTTTCAATCAGTCGGCAGTACACAGAGTTTCCCTTTCTCTGGCACCGCTGCAGGGAACTTAAAATCACAGAATCCACAAGGCCATTGGCAACTGTGTAACCGTCAGTTCACGTTGCCTGGAAACATGGGTTGAACTTAACACTATTACTTCAAAATGGTGGATATTCATTTTCAAAAACAGTTGCTGCCTGAGATGCACCAGTTAATATTTGGAAAAAAAAGTGTTGGCCAGTGATAGTACAGCAAATCTCATCAGTTTCTCTAACCCACTTTTTTTCTTCGTTAGCTTCTCTAATGCGTCCTATGATTGGACGGTTGCCAGTCTGCTCCCAGTAAGATAAATCTGGGGAGGGAAGTGAAAAAGCTGCTGCTTGCTAAGGTGCCTTTGAACAAGACACTTAACCCCTAGTTGCTCCCGTGGGGCTGCTCAGTGCTAACAGATCAGCCTCTGGTCGAACTGGGTGACTTCCATCTGTGAAATTATAACGGTGCCAATGTAGAACAGGGCGCCCCAGGAAAAGAAATAGCATTCATGCACAGCAAAACTACACTGGTGAAATAAAGTCTGTATTATGACTTGCATGTCAACAGCTGTTAAATATGTACTTTACTCGACAAAGCAATGAGATCCTTACTGCAGAATATCAATTCTCATTAGATCGTAACTTTGAGTAAAAGTTGAAAGTGAGAAAGTGAAACTGTGCAGCCTCTTCAAGTCACAGTAAGTCACGCCCCGGGCCACACTACCTACGCAGGACGTGCAGGTTTTACTTATCCATTCCAAGATGCATCCTGATGCAGACGTGAACAATTCTCCATCGATGCAGTGATGGCACATAATTGAGTTTGGTATCGCTTTAGTTCTGTGTGAGTTCAGTAATTTATTGTCTCAAATGTTTCTCTCCTTGCTGTGTTCACATCAAAATGTTGTGAAAATTCTCAGGGTCAGGGTGGACCTTTGACACATGCACACACACCCTCCATGTGCAGAAATGGAAAAAATATGAAGGTCGAAAAGATGTTTTATTTTGAAAAATGACCGGATACATCCGTCTGTGTGTCTGAGCCTCTTGACACATGTCAAGAGGTCACGTGATACGTTCCCCCAAAAATGAAACTTGAGAACGCCAAAAATCTCTGAAAACCTGCTTCCATTTCCAACATCCTGTCTTTGTGAAGTGTTTTTGTAAGTCACAGAGTAGACTGGACATACAGGTTTTAGTTACGGAGTAGACTGGACATACAGAACACACATCAAGATGGGACTGGCTCGTTGCAGAGAAACAACCAGGGCTCCCACTAATTCGGCGTAATGGTGAGTTGTATTTTTATGCACTTTATTATTGTCTTTATGCCGGTCGTATCATTTTGTTACGTGATAATTATCGCCCACACCGTGAAGGCCAATCCATGAAAATATTGTCGTACATGAAACCAGTCCGAGGCGCAAAAAAGGTTGGAGACAACTGCTTGTTGGAATACAGTTGTCAGAATCAGAATCAGCTTTAATAGCCATGTAAAATTGCACATATATCACATACATGGAATTTGAAGCCGGTTACACTTTGCTCCTCGTACTTATATACAACAAGCAAGATAAAACCACAAAAAATGGCATTAAGAAAATAGAAAAACAGTAAACAGTAGTCCAGAAAGTGCAGATAGTGCAGGTGCTGGTGTCTGATTAATTGTTCATCAGACTGACGGCCAGTGGGAAGAAGCTGTTCTTGTATCTGGTGGTTTTAGAGTACAGTGCTCTGTAGCGCCTACCAGAGGGGAGGAGTTGGAACAGCTTGTGTCCAGGGTGTGAGGGGTCTGCACTGATCTTTCCAGCCCGCTTCCTGACTCGGAGGTGTACAAGTCCAGGATGAAGGGCAGGCTGGAACCAATAGTTATCTCAGCTGATCTGACAATCCGTTGTGTGTAGCCAGCAAGGTATGTTCTTTTTGTTCATGATTTGTTGCGCATATTTACGGGCAAACTGTTTATTGTGTCACGTGACCGCCAACTTGTTTTGTGTATGTTGAAATGTATTTAAACAGTTTGATGGTGGATTGATGGTGGTGGTGGTGTTGACTTAGGCGCACGTAAGTCGAATAAATGAATCAGTACCAGAAGAACTAAGATCTTGTGTATTTCCTGGAGGGAGTGATAACTGGGAACTTTCTCTTGGATCTATAGCAGAGTTCAAGCTGCATGCAAACTTTGTTATCAATCAATCAATGTATTCATCACATTAAATTGTACGAGCTACAACTCCAGTATAATGCAATCTCGTCAGCTCCATCAACTTGTGAACTGGAGATGCACTGATTGCAGTTATATCCGCAGGCACTGCGGTTAATTCACGGAATGAGAGGGTTGGGTCATAAAATTTTACATGCTGATTAATAACGGATGGTTTGCAGGTGGATGAAACAATACATCATAAAGGAAGAAAATATGAATTGCAGTATATCTATAAAGGTTACCGTAGCAGAAAGCAGAGCAGACCTGCAAAGCTGCATGCTGAGAGGACACTTTGCGCATTCATGCACAAGGAATAGCAGCAAAACTTCTTTGACTATTTCAGAAGCTAAAAGTTGAGTTCTGTTTCTTCTGTCAGGTTCATGCATTATTCATCGTAAGCACACTCCGCCTACTTCACTTCTACCAGCGTCTCTGCTCCGCCAAATCGGCACACAGAAAAAGCATAACCTGGTTGAACATTACCACCAGCACTCACGGATCCAGCTGAGTGTGATACCGTATTCTTGTTATTACAAAGTAAAGTAGCAGAAAAAGCTACTGTTTGGAACAGATATTGATTCAGATGTGAACGGTTACCATCCCCAAACAGCTATTTCCTTCCTTGCTACCATTACTTACTGTACCAACGTTTACTGTTTGGTTATGTGCAGGTGAGCTCAGTGCTGAAAGAGAAATTCGGTCCAGTTGTCTCAAACTTACTGCATCGAAAAATGTTCATTTTGTACTTGAAAACAGTAGTCAGTTCCAACTAACTTTAAAACAATCAATCAATTTCCTGATGCACCAAATGTTCTTAACTATACAAATCTGCTCTAACTCAGGTGTGTGATCAATTCAACTTAACCATGAATTCCAAGCTTCTCCTCAACTGTTATAGTTAGCATAGGTAAGGCCCCCCTAAACAAAGGCAAGTGTTGTACCTTGTGACTGTGGGACACATCCAAGAATTGGGGAGGGCCCACCAAAACATGCAGTAACATGAATAACTTTGACAGCCAGACGGACAGACATCTGAGCATTAAGTAAACAATTCAGAATCCAAACACAGGCCATGTGATCCAAGGGCTCAAAGAAATTAAGAAAAAAAAGTCTGATTGTTTCATTTTGCAAATTCATTTCTTAAATTCATGAGAATTAAATCCCACTGTTGCTAATTTAGTGAACTCAGGGGTTCTGCTTTGATACCTTTATTTAGTCTGGGAAGATTTTTTCTAAAAAAATAAAAAGAGATTTAAATCATGAAACTAGAAAAATTGGGCCAGTTGTCCAGCATTTGTATAGTCTGTATGCTGACTTTTTGATAATTATCTTCATGTGCTACTTTTCCACTACATTGCAGTACCTATTATTATCCTGTAATTATCCTATGACCACTGTGGTTGCTATCATACAAAGTTTGGCTTTAGCTGCGAATAAATTACTTTCCTCTACCTTGTAAAAAAAAAAAGAATAAACCTCTATCAAGCATGACCACACTTACACACACGCACACATGCCCACACTTACACACTTACACAAACACACACACACACACACCCACACAATTTGTCTCCCAATCACACACACATGCAGGGTGCCTACATACACACTCAACAAGAAAGTATGAGAATCAAGACGAAAGTGTAATTGCAACCTAAATCCAGTGATTAGAGGGACTGAAGCGGAGAGAAGCTGATCAGCTGATTTGGTTGATTAGCCCGAAGCTGACGTCTTTAATTCACTGCACAGAGTCAGACAGAGGACATAGCAGAGTTTAGGACTGTACAACTGTCTCCTTATATTTGCAGAGGAGCCGCTCCCATACTTAGCCAGCAGTTCCTTTGCAAAGCTTGAAAGAGTATGCTTCTGCTGTATCATGACTGCCTCCTTCGAGAATTAATAATCAACTAATTGAGAGTGCTGTCTTCACCCTTTTGAGGAGCATCCCAGACATGTATCATGTCTGTCACTTCATCATACATGCTGAACATTCTCACGAAGAATGACAAAACCGAGCAGGCCATGTCTTACACTGCTTTCCTAAACAAGATAAAAACTAATCCTTGGCTGACAATTTGATAGGGAATTGACAGAAGCGAGTTTCCCCTGTATCCGGTATGGTAGACAACAGAGGACGTAGTGGTGAGTAAGGCGGCTCTGCTCGACTGGAGCTGCTCCTCCCCACAGTGCTTGAGCTGAGCGGCAGTCTTGTTCAGAGAAAGAGGGTCCTCATCTAAGATTAGCGAAAAATCAAGCAGAGTGACTGTTCAGCGGCAAGGTGGCAGCTTCCTGAATTTCCCTTTGGCAATTCCTGAATTTCCCTTTGGGGATCAATAGAGTAATTATCTATCTATCTATCTATCTATCTATCTATCTATCTATCTATCTATCTATCTATCTATCTATCTATCTGTCTTCATTGGGAAATAGTGATTTTTTTTACTTCCACCTGAACCAGGTCTGTAATTTCATGGCTTGCCTTGACATCAATTACACGGGTGGAGGACTCCACTAGAGGGGACGCCAATATAATTCATGAACATGCCAACTGAAAGCTCCATCTAAGCAAAACATGCCGCCATTGCAGGCGTAACCTGTCCAGGTCTACCTGGGATTGGTGATTACACAGTCCTCGGCATGTGCATCACGTTTACCTTTCATCCCTTGATATCTATTCATCATCCCTGTAACCTCTTGAGTGTTGGTTGGGGGCATTTCCAACCATACTGTACAGTAGTAATACCGAGAAGCTTAGGCTGTGCAATTAATCAAAATTCAATTACAATACTGGCTTTAAAAAATTGTTTTATGACAACAAGATAATCAACATAAACTTTTATTAGTGCACATTCCGTTTTGTAATTACACCGCTCAGCAGTTTTGGGACGGCCATTCAGTGTGGGAGAATGACCTCCTTCACCATGGTGCGCCCCGACTAGCTCCAGGGAAAGACCCGGGGTGAAGGTTGCCTGGAAGTCGCCTCTCTCTATTCAGGGGGCGACAAAGCTCTCTGCTCCCGGCATGGCTGTTTACATGGGGTGGACCGTTTCGTTTTGCTTTCAAAGTGCACTAGATCGATGCATTTATCATGAACATTTATACATTTGCTGAAGGCCTTTTGTTTTGTTTAAGATTTTCTTTTTAAACTGTCACTGCCGATGATGTCGTTGTGGTGATATCAATGTTTTCGGGTCTCTAACATGTAAGAAAAACATATTCATATACGACAGAAATGGTCAGCCGAAATGAGGAAAATAAGGCATAAGTTGTAATGAAATCTCAGGTTGAATTTGAAATTGTCCTTTCAGATAACAGATAATTATAATTTACAGTCAATACGTGCAGCACTAGCACCCACTGCAAACAATGAGAAGGTAAACCCCAATTTAAAGAAACTCTTTAGAAATATGTGTATTAAAGTCTGGTTTAGTCAGCATGCAAAGAAATACTTCTGTCAAAATGAGACCAGTTGCAGAAGCCACCTCCTGTATGATAGGTGGATTGTAAGTGTGAATGTGCATTAATAAACACAAGTACATTTTTTTGGAGTAAATGCATGCTAGAAGAGACTGAATATCAGTAGATGTTGTAGTTTTTGGGGAGAGTTTCTGATTTGAGGGATTCCCCGCATAGTAAGGCTGAATAAAAGAGGTTTCACTTAAAAACAGCGTTTGGAGACTGAATTACTTTACTTAATTAGAGAATGATTTAAGGACTGGAAGGTGGCACTTTCAATAAAGTTCATAAGCTCACAAAGAATCGAGAAAGATATAGTCATGAAACAGTTGAATACAATATTGTGTCATTATATAAACTAGGCCGAGACCACAACTTGTTTATATGGGTGGTTTACCATTTTTACATTTTTACAACTGACAAACACACAATACGTGGGTAAGACTGTTACCTTACTTTAGCCTTAACTCAAAAGTATTTTAGTGAGGAATCTGTTCAACTATTCTAGTTGCCTATTCCAGAGTTTCATGCAAAAAGGTTTGATAACTTCACATTAAATGAAGACATTTCTGGAAATCTGTGAAATTTGTGAAAAATGTATGAATACTCACAATACCTTGACATACATTAATCATAATTGTGCATGGAACACTTGTCTGTTCAAACTGCTGTATTCATGTACACTTTACATTAAATGGCAATGCTTGGGTTAGTTTTTGATTGTATGGTCAGTACGTCAATGCCAGTGTCTTGTTAACATCCATTATGTCATTATATCCTCTGTCACACTTGCAATAGCACTTTAAACTGCTCACTGATGAAGAGCAAGTCCACAGCCAAATGGCTAATAATTCAATGTATTTAGTAATCAAGTCAAAACCATAATTACAACATTTTGTGCAGAGATGTTACCTCAACAGCTCTGGGATTGCCTGATCCCCAACATGGGGTCAAGAATAGGGATGGGTTACGATAATCCTTCTATTTTCTAGCCGACATTGAAAACCAACCCGACAACATTTAAAATATTCAATAATGGATCTGAAAGGATTCGGAATTGATAAGCAGATTTAGGACTTGTTTTAGATTTGATTAAATGATACCGAACAGCCCACCTCCACCCGCGCTCAATAACCATTATCGATACACATCACTTTCCTTTAAATGCTTTACTCCCTATTTTGTGACAATGGAAGTGCTTCCTGCTGTTTTCTCAGTTGTGTTTTAAGTGAGCAGTAAGGAAGGTTGTAAACACTTAAAAGACAGAAGATGGAAATAAGCATGGATAAACACACATTTGTAATTAAATGCTCTCAGATTATATGTGTGTTTCCGTATGCAGCCGACTATGGAACAGAAAAGGATTTCCATCCGAGGGCAAACAGACATTTAATATGAAGTGCATTCAGGGAAAGGCTTGAGCTGTACAGATCATTTTACAATTTAATATAATTAGTTTTCCCATCTGTTATTTCAACAAGTGTTGCAACCTTGCTGTAAGGCGTCATCATTGCAGTATAGGTCAACAGCAGCCCTGTCTTTGTTCATCCGAATCCAACTTCTTCAGAGTCTTCAGGGAAAACAGCCAACAGTCTACACAATAGGAGGCCATCAGGCAGATCATTTGCAGTTTCAACATTAAAAATTTCAAATTAGCTGGCCTGTTTGTACTTTTGCAATGCAATCCTTCTGCATACTGCAGCTGCTGAGTTTCTGTTTTTCAGCTGCAGTACTTTCAGCTGAAATGACAACAACGTGGAAAGAGCACTGGAACATCGATGATACGGGGCCATAGATTACTGGGACCCTACTTTAATGAAGTGGCTGTTGGTGAGATTTGTAGCAGATAGTAAATGAGCATAACAACTCTGCTGAAGTGCAGTCTCATCATTTTCAGCGTGTAAGCCTGAGTGTCTATGACGCCGGTGCTCTTAATGTGGAGACAGCATGAAGTTAAAGTCATAATAAAGAGATACATATGCAATTATTACCCAGCAAGGTATTATAAACCACACTGGTTTTATTTGCACTGTGGCGTTCAGCAGTGTAATGTAGCCGGTGAGCAATTTGCACATGTGATCTCCTCTCGCATCAGGAAAGACATATATCATGAACACTGTTACCCTGAGCCGTTTGTTATGAAACACACAAGCACTTGTAAAATGGTGGAAAGATAGCTATAAAAACAAAAAAACACAATCAGCCACAGGGAGTAATCTGTCAGGGCTCCAAGACGCTGAGTGCGCTGACAAGCATCCAATTGATGATGAATGGGGTGTGCGTGTGTGAGTAGTGACCCAGTCAATGGGGTGGAAGCAGGACAGAGGATAAAGGGGCTAAAACAGTGCCTCAACTGTAAACCTCTCAGCTAAATCACTATAGGCTGAGCTGGATTACTAGCTGGTGGCCGCATTGCCTAAAAGCTTGAGCCACTTTTCTATTTTGACATCACAAAGTAGTATCTACCTACATGATCTGTGTGACCGCTCCTAGAACCTCTTTCAAGATATTGTGGGGCTGCAACTAAACATTTTAATTATTGGGTTAAGTACCAATTATTTTCTTGATAGATCAAATAATCCCTTGGGCTAAACTATTGAGTTTTGAATGAATCAGCTGTCTTTACAAGACACTGCAACAATCCAATAATAGATATTTTCTTGGCCCAAGCAGTTCCATTAAATGGATGTATCCAGTATATATACTGTGAATAAGTGATTCCATGAGCCAAACACAGACTGCAGCCAGCAGCCATTTCCATTATTCTTTGAGCTTTGATTAGCAGGTTACAAAAAAGAAGCGCAGACTCTTTTCTGTTAACCGAGGAATATCTCCTTAAATGAGTAGTTTATGTCCTGAGGCAACCTGAACAGATTTGTCGGCCTTACCAAGTCTTCTCACTTACATTTCTATGTATCACTGCCTCAAACCCAACTCTCTGCTCCAACTTCCAATTGAAGCAAGTGCTGCAGCTGGAGATGTACGGAATGATAGTTGAATTCAGTATTTCTTTGTTGGAAGATTGATTCAATTTTGGGTGTTGGGTTCAGGGTGTTACTGATCCTTCTCTCTCACACACAAACACATGCATTTTTTTCCAAAACTTTTTTTTTGTTTTAATTGCATTTTTTAAATTGGATTAATACAGAAAATATGAATACAAATCATAGTATTTTCTGTGTGTGGATATTCTTTATGCAACACACTGTTGCATAAACCGGCAAAATATGTATGAATGTACAATTTAATATTTACAATTTAATCATGCATCCTCATTATAAGCACATGGATGGACATTAGGTAATGCTAACGATGCATTAGCTATAACACATTAGCTCCTTCTGGTTAAATTCAACTCCATAACAGTATAGTTTTAGACGTCATGTTTAATTTCAGCAAAACTTTTTTTTGGTCAAAGTGTATTTTTCAAGGGCATTTTTCAAAAGAATGCATTTTTCAAAAATAAGAAAATGATTATCATGGGAGTGCATTTTTCAAAAATAAAGAAGTGCATCAAAAAGTGCATTTTTCAAAAAGTGCATTTTTCACTTTTTGTGTGCACACAGGTAAAGGTCCCCCACTCAATCTCTCTCTCAGACACACACACACACACACACACACACACACAAACATAAGCACACATTAGGGGCAACTTATTGGGTGTTAATCTCTGTAAAAATGTCAATTCAAACAACTGTGCATGTGTGTGCATGTTCGTGTGCCACATATTCTGCTGCAATACTCCCGGAGGATTGTTGTGCTCTAATATTGTATTCTTAGTCATCTTTTTAACAAAGGCTAAGCATGAAGAAGTTGTTCATGGTAATAAGTGCAATATACATCAACAGACAAGTCACACAGTGCTGTACAGGGGTTGAGAAAACAAAAAACAAACCAAACATAAATTATACCAAATGGAACATAACAGGGGCCAAAAACAGATAAGAAAGCATAATAAAATACACATTAAAAGACGGCATGGTAAAATACGCAATAAAAACAATCATGAAAATACAAATAAAAGCAAACAGGCCAAAGGGCATTTAACCGAACACCAGTGTAAACAGGTAAGTCTTGAGTTGGTTTGATGTGTGTGTGTGTGTGTGTGTGTGTGTGTGTGCGTGTGCGTGTGTGTGTGTGTGTGTGTCAATGAATCTGAGCATGCGTTCAAAAATCCTCCAGTTGAGGTATCAAAAAAAAGCTAATTTCTGTTACATCTTACATTCTAATGTTTAATTGGTAAAATACTTTGCATCCTGCTACTGTTGGGTCAAATTAAACAGCACGTTAATTATTTGATTTCTCATGGTCTTTATAACAAACTGAATAAATGTCACAACCATCGTCCCCATGACATCAATATCAAAGTGTATAATGTGAAAGGGGCGGAAATATCGACTCCAACATCATCCAGCATCTTTCTTAAGGCAGATTTTCTTGATGAGAAAAATTCATTTTGTCGCACAGTTGTGGGTTGCTTCAGTTCACATCAACCTCCTGGTCTATGTACATCATAGAATCAGTGTGAAAACACAATGGAAATAAACAGCAAATGTCAAAGAATCCAGTAAAACATTTATATAACCTAGAATCCTCTGGGGGAAAGATGTTTTGTTTTCTCTTATGCTGTGTTGCTCTGTGAGTGTGCGAAATATGAAGATATATAAGCTTTGTCGAACAATAGAAAAAGACATGAAGAGAGAAATAAAAGGAAGAAGACGGTGACGGAGGTGAAGGACGGAGTGTACTGTAACGGCAAGACAGGGCGAGTGATGGAGCGATGATGAAGGAGAGGTAGGAGGGAGAAAGGAGGGAGGGTGGGACGCAGGTTGGATGGAGGGAGAAACGAGGAATGATGGAAAGATGGTGGGAGTATAGAGATAAGGAAGAGGGAGGGGGAACAACTGTGGGAAGGATGGAGGAGGAACAGCATGTCATGCATTGTTTTATTCTCATCCAGAGGCCAGTGAGAGTAGGCAGATACCTGCTGATTATTCTGTTGTATTATCTAACACTAAAGACAGCAATGTGAGTGTTTGTTTGTGTATTCAGCGTGTTAGATAAGAGCTGCTGTTGATATAAAGCAAACATTTACACAATCATCACTGCCTGTACTCGCCTTCCTTTTCTTTTTGTCTCTCAACCTGTCTCTCCTAAATCTTCTTCCCCTCTTATTTTCTCTCTTATCCTTGCTCTCCTCTTATATCCTCTTATTTCGTATCCAAACGAAGAAAAGAAAGAAAAAAAAATCGAAAAAGATGTATAAACTCTCGTCGGCATACGTTACATAACCATGCTCTAACAATGCCTAGAACTGCACACACACACACACACACACACACACACACACAGAGACGCACCAATTGTTGAGAGGGCGGAGGAGCGGATGCGGAGGTAAATAAAACTCCTACACATGAATTGCATCAATGCACCTCGCTACTGCTGCGTGCACAGTCCTGTCTGTGCATGTGACTGCAGCAGGGCATGTAGATGTTCCCTTGAGGCGGTCGGTTTCAGACACAGCCACAACATTTAAATTGACTGAATGTGTGGTGTGTATGCACTTTGAGAAAACAAGGGAGTTCCCGTAAACTCTGATTTAAATATTGATGTTGTCTTACTCTGTCCCTCTGTACAGTCCACACATGAAAAAATCTGATCCTGATCCAAATTCACTCCTCCTGTCGCCCTTCGCAGAGGGGCAGTGTAGCTTTGGGGAAGGGGTAATACTTCTAATTTCATATCGTGAGTCTGAGGAAAGGGGTGTGTTGCTGCGTGAGTGAGGCAGGAACAGAATGGCTACTTGCCATGCGAGAATGAATGTTTGATGAGGCTGATTTTCTCTCTCGACACATTGATGAAATGTTTATGGGCCGAAAGGGAGTGGACCAAATGTACAAGTGTGTGTGTATGAGCGAGTGCGTTCGCATGTGCGTGACTGCATCTGTTTTTACTGCAGGTATGAACATAATTGAATTCAGACACTTAGGCTGGGTTGCACCAACAAGGATTAAATTAATCCTGGTTTAGTCTAGGGTTAGTAAATCTAGGTTTAAACTGGTTTATATTTAATCAGAGATGTATGTGTTGTACATCTTAATTTTAACCCTGGATTAGTTTAACTAGGTTTAAAGTTTGGTGCAACTGGATTAAAAGACAAACCTGGTTTAAACCAAGTTCAGGAGTTAATCCTTGTTGTTGCAACCCAGCCTAAACTGAACATGTGTGTAAAAGTGTGTCCATGGTTCCCTATGAGTCAAGTACCATTCTGTCCTGCATTCAAGCACTTTTCACATTTCATCCTAAATGACCAATCTGACTGAGAGAAATGTATGATCGGAAACCCACTTTGAGAAAACTCAGATGGGAGCAAACCAGCACACTATGCTGGTGTGCTGGTTTGCTCATACACCCCAGATGTAGCTACTGGAAAGACAGGAGGAGCGTGCAACATTTTTGTAAAGTAAAAAGGGAAAAATGTTGGTCGTAAACTTAGGTCGGGTGTGTCTACTGAGGCAGTAAACAGTTTCCATGAGACATCATCAGTCAGCATTTTGTATCAGTCTTCATTTTTATAGTTGAAGTCTCATATTTTTACTTGGAAATCTGTCCTATCCCTTCAGGCTGACAAGTAAATGCAGCAACAACAAAAAAGAACAAGGAAAACTAAGAAATGTGTGAAATGTCACTGAATAAAGGGCTAATATTTACACATTTCCAGTGGTTGAGGAAGTACCTTGACCTTTTACTTGAAGGTTACATATCACAGCATTTTTCAAGTACATGTTTACGTGCGGTTATGTTCAGAAACTTATTTTCCCCATACTGATATTCTGTATTCTCCCTCTCTACTATTCAGAGTGAGCAGCAGTTCTGGCATGAATACCAGACAAAGTTAAACTTTGGCACATGTTCCAGTAAGAATTTGATCCGAAATGAACAACCCAGGTTTCCCTGAAGGTTTTGCTCTGGTAAATAATGTTATTTTAATCTCTCAGGTACATTGTGAGAAATGACCCATAGAGTCCAGTGAAGAACGCTTTGTTGTGAAGAGACACATATGTACTGCAATGTGTTAGCATGTCCATGATGTTGCCAGTAACAACAATGTAAACACAGTGACTGTCAATTCAGTGAAAAAATATAATATATGTTACAATAGTCAAGTCATTATTTCTGGTAAAATACACCCAATAAACAGGAGCAAGTATTCAAGGGACATGGAATACTGTAGGAGCTATCCTCATGTTATCATGACTACATTATGTCAGACCATTTAAACCCTAAGGCAGCAAAATACAGGAAGAGCATCAACACAACTGAAAATGCAACTGCTTATTTTATTTTAAAAAAAACAGCTCAGAACTACAGTACCAGCACTGACTGTGAAAAACTGTTTTTCTCCATGTTTCACAAAGCATCTTTGATCTTTTCGCTTGAAAAGTTGTTATTTGTCAAACAGTTATCGCTATCTTTTTACTGTGACTTGTTTTGTCAAAGTGAGAGAGTATCTATTTGAAACACTTTCAAAAAAATGCAGAAGACATTGTATATTTCATATTGCCATCTGTGAAGTTTTAATGTTAAACAGCGTTAACTTACAATCATTATTTAATATCTATAAACATGCCATATTCTGCGTGGGATTATACTGTCATATATTAATATCATGGACATTACAATAAGTATGACTGGAGGAAAAGTTATAGTTTACCACAACATGATCTTATAATTATGGCAACAGGTAGAGACAGTAAAAACAATATATAACAAATTACTTTAATCAAGTATTGAGGAATAATTAATTTCCCAGAACGTTGCCTAGAAGTGAAACTTGTGTTGTGAATATCAAAAGCTTCTAAACTTAATGTAAATTTCAAATCAGACACAATGACACTCATGGATTGGTCACTGGAGAGACCGTGAGCCGCTGACAACATTTCAGTGTGACACTGAAGCTGCAACAGAGACGCTACAGTTGGCCGCTAACACGACGCGTATTAGTCAATCATTACGATTTGTAGTAACTTTACACACACCTAGCCCTACAGTCAGTGTTCCTTTTACACTTTTGTAGCCTATTATTCACACAACAACGTTTCATAACAGGCAACATGAAAAATGCAGTTGCCCATATAGTTGCCAGTAGACCTACAATCCACACCGGTGCCATTAGCAGCACAGCATGCTAACGTTGACATCTGCTTAGTCAACAGTAACAAGAACATAAAAATGGCAAAACTTACAGCTTTCAACTTTGCACCACAGAAAGTCAGTATAATCCACCCAGAGCTTCAGCTTTGAAGGGATCTCGTTGACCCCCTGAGAAAGAGTTTTCCTGTGGTTGTAAGAACTTTGCTGTTAAAATCTTAAATCATTGAGTCTTCATGAAGATGATTTTACTGTTGCCAAATGGGGGAGACATGTAATGTGCTAGAAGATAGATGGAGCAGGAGGAAAATAGAGAAATGTGTATTTTGCATCATGTGATTTTTAAGCACAAGCACTTGCACAAACAACTCCAACTCAAGGTTCAGCATCAGTAAAATGTACTATATTTGTACTTGTTCTGGAGAAAAAGGACCCCTGTGAACAATACATTAATATATATTAGATGCATAATATGCTTAACCGTATGTATGAGGCAAAACTGATTATTTGATTAAACTTTAATAAAAAGTGATATTTTGTATTCTTTTTTTCTTTAGTTGGCTGTATCCAATATATTTCTTATGTAATACAGCTTCCAAATTATTTATAGTGCTCCTTGTAGGTTCCAAAATATCTACTAATAGCTTGTTTGTTTCTTTGGCGATCGGTGTGATCACAGTGTCTTAAACCCACCAACATCCCAACATGAAAGCCATCCTACCGGCAACGTTGCCATTTCCATCTACGCATTTCTAAAAAGGTTTTTGAGGAGGCAGTGAACCGGGTTAAGGGTGAGCTGTGAGGGATAATATAATGGGTTAGACATGCCTGTTCTGTGTGATAAACCTTTTAAGCTCTCTTTTTTATCTTAAACCATGATTCACAGATTCAGTTTCAATCGTGTGTGTGTGTGTGAGAGAGAGAGAGAGAGAGAAAGAGAGAGAGAGAGAGAGAGAGAGAGAGAGAGAGAGAGAGAGAGAGAGAGAGTGTGTGTGTGGGTACTGTACCAAATGTTATGGGTTGTGAGTTGGGTACCGGGAGTGAGAATACATTTCTATCAGAAAAGATAAGAAAAACATAATGATCCCTCTGTCAGGAACACTCCACATCAAGTTAAATAGTTTTATACAGTTGTAGCAGTAAAGATTTGGAGCTCCCTTCAAGCAGGTTGCACATACTGCAGTAACTGTCATAACCAACATATAACGGACTGTATACTGGAACAAAAGGAGGAAGAAAAGCAGGAAGAAAGCAGCAACAGAGCGTGTCACAGTATTTGTGAGAATATAATATTTGCATCTTACAACAGAACACAGTGTTGAGGTGTCAAGCATAATTGCAGATTGGTTGGATCGGCTCACGGTCAGCTCGCGTGGTGCACATAACTTCACTGCCTGCCATAACTAAAGCAGGCTTGATTTTGTGAGGAAAATGGGTCAATGCTGCAGCGGAAGTAACAGGATAGAGAGAAAGAAATTAACACAAAGAACATGAAATATAGAGCGGGAACATATATACATATAGCTGAATAGTGTCTTGTCTTATTGGGTACGGTGTGTACTAAAGAATATATTTACTCTATTCAACATATGAAGGAGGATATATGGTCAATGTATAAAGATGTACTTCCTAAAAGAATGGAAGAATGAAAGAAATAGAACTCGCAAATAGGTGGAACAGTTAAAGATGTAATCAGTTAGTGCAGCACACATTTACTAACAAACACATCACAAAGATACATTCAAATGAAAAAGATATAAATACATTTTTAAGCTAAATGAATCTCCTTTCAGTGGCTGATTCAAACTTCCCTTTCATCAAGCAGCTATTACGGCACTGGGATGTAGAGTGCACAGTTTAATAAACACATAAGTAATAAGATTGCATTGCAACTGGACTACATATGTGTGTGGGTGCCTAAAATAATCAGAAACTATACATCCTTTGAGCTCAGGAAATAGGTCTTTGATGCGTTTTGCACCCTTAAACACAGCACGGTTTGCAAGTGGTGATACTTTTGTAGAGAATGGACAAAAATGTGTCCAGGTATGAAAAACAGTAAAGAGATGTCTCCATATGCAAATAAAATCTGGCGTACTTTGAAGACGGTGCTGGCACCCAGCCCCTGCAGCACCCTCTGAGCGGGCCGATGCTGCACCATTTGGAGTGTTGCTAAAAAGAAAAAAAGAAGCCATGTAAAATCATTTTGCAGTAACAACAAAAGAAAATAAATAAAGTTGAAAATGTTGGCCTGAAGACAAAGGTGAATGTGATACTGTGAAACAGCAGAGGTCAGGGACTGGAGCAGGTGCCTGTGGTGTACAGTGACACCTATTGTACACTGGGAGACACACAGTACATACACACACAAACACGGCCACAAACAAACACACAAAAATGTACATATGCAAACTTGCTGCTCTACTCACTCAGTGACACAACATAGCCAACCCACACATTTAGAATAATTAATGCCTGTGAACAACGTTCTAAACTTCCTTTTTATTCATAAATGGAATTTCAAATCACTGCCCTAATTTCTCTTCCCTCTTTTTTCCTTTTCTGGCTCACTCGCATGTGGGTCTCTTCTCACATTTGCAGTTGAAATGGAGATTGTGTTTTGGCTGCAATGTAGAGCAGACCGCCTTCAAATTGTCTCTCTTAATAATTCAGCATTTGAATAAAGCTGGAAATCCAAATGTCACTGTGTGTGATTGTGTATATGAGTGAGGCGGCTTGTGAAAAGAGAGGAAGAGAGAAAAGGCAGGGCAAAGAAGAGGAGGGAGAGAGAGTGAGAGAGAGAGAGAGCGGCTTGAGAATAAAAGTAGAGAAAAGAAGAGCACGAGAACGCGATAAATGAAAACTTGGAGAGGGGTGTAATAGGGTTTGAAAAGCCTTTTAACATTAACACTCACGGGCGACTAAGAACGTGTGCAAGCAAGTAGATAGTAAGGACAGCTTTGGTGTGTGTGTGTGTGTGTGTGTGTGTGTGTGTGTGTGTGTGTGTGTGTCTACTGTCAACTTAATTATACAGCACATTAGACGTCTTACTCATGACAATCCACCTATCACTCTTAAACAAACAGTCTTTAACAATCTTAATATTTAACCTGTTAGCAATCTGATTGTCTGCCAAGGGCTCAGACGACATGCTGTCTCTCAGAGGCCGTCGGCTCAGTTTGAGAGTGAAGGTAAGAAGAGGATGGGGCTAACGACGCTTTTGGCGCTACATTTCTTGAGAGGTGCTGCTGGCAGACATTTTTTGTTACTTTAAAAACAAAATGTAGCGCCAATTGAAGCTAACTGCCCGCTTTTCTCGAGCTTCATATTCATGGACATAAGAGAGGAATCAATCTTCACATCGAACTCTTGGCAAAAACGGCATGTATTGTATAAAATATGATCTACTACTTTCCAGAAGGAACATCCATGTGCAACCCAGTGCACTGATAAGCAGAGTGTACCTTTAAATTCCTTAATGATTCTTTTGGATTCAGATTTTGGGACCGAGTTCTAATTGGGATCCTGAGCGTGTGCCTTTCTGCACCATGTCTTTGAATACGTATTCTTTGGGGACCTCAGTGTGTAAGTCTTTTTCTGTCAAAGCACAGAAAAACACGTAGCGAGTGTAGTGGCGGGCTGTAGCCGGGTATAACTGAGGCGTGCAGAGTGTAACAGCATTCGAGCTGTCAACTCGGTTCACTATAAGGGAACTGAACGAGACAGAAAATCAGAAACACACCATTCTCCACTCCAAAAGAGCCTGTGTTTTAACGTTCACACTGACGGCACTCAGAGCTCAAAGAGGCGGGAGTAGACAGTGGGTGGCTCGCTTCCACTAAATTTCAAATTGATTTGACAAACAACAATAGAGTTGATGTGGCATTTTCAAATGTAGGACAGTCATTTCAGCACACAAAAGAAACATAACACGGAAGGGACCACATAAAGGACCGTAAAGAGTATATTGAGATGAGTTGTTCACTGGGAGGGTGGTTTCTTTGTGAGGAAAGGGGGAAGTGTCAAAAGAAAATGGTTGAAAAAGGTGGATCTAAAGTATTAGCAACGCTGCATATATTTATTATGCAACCCTGTTGTGGCATGTTTTTTGCATAAGCGAGGAACCTAACAAAACTATGTCTGCCCAAGAACTTGTTTTGTACTAGGTGAATTTGCAGCACATTTTTTTAAAAATCCAATCCTCATGTTTAGTGCCTTCCAGTGCATGAAGTACTGTAGTGTTACAAAAAGTAAAAGCAGAAGGTGATGAATAAGTAAGACTGCAATTCACAATAAAACACAATCTTGGCTTATTGTTAAACTTCTATAGCCTTATTCAAGTCCTTTTGATCCTTTTGTTCCACAACCGTCTGTGTAGAAATATCAATCCATCAGACTCAATGTCACAAAAATCCTAAGCATTTTAAAGTGGACCTCAGCGTTTCATATTCTTCAATGAAAAGTTTATTTTATTTTATTATTATAATTGTTTTGTAATTCATCACAGCAAGCAAAAAGTTCCATTCAGTCAAAGTCAAACTTTTGTTCAGAGGTCCTATTGGGTGCCTGTGAAAAGGAGGAAATTGATAAATTAATCGATTGAGAAACCTTTGGCAAAAATATATTATTTTCTTTTAACGTCAAGACATTTGTATGTACTTTTAACATTCTGATGGAAAAACAGGGTATTTGTTTGAATGTACAAAGATTAAGAGAATAAAATATTCTTTGCATTCTCTTGCCAATCACAGCTCCTTCAGCCCTCGATCCAAATCAAATGTATTCTGCAGCCCTAGATTATGAAATCAAATGGAATGCGAGACTATTAACAATTACACCTTGACATAGTCAACATTTTAAATGAGAAAAACAACTTTGAGAAGTTGGAAAGCATCTCCTGTACATTGAAAAGAAAGTATTTTCAGTATTTTTATTACTTACAGTTGGAGTTTCCTTTTTTAGCAATAGACTGTGGAAGAGTAATAACATGGCTGTAATTTAAAAGTTGGTGCACAGTACACAGCACACTGCCCATCTTTAATATTGATGGACTCTTGACTTCTGGAAGTGTGAAGTGAATCAGCTATGAGCTTATAATATTACCACACTTAACCATGAGACCTCTGCCATATCTCATCTGGAATCTGATGATTTATTAATTTAGGTGGGAAACTGTCCCAGAGAGAAAAGCAGAGGGAAAGGCAGATTAAATAGGGAACAGATGGCTTGGCAATACAAGTAAACAAACACATGGACAAATCAAAAGAAAAGACTCCAGGGAGCTAAAAGAGCTAAACATGTTTTTGAGTTTTGACACGCTTTGTATTCAGAGTATGTAGGGATGTTAATTTCAAATTTTGATTTCTAATAGATGGCCAACCCTCATCAACCAATTAATGACCGTTAACAGAGAAAATGTAAATGTACTTATTTAGACCAATGAACAATTTATTTTTCATAATCGCAGACAGCTTGTCTAGTGTTCTTCATTTAGAAATAGCAACGTGTCGACATGCTGTGGGGTTCAGTCTGTGGACTGTGAGATGTGAGACCCGCCGTGGAGAATGGAAGAGCACGCAGACATGGCTCCTCGCTGTGGGAAACATTTCTGATTACCTTTCCACGAGTGAAGAGGTGTCCACCTCTGCCTCTGGGTCATTAGCTTGTTGAGGTGTATAGAGGTCTTCTCCCAAGACTCACCAATCATGCTTTGGTGGTAGCAAAAGGGAGGAGCACAAATGAGAGAGGGTGGGAGAGCGTCTCTGTGCTCCCACACACGGTGGGTGTGAAACCCTCTTGCTCAGTGAAAATCAGGAAAAAAAAGGCAAGAGCTAATAAGCCAAGTATACAGCAGGGGTTTGGAGGGCAGCAATAGAAGGGAAAACACTGCTTACAGAATTGTGCAAAAGACAGACAGACAGAGCAGTAAAAGTAGAGAGAGAGAAAAAAAAAGTGTTCACTTATGAAGCTGGCAAACTAAAATAGATGAAAAAAAAAACAAATACGTACAATGTGTTAAAGGAATAGTATGAACTTTACTGAACATGATTGGCTAGATAATAGCATCCCTGCCTAAAATGCCACAGCAGTTATGTGACTTCCTTGAACACTTTGTCCTGTACAATGCCAGTGAAAAATTCTTCCCAAATGCAAATGGTTTGGGATCCTTATTTTCTGTGCAAAAAGCGTGAAAACAAAATGTTTTTTGAACCCTTATTTCTTGCACATCAAAAGATCTACATGTATTTTACAAAACATTGTATATAGTATTCTGAATTGAATTATGGATGAGCAGTCTAATGAGCACATTAGTGAGTCAGTTACAGCTGCAGTGTTATTTTCCTCTTGAGAATAATTATTATACACACAAAAAAACATTCATTAAATAGTTTCCTGTCAGAAAATAGAGAGCTGGTAAGAAGGGAGGAAGCAATACAAGGATAGGATATGCCTCTTTAGTGAGTCACAGTTCAGCTCGTTGAACAACGCGCATTGCAAAGCCTCTGACAAAAATATCAAAACAGCTTGATAACAATCTGGACGTCCCAGACAAGGTCATGAGCACAGGATGCAATTAAACGAGAGCGTCAACCCTGTCGCAGCATGGGGAGCGCCAAGGCTCTGCAATCACCCTGCTGGCTTGCTGATGTAAATAAAAAAAAGAAAAATAACTCGTGTGGTCCAATCTAACCGAACACAGGCCTGTTCATTCAAACATGGACTGGACAACGACAAGGGCGGCAGTGTCACTTTCCAATAGTCCTTCCCTCTGCGTCCATGTGTGAATCTCGCTTTATTCGGTCCTGAACCAATTAACATGACCTGAAACAGGTGTACCAGCTGGCACAGCAGTAGCCGAGTCTGCTTTCTATTCTGAGCCTGAACTCTCACACACACTGTAAATGAAGGTATGCACAAGTTATTACCAAATGTGTATCAATTTATTCACACAAACTTCACCCCCTGGAGGGAAGAAAAAAGGCAAAACTCACCTTCACCGTGTGACAAATATTCTGAGGTTGCCCTTCATTCATAAAAACTCTGATCAAACACGTAAACATTCAATGTTGGTGCTGTCCAGTAAAGTCCGTCCCTGGCACCGTACCGATGACATTGGCCTATATGTTTTACGTAAGTTGTGGCCCATTATGTGAGGCAGGAATCTCTGACACTAGAGTTGTGCCTGGATGGTAACCCATACATTGCAAAAACTACCTTGACCTTTTAAGGTCAATGCCTAAACTTAACCAGGTCGCGAGAGTGTCGCAAAATGTGGGGCACCATTTGAACATGACTAAAATATAGTTTAGCGCATGCTCTGCATTACTTCAACTAATCATTATACATAGAAATATGTATGCTCTATGATAGCATTTACTTTTCCCACATTGTTTCATTATCCTGTTCTATCCCATAATCCCTCTGTCTATTATCGTTCGTGTAAATTGAAGAAAAAAAAATATCACGTGCACCTGCTCACATGGCAGTACGGTAGAGGTTGAACAAGCATCAGCCGCATCAGAAGCTAATAGAACGTTAGAGTCGTGTTGCTTAGTGACTTTTCCCTACGGTGGTTAAGTCAGCCCATGAATTAAATATTTTGTTCTGTGATTCACAGAACAATTACAACACTTGGTTGTGAAAACAGTCGAACATTCAAGGTCAGTGTAGTTTCACTCTAATCATGCATACTATCTTAGCCCCTAAGAGTGTAAAACCTCTTGTGCCTGATATGCTCCTGGCATTACAGAAACAAAGTGCACAAACTGAAGCTTTTATGGACATGTACTTTGTTTTATCCCCATATGGACTCCTGCTTTTTTCTTTCTAATGTTCACCATGCTCACTCTAGTGGTAAATACCTCCCCTTCAAGAACACTGTGCTTGTGCTGCAGAGAAGTGAGCGCTCTCTCTCTCTCTCTCTCTCTCTCTCTCTCTCTCTCTCTCTCTCTCTCTCTCTCTCTCTCTCTCTCTCTCTCTCTCTCTCTCTTTCCACCTCAAGGTCACTTTCTTTTCAAACAGTGAGATGGGAATCTTAACCAACAGGGGTAACAATGTTTGTAGCAAGTTAGTTTGACTCAGTAGCTGAAAAAAAGATTGCAAAGAAAATGTATTTTACGTTTGTATAATCTCTGGATTCTGTGTAGGGTCAGATGCAACTATTTCCCTAAACGGAGCTTAAGCGGTAGTTCAGGAAGGAAGACCCTAAACGACGGGTCGTTCATGTATCTCAGTCTATTTCGTCATTACGGTAGCAGCTGATCTGGGGCGCGTCCACTTGTAAGCAATCAACCAGATGTGTCACTGTGTCTCTAAACCAATCACATCGTTGCTCAAACGTGTGCCCTGCTCTGCTGCTGTTTTCAGCTCAGAAACAAATGTGACCCTCCTCCACTCAGTCACCTCCAGGCAGCAGGCAGTGAACTCCCTTCCTCACCACCACCACCACTGTCCAGACTCCAGGGGGGATTCTGCTGGATCACAACTCAGAGTCACTGCCTGTTTATCCTGGTTCAGGATAGAGTCAGATCGCCAAAGACTTTGCACTATTCTTTGTTGGATAAATGCATTGTTTAAATTCGGAGCTAGTCTCTCTTGATTGAACGTACAGTATCTACATAGTATGTAAGTCCAGGTACTGTTTATTCGGCTGTTCTTATACAAAGCCTGCATACACTTAAATCTTCTTACATCAGATAGAAATCTAGTATCTCACTTGAAATGTTGTTTATTACACAGCTTTGTTGAATACTTCATAAGGTCTGTTATTTCTACGTAGCAGACCGCTGCTATGAATAGCAGGCAGTTTCCATGGACACAGTCTTGATCTCCTTTCTCTTTAGTTCTTGTATAATTTATTTTAATCAAAATAAAATCTTTTGAAATCAATAATGTGTCTTAAATTATGGATTGTGTTCGAAGTACGTATGTAATAAACTGCATAAAGTACAGTGATAAGGTCAATGAGGGTGATTAAATTCCAGCTGACCAAGTCCAGATTATCACAATAATGACCGGCCTGCTGTACATTATTCCTCACTAACCATCCTCCACAAAAACACTGTTGAATATAGTTGATTACATGTTCTAATTGCAGCATTGTATGAGTATAAACTGTTGTGCAGTGTGTCTGCTTCACTGAGCTTACTGGCAAATAACAGCGTGTGCTTTTCTGCCTAACTAATTATAGCAGCTTGATTGCAATTATACATACCCATACAGCTATAAATACTACCAGTAAATCTGGAAGCAAGGAGCGTACAGGACTGATCGATAGAACACTTGCAACCGAATCAATGCTGATTAATGACCCGATTATGGAGCACCGTGTTGACATTTATAGGTTCTAGTAAAAAGTTGTCATAGCCTAACATTTCTCTGACACATGAATTCATTGAAACAAATGAGTAAAATTAACTCATAAATCAGTTCCACTTATAAAACAACAATAGGCAGAAATGGCACCTTCACACAGCAGACTAGACTCATGCATACTATTAAAAGAGTAACTGCACACTTAAACTTTTTTTTTTTTAGCTATAAACTAAATGACATCACTGTACTGTGTTGAAAAAAAGGCCATTTCATGGTTAAAAATAGCATCTGCAGTTTTATATCAACCATAATCTTGCAAATCCAATTCTGAGACAGAGTCGAATTATAGAACGTTAACGCCCTCTAATCAGACGCCCTCCTCGCTTCTCCTCACAGCGTCCATCGTTCTGACTTTCACTGTAACCACAGTGACAGCACAGCTCAACCCTGCTCTCTCCTTTCTGTGAACTGGATCTGGAGCTTTCAGCCCGTTACAACATCTGATGAGTCATTGTTAACCTGGCGTGAGGTCATCAGTCATTCTACACTGTTTTCAGTCATTCTACACTGAAAACTAGACAGTTTTCCACACTGTGACGTGAAGAGTGTGTGGACGGAAGCATCAAGTTGTTTAAGTTGACTAATTTCGCAGTTGAGTAGTTAACTAGCTGATTAAAAAAAACATATGTCCCTTGCCCCCCCCCCCCGCCCTCCTCCCACCCCCCAAACCTTTTTTTTGTTTTGTTTTACATTTTACAAAATGATGCAATATTTCGACTTAGGTCTGGACCTGGGGTTGCAGATACATCTTAAATTAGATATGTGCTATATTTCACGTTGAGTATTTGTGTTTGGTAACCTTTTCAAAACAATATATGGTTAAATTCCTGTAAATCATTAAGGTTTTTTTTTAATCTGTGGTTTATGAAAAGTATCCTCAAAGGTGTAACAAAGTTGTACATCACTCAAAGTGGCATTATATCATAACATGATTTATTTACTACATTATTTATGTACCGTAGCTCCCTGTCTACATCACGGTAGGATAACCACAGCAGCTATTTCTAAATCTAGTTCCAAATCTCCAAATGTCATTATGCCACCAGACTGCAACACTTAGTACCAATGTAACTCACCAAATGTGTCAATGAGTCTCTTCATCCTCATTTCAATCTGATAGCACTGTAGTTGCTGTCCAATATTTGCATGTTCTAAAAACAATGATCGGGACCAAATATGAATTGATGCCACAGTGTTTCATCATCTGCGTTTGTGTGAATTTTAATTGTGAGTTTCAATCTTCTGTTGTTCTCTTGAGGGGGTGTTGTTTTTGTTTTCACTCATTGTTACTCTAGTTGTTTTTAAGTCCTTTGGGACTAATTCAGGTTTTCACCAATACACTTGACTTGTCTAGTGAATTGTTGTTCAATTATATAAATAGCAGGTGGGAATACAGAATAGCTTTTCTTCCATTTGGCAGGTGTTATAATAGGTTGTTCCAGTATAATTGTCACATTGCTCAACAGAGCAAGCATTATCCAGAAAGACGCACATATGTACACGCAACACACCCCCTGATATTAAACCATTTCCTCCTTTCTGTTTGACTGGCTTATTAGCTCCTTTCACTTTTACTGACTGCATGTCCCAGCTAGCCAGGGTTACCAGAAACAGACAACTGAAGCTTAAAGGGGTGGGGGGCTCCTGCAGCTCCCAGTAATGAGGCAACACATCAAGTCACTCTGTGACACATAGTGGCAGGTGCAGAAAGGACCGACAGCAACACTGGAGGTAAGCTGGAGACAAGCTAATGCTGACCTTGAAATATATTAAACTTGAAGCAATTTCAGAGTTTTAGGACTAATTTTAAATTGTGGTAAATATTTGCGTAGTCATCGCTCTCAGAAAGCTGTCTAAAGCATAAAAAAAAGACTGGTTAGCATTCGCTACAGGTTGCAGTGTTCATTATAGCAAACAGTATACAGTGGCGGTCAAGACATAACACTTACAATTGTGCTGTTTTTTTGCCATTTATATATTTGAAGTGTTAGAATTGGATATCTATACAGAATATTTAAAATACTGTACAAATGCCTGTAATACAGACACTACTTAATACACTAATTCATATATGTTCAGACAGCTGACATATGACCTCCTGATCAAAAACAATGCCTTAAAAACCACTGCTAAGTTTCCACAGATTAGTTTTCTTCTTGTACTTCATCCAGATTAAATCAAGCGCTCGATCTGCCAAAGCGCACAAACACATTTGGCTTGAGGCTGCATCAGCTGCTCATATTGTTTCCTGATGGGTTTCCCAAAAGTCACAGTTAAAACAGAGCTTGTTTAATAGCTGTAGAAGCAGAGGGATAGTGATGATCACAAAACAAGTTGATGACAATAACTGACTGGAAATGTGCGAGTATAATTCTAGAGTTGCATATGCTTACTTATTATCTACGTATTATATACTCACAGTTTCAGCACAAAAAAGACTGTGTGTATGTATGTATGTATGTATGTATGTATGTATGTATGTATGTATGTATGTATGTATGTTATTTCAGAAATATGAGGATTTCCAGAGTATAGTCAAAGTAAAGAAAAACTTACCTTGCCATCATGCTTAGTGGCATAGCTGACCCACAACCCTTTTTAATTTCTAATTAAGCATAAATGTTTACTAAATGTTTATGTTTGCCAGTGTGTTATATATGCATTCTAAGCAGCTGGAGACTTATCATAAAATGTAGGGAATGCCACACTACGGGTGGTTTGTTATGGCTGTGTGATCCCTTTACGTTTCCTGTAACGAGTACCTTCAATATGACATTCCAATACGTCTTAACTGTACTTTGTGTTTAGTGCTAAATGACAAACATCCACATACAAACTGATTCATTTAAGATAATGAACATGGTAAATATTAAAACCGAAAAACAAAAGCATTGCAGAACTGCTATTGCGAGCGTAGCTCAAAGCACGGCTGAACCCAAGTCTCCAAAAATTTTCTGGCATGGCTGTAGACTCTTAAAAACCATGTGGCCATGCGCCTCAGGCCTGCAGCACCACCTGAGCCTGCCCACACAGTTAAAGAGGTTAAAAGAAAATTTAACCTGGATTTAGACCATGCTAGTGCAGCACATCACAGACTTTTAGCTGGAAGCTTGCAGCTCCCTCAGACAGCTCCACGCTGTACCAGCAGCCTTCATGACAGACGGTCAAAGAATCGACACATGGAGCTGGAGTTTGAAGTAGTCAGTCAGTCAGTCAAGTCTCAAAGTAGTGTTTTTTTTTTTGATTAGACACTTCCCTTTTGGCAGCCATATTCCTCTGCTGCTCTCGCCTCAAGGCAGAAATTCTTATTTTACTTTTCTTCATGTTCGTTTTTTTTTTGCCTCTGTCCTCGGCCTGGTCTTCAGAGGAATCAGTATAGTATACCTCTGAATCTGTCACTCTGCTATGACAGAGAAACAGAGATATTTGATAGTTAATCCTGTGTGACCCATAACTGATTACTCTGCAGTTACTTTATTATGACATGTAGAGAGTATAAACGACTTTCAAGCTCAAGCTTTTTATTCCAGTGGGAATCCAGCCTCTGAGCCTAGATCTCAGGAAGCGTTTTTTGAACAACCTATACTTCCATCTAATACTACAGCAGGAGCACACCTCAAACAGGGCCATGATGCAAGCGGTCAAGTCTAGGTGAAAACACTTTCTTTTATCTCTTCTTGCCAATTACTTTTGAAAATTAATTTCAAGTTGCAAAGAGACAAGAATATCAGATTTTCCTCCAGGCGTTTTACTCACAGTGATTTTGTCACAAGGTTCATCAAGAGTTTCATTTATGAAAGCCTACATAACGTCTCTTTAATGATCATAAGAGACAAGCATAAAACATCTCAAGGGAGCTTTTCCACACTAAAGTGAAATACATACAAAAATGAGTGACTAGTTTAGAAACTTTTTTTTTTTAAAGATTAATGCTCCACAGACTTAGTTGTGTCCCAGAAAAGTTCCAGGCTAACAAGGCATGTGACAAATCGAGACTATGACAGTTAAGGACCTAAAGCGAAAATGTTCTCAGTATCAACAGCACTTTTGAAAAATCTTTCCGAACACTCTTCGACAACTTGTCGTGTCTTTTCATCTTTTTTTTTTTCTCTTTGTTTTGATAAAGCTTATTGAGGGGACTCAACATTAAAATTAGCAGTGAAAGGAATCCATTATTCTTTGAATTTACAACCAGACTGTCCAATTACAGTCAGAGCAAATGTAAGTCTGAGGAGACTTTGTGATCACCAGCGCTGAAGACTGACATACAGATCAGAAGTGACTGTTTTGTTGGAATGAGAAAGTCTGTGGTTTAATAACTTTTTTTTCATTTGTCATCCCTAGCTAATTAATTAAGCCTCTTCTCAGCTCTGTGCAGTGCCTTCTGACCTACACCCTCTGTCTTCTTCTGTCTTGAAGTCTGGATGTACAATGAATTTGTCAAGTGATTCCCCCCCCTCCCCTCTAATAAAGATAAGGTAACATAAGTAGTATATGCTCGGCGTCAATGGCAATGGAGCAGACTTTTAAGCCACCAACTTTTAGTACTGAGGCAGGCACAACTCCTCTGATAAACATTAATAGTCCTGATAAATACTACCAACTTACAATTAGATGGGATCGTGTCGGAAGATATCACATTGGAATCTTGTACTCTCCCTCCTACGTTCACTTTTGATGCTTTTTCAAAATAAAAAGTCATCCTTCTGATGTTGACCCACAAACATCAGTTATTAATGTTTTTTTCAGAAGTCTTACCTGCCAACTACAGTTTTTTCCAATTCCAATCTTTCTAAGAACTAAAATTGGGCAGAAATAATTTGTTTCAACCACCGTTCCAAAGTCAGTTAAAACTGTTAAGAATGCTACTTTGTTATTGTCATCTGAATGCTATTTGGATAAAAACACACAATTGAAATGATCAAAATATAAGATTGTATTTTTATAAGTATTGGCATTAAATGTAACTATGAATTATAAGCTACTTAGAGCATGTGTTTTAAACAGGTCATACTGTGTATGTACGGGTGTGTGTCTAGCTGTGTCGCTCTTGTATTAAACACCTTTAAGTCAGAATTGTTGAATCATCTGATTGGCTCTTCTGATCAGAATGTATAATGATGAAATATTTAAAAAGAAAATCAGCCGATCATATAGCACCTTTAGTGGCCACCACTTCAAGCCACTTTACCTGGTGTCTTGCCATCACCCTGTCCCTGATCATTTACACAGATTAGGAGAGGCCTCTTTGTCTTGCACACAACAGATTGAGTGCATAAACTTCCTGATGCATTTTCCTTTGGCCCAGAGTATTACATTTTCACCGGGATAAGCCAGTAATCCATTATACATGCTGTTATAATGCCAGCCTAAATGATAAGAAACAGAGAGATCAGCGCGGTAGGCTAGGGAAATTACAGGCCAATGTCAGC
Source organism: Clinocottus analis (assembly GCF_023055335.1). Lineage (NCBI taxonomy): Eukaryota > Metazoa > Chordata > Actinopteri > Perciformes > Cottidae > Clinocottus > Clinocottus analis. The sequence goes on along the minus strand of NW_027175931.1, from coordinate 9,748,168 downwards.
CTGACCTGGCATTTTGATTTGAGTGTGTTGGAGCTGACGAGCAGCAAATGTATGCACTGCTGATGTGTATGCTTGGATGTGTATGCGTGGACATAATGCCACGAAGTTCCTGCGGCCTGTGGTCTAGCCCATTCTTTTGGCACACACTACAATTTGTGTGTTGTAAAACATAGTCTTCTAGACTTGTAAGAGCAATGACTTGATGTGTTACAGATAATGTGGTTATAGAGCACGCTGACAGAAATGTGACTACACTGTTGTCCACTGGAATGAAGTGCTTTGTGCATGATGCATGATGTAATTAACAGTGCTTCAAGGAGGAGTGTGTTTTCTGGTCCACTTTGTTTGTTAGCACAAATGTATTTGGTCAAAAGCCAGGCACTGGGCCTGAAGAACGAAGGGGATTCTCTGCCGACACCCTCAGATCATGAAATGTAGCGGTGGTCACTTCTTTCTTTGCTGATTGTATGCCTCCAGGATAAAAAACCTGAGAATCTGTTCCCCGCCAGACACCTTGTTCTCTTCTCCCTTCTTCCTCTTATCTCAGACGATCTCCTTTCTAAACATAGCTCTCTCTTTTATTTTACGATTACTTTCCTCCATCTTTGCCCCCGGGCCCCGCCCTGCCCCTATCATGTACTGACGTGTACAGATGTACTGATGTGTGATGTGACCTTAAAGACAGAAGAGCTGACAGGCTCTGTGCTTTCATTTCTGTTGATATTTTATCCCAGCATCCATCTTGGCACTGCCGAGATGCCAAAGTGTTCTACAGATGTGAAAGGGCTCACACACGGCCATGGTCATAGCATCCACCAGAGACACCTCTTTACACAACTTGCTTTCTGGGTCTTGTTGCTTTTACTACAGAGTTTGTTTAAAGTTCAAAGAGTATAACACGTGCTAAAAACTGAACCCAATGTTTCTAAGAAAGAGATCCGCTGTAAGCTAAAGTGTTTTTATCACCTCGGGGTGAAAACTATTTCAGCCAGTGCAGTTCAATGTCTACTAATTTGATCACTTCCTGTGACCAATAAAGCATGTTTTATATATCTGCAGATGGGCGCTGGAGTATCCCGAGAGCTCTAAAATGTGTAGCATCGCTCATCGTAAACCAGTAATCATGTAACTTGGCAACCGTCAGAGACAAAAAGCTTTCAGGTTTGAAAAGTAATAGATATTGATTCCTCAGACTATAAAGCTGTATGTCAAACAAGAAGAATATATGAGTTTCTGACTAAAGAAAAACAAATATTCATATTATTAAGAGGGTGGGAATATGGTAGTATAAACTTGTTCTTCCATAACCGTAATTTAGTCATTATAGTCCTACGGAGATGTTTGATTTCATTTAGAAGGTCTTTAAAAAACAACACTACAAAAGGTTTAAAAAAAAAAAAACATAACAAGAAAAAAGACGATGGATAAACCAGCAGATTGCAGTCGTTCAGTTTTAACACAATTTCTTTATATTGCAAGCTAATTAAATAATCTGGTTTAAAATGTACAGTTAACACCAAGAGGGTCCAAATACTTTAAAAGCACTTTTAAGTATGTTAAGGTCTTGGAGTGACGTTCCTAATGTGGCCGCATGATTAGCGGTTCCAGCTATAGACGAGGAGGCAGTTTGTGTGATACGCCTTTAACAGAAAAAATGTAAAAAGAAATGTTTAATTCTACAATTGTATAGTGAAAGAAACTTCTTTCTTATACAAACTGCAATGATGGTTATGGAAACCCAAATCAGGGACAAATGCATGGTCTTATATATTTAACGTTTTGAACAAAGATTAACTTGCATGCATATACAATATTACCATAATTACTGACCATGATAGTTAGAAGTTCCTTTGATTCGATTTATATTCAATGCATAATATATTTCTGCTGCTATTCACCGTAATGCTGCACAAGGTATCTCACATTACTGTGTTTGAAAATCCCGCATGTGTAAAATAATGTAGAAAGTGGCAATCCCCCACAAGGGAACGCAATAGCTTTCAAACCATTGACAAGTTGTATCAGAAAGATAAATAAGGAAGATCACTGCCTTTAAAATCCCTTTGCGTCTGATAACCAGTCTTGGAAATCTGGAAGTTGAACTAAAAATAGTGCTGGTACTCATAGGGAGAATTTCAAGAGCCCTGTGGTGCGGCGCAGATCAAGGTCAAGTGGGCCCGACCCAGTGCATCAACACACTTTAGTATTTTTCCTGTTTTCATCTGGCACACTTGTAGCACACTTTAGGACAGGGTGGGACCTTTTGTGTGTACACATATAGCTTACGGCAATCATGGCCAATCACTTTTTGAGGATTTTCATCCCCTTGAAACAAACAGCTTTCCCCTTCAGGACAGTTTCGGAAACTTGCGGAAAGTTTTCCTCAGAGTAAATTCTATTGTTGTCTGGGACATGCAGAGTTTTAAGTATGAATGCACCAGCTCTGCTAAATACTACCGTAGGGCCATAGATAAAATGAAAGGAGGATTAAAACACAGTCTTCTTTTTTATGTTGTATTTCTTTACTTATGAAAGTTGAATTTATTCAGATATGGAGAGAGGGCAAGCTCAAATCGTGGCACCGGCACCTCCTATAGGCATTTTTCCAGGTGCTGCAGGACTTGCCACTAGTTTTTAACACATACATACGTTGAATGTAATTTCTTTGAGACAGTGTTGGGTTGCACAACTCTTTTTTTTTTTTTTTTTTACAACTACCAACAGTCGTACCTTCCAGGAACCTTATGTATTGTCATATATTGTCAAACAACAAAACACAAAGGGTAAACTGTCACGGAACCTCTCCAAAACAGCAGAACCTCTCAAACAGAGCCAGCTGCCGCAGCAGGTCCTGGCAGCTCTCTCCAAAACAGAGGCAGCTGCGGTGGGAAGTAGTGGCATCTGTCTCAAACAGTAGAAACTGCCGCAAAAACTAGTGGCAACTTATAGTAGCAACTCATGTGTGCCGCGGCACCTGAGGGAGGCCACAGGAAATGCCTGTAGGAGGTGAGGGCGCCACGATTTGAGCTTGCTCCTACTGCAGATATGATTGTTTTACATCTAAGAATGACTGCTGACTATATGTGAGCAAAATAGTTTTCTCTCTAATCTTCTGCTGTTTTGAGTGTGTTTGGAGCAGTTTTTAACGCTTCCATGTCAAACACACCTGTTGATTTATGGTAGAAACTGCAGAATAATTGATCAAAAAGACAGATGTCGTGTGCATAAAGCGCGCGGAGGTTTCTTTGCCTACTTTACAATAGTCTGGTGCTGGTTGCACAAAATGTAACCAGCAAATTTGCCGTACATAATTGTGGCTTGCAGGTGGGCAACAGCACTCCAATTAGCTAGAGACTGCAGATGGAACAGATGTGGAAAATCATATATAATTTAGATGTGCCTTCAAGAGTGACCAATATATTATGGAATATGAGTGTGCTAAGCTGTGGCAGGCAGCGGCTTGGGTTTCGTCACTGTATTTGTAAGCCCAGAGACCCAAGTTTACTCCCTGCCAGGCCTATAACACTCCTTTAAGGAATAACTCAGTGGTTGACTAGGTTTTCTCACTCCAGTGAGGAGCTGCTCAGGGGTTTTTGTAAAGCCTACATCTTTGGACACGTATCACCAAACCTCCTGCCAAGCATCACCTGCCACGCACCTAGGCTGGGACGCACAGAAAAGTCACTAAGAAACCAAACCGGCACAGCTGAGGACCTCAGGAAGGACCAGTTAGCTGATGCGACACAGCGTTTGGAAATAGATACATGCTGACGGCCTGCTGCTGAGAGAATTTGGAGATTTCTGAACCATAAACTGAAACGAATGACAACATTTTTTTCTTTTTTTTTTTTTTTTCTTTTTCTTAATTTCTGTTAGAAATTATCCTGTGGATTAGAAATATTTACAGGCTGAACTGGTTTATTTAGTGCAGAAAATTGTTTAAAAAAATGAAGAAAATTGCCTTTTGTATGGGTATCTCCTCACTGAACTTGAGTAAGCTGTCATAAGGTGTTATGTCACGGCATAACTACACTCCCCAGCTATTATGGTCACTGACAGCCCCATGATATTCAAAGAATTTCATAACCTTTCATGCAGAATGGGTACAATGATCAAAAGCAGTTCTGATACTTGACCTGTTTAACATAATATCATGCCTGTAGCCCTTAATGCGGCAGGACAGGAATCAAACAAAGAGGCGCAAAATGAGAGCAATGTAGATATAATTTGAGAGTTTAGACTGATGGTTGTGAACCTAAGGTCCTTGATCTGTCCAGGTTTAACAAATTCCAATACATGGATGCACATAGATGCAGACACAGCTGAATGCACACAATAGAGACATGAATAGGCACACACACTCACAAACATAGCATACCCTTAAGTGTCAGAATTACAAGATTAAATAAATCTAATACCATCTGCACAATGGGATTAGCCAGCGTACACACAGACACAATTGGACTGATAAACCTGCATGCACCCACACCGTCATACGTGCGCACACACACACACACACACACACACACACACACACACACACATTTATCCTGTTAGGCGATAGATCCGTTTTGCTTGAATAATGAAAAGATTTAACAGTAACATCTAATCTAAAAATGCATGTTCAAAGGGTATAAGTGTCAAATACAAGACTTCCACAGTCATAACGATCTGTTTTCCATTCAAAACATACCCTGCGCTTAGTTAGTTATTGAAGATAATTACTCATGATATAGCACAGCTTTTAAAGAAAGCAACATGATTATAAGGTTCCTACTATTTGGCAGTCCTTCTGCACGGGCCCATTCACAGGCAACACAGGCCACACAAACAACAGCACAACATAACATTCAGAAAATTAGCAAGCCCATTGCATACGTCACGGCGGGTTGTTCATCAATCAGGACAGAAACTAGTGAGCAAAGACACAGACCGGTACAGAGACAGGCAGTTTAGATCTAACTTAAATAGGCCTGCCTTCTCTCTTTTGTGGAGATGAAGTCGCTCATGTCCATAATAGTCCACTGTACTTGTTCCTGTGTTGGTCCTTTTGTTTGTTTGTTCCTCGTTGCTCGGCTGCTGGCTTAATTTCTTTCTTTGCTTTATTGAAACGCCTGTTGTTTTTAACTTGAAATTGTTTGTTGTCATGTATGGGTGTGTCCAGCTGTGTCACTCTTGGAGTCAATTTCACAACATGACTGGCTTTCCAATTCACCTCAGAGTTCCTCCTTGAGGAGTTCTGTTCAACCTTTGCATCGCAGTAGCATGACAGTGACCGCATGCAACAATTGTTTGATACCTTTTAAGACGTCAGTCAACTTCACCTGCGTCGTCTCCACAGGGACCGTAGACTGTCGGGTACAGCGCTGTCTTCGACCACCTGGGGAAAAACTGGGGAAGAGTTGACAGCAACAACAAAACAAGAAGTTTTGTGACAAAGAAAACTTGGTAATTCTTTTAAAGATATTTTTGGATAGTCCTGACAAGCCTTGATTTGAAGTTATCAGTAATGGAAACTTTGTCACGAAGTGTAACAAATAAGTTGCTTTCAACCTTTTCTTTCCTAAAAAGACCCAGACTCCATATTTAGTAATCATGATCATTTGCTAATGATACTCTCTGAAATTATCTGGAGAAACATGTTGTGTATTTAACACGGATGGAGCTGAATGGATCTGTGAATTACTGTTTTGTTAAATGTTTCTACTTAAAATGTAAACAAAAAGCCAATGAGGTTAATAGATTTATTTATTTTTTTTGCACAAAATAAGCTCAGTGGCAAACACAAGTTCAAGAAACTTACATGTCTTGTTCCGCACGATCATTTATACAAATGAACACCACCGCTATGATTTATGAAGCGTTAATGCAATCGGTAGAAATAAAAGTAGAACATGATGCTATGAACGAACACCCGCACGGTCTTCATGTCACCATCATGAAGCTAAAGGCGCAGCATTGTTCTAATGATGGCGGTCTGTCGTCCCGTTCACCAACTTGTTAGCAACCAGCTTTTTTAAGACATGTAAAAGCTTAAAAATTGAAGAGAGAGGTATTTGCTGACACATCTTATATTGGACAACGGAACAATACAATATCTAAAGTGTGTGTTTACGAATGAAAAACTCATTTAAAAAGCCATTGGCTTGGAGACCAGGGGAACGGAAGTGCAAGTAAATTCCTAAGTTTTTGGACTTATTCCTGCAGCACTTTCTATCCACAATCTCACTGGGTATAAATTGATATCATCTGTTGCTGTATATGCTGGTATTTAAGTGCATGCACATCGACTATATTAGTGTATTGCAGTGCTTAAAGTATTACACTGTGTCTGTTTTTGTGTCAGTGCATTAAGTTTGTGTCTTCATGGGATACGTTTGCTGGTTTGCATCAACCTTAACTCAGCCCAGCGATTAATAAAACATATTCTTACTGTCGAGATGTGTGTCCCTGCGATTGAGTGTGTGTCGGGAGAGAGGGACTGCAGCAGAACATGGGGCCTGGAAATCTAGGTCATCAGCCAGGGAGAGGGAGAGAGACAGCTCCATTATGAAGACAGCAAGAGAGAGAAAAAGTAATAACAAAGATAGAGGTAATCAGACAAAAGAGGAAGAGAGCCAAGGTCTAGTGAAAATGTCTTTTCATAAAAGCGTGGGACACAATCACTCACTCGGAGCACTTGCTCTGAGCAGGTATGGAGGCTACAATAACAACCTGTGTGACGCAATGAATCTTCTTACTGTCTATTTGTCTGGATAATACAAGGGACATTACAGTTCCCTCCTGCTTAAACCAGAGTAATATGTTACTTTTTTATAAATTGTTGTCTATTTGGTTTGGGAGTAGCAAACCATATCATTAAATCATATCACATCTAAATCAACTGCATAATGGATGCACAATTACTGTAAATATAGGTTGTGTACTGTGTAAACTTCGATATGAAGTACAAGTACAGAAGAAGTAAATATTTGTTTGACTCATTATAGTAGGAATAGCACATGCGTCTGTATTTTAAAGTAAAGTGCCGTTCCACTGAGAACATTATTCTAACTACTCTGTTCTAAAATATTATACTCTTTTTGTGATTTATTTTTGTCCTTGTTTTGACTACTTTTTATTCATTTATTCTCACACAAGGCTGCCACACAAAAGAGACTCCAGCCTCAGTGGAATTGTCTTGTTAAAATAAGAATGCTAAATAAGAATAAGAAGAGGAAAAAAACCATTTATTTTCTCTATAATGCATACAGTAAATATATTCTATGGAGTTTCTGCTGCATATTGTTTTAATTGGCTGTCCGGATCATGGCACTCTTTTAAGTATCCCAAGATTACACAGACGCACAGCCAAAACACACTCATGCACACAAACACACACATCACCCTGACCCTGAAATCTGCGAATCAGCAGAGGAGCTTCATTAGAGGTATCATGAAGAGTAATCACACCCAGCATTTGGTGCATGTTGTGTCTGAGCCCCCCAGAGGTCCATTAAGCCAGTGATAGTGTTGCTTTGTGTGTGGAAGAGATTGTCATGAGCTGTAACACAAGCACAAACACATACAAACACACACACACACACACACACACACACACACACACACACACAGGCGCACCGCTTCATCAGCAGTTTGGACTGTAGAGTTGCATAATCATTTCATCATAGTAAATGTGCACACACACACACACACACACGCAAAAGAGGATGCTGTGACCGAATGTGCAAATTCCATCATGTGTTAATTTACTTGACCCCAGCAGTGAGATAGTTATCAGAACATAACTCAGGAACTCAGCGGCTTTGTTTATGCATACACGTAATCATAGTTTTTACTCAGTAACCTGGCTCTCAGTCAATGTGTGTGATGTTCGTTAGAATATCTTCAGTAAGCTGTTTTAGCCGTGCCTTCAAAGCTTCAGCAGCCCCACAGGTACATTGTAATGTCGATAAGAAAACATAGCTTTGAGCACTACTTGATGTTACTATGGAGATGAGCTTTCCTTTCTCTGATATTAGAAGCAACCTGCAAATGCTCATTGAAACGGAGAAGAAGAAGATGGCCGCTGCACCTTTTTATATTCCTGTAATGGTGGACCTTTGTGTGTTGGAGTGACACACAGGCACGCTGAGTTTATTGATTTAGTCTATGCAACATTAATGTTGCAGGGTATGTTTGTCTGTTTTAGGAACTAGTGCACTGTTGTGAAGTTAGCTGTGTAGATGTTTCTGTTTGCTTGAGCTGCTATCTAAATTGCATCACTGCATAGAAAAGACCACCGACTGGTTAGCCCAGCTGAACTCTGCAGGGACCTAACCACTGTGGAGTTATAACATTGCCAGAATCTGTATGTAATGCTAATGAAAGTGCCAGACTTGTTCCAATATCTTCAATCTCAGAGTATGCTAATGCCACTAATTTAATTGTGTTATTCTTCCTCAGTATGATCTCTTAATGATCCATAATGCTTACCCTGGCACTGTCCTTTCAATAAGTAATTACTTTTCTCAACTCAGTCCAAGGTTGTTATTTTTGCTTCTTTTCATTTACATTCAGTTTTCTCGTATCCTCAATATGCTGTTCCTGCACACATAAAACATATACTTTAATACACACAGGGGCCAGTTTATCTTCTACACCTAGCTGAACCAGTGATGCAGTATGGCACATGCCCTCCAATTTTAAAGATTACAATGCTCCAGCTGTTTCAGAGGCGTGTTGACTTAAATGTATGGTCTTTGTGGACGCTGTAGTTTTATTGATTTATACGGTGTTGGACACATTCAAGGAGTTCCTTATTGTTTCATGTAAAAAAAATAAGAAGAATACAAGGGCTTGCTTGTGAATGAGGGAGAACTTTCATGATGTTTTTCCCTTACAGCCCATTATGTCCAATATTATAGTTTTTTCCCATTACCCGAGACAGTTGCCAGCTGCGACTAGCTGCATGAGTAACATTCTGAAAATGAATTTTACCACATATTGCCATCCATTTTCATTTCTTAACATATACATCCAGAGCACTGGGATACATAAGCTGCACTAAATCAACTCAAAAAACAACACATATTCAACCCAAGTGAAGGTTTATGAACACTCACCTAGAGTGTTGAAGTCAATGGCATACGGATATCAAAGAACATTTAAATATTAAAGTCAAATACCAACGCTAAATGGATTATCCTCATGTTTAAGGACTCTGCAGGGGTTCCATCAAACAATGGATGTCATGAGATCAGAAGGCTTGTTTGTAGTAAAGTTGGTACTTTGAAAATACTCAAAACCTAAAATACAAATTATATATCATTTTCCTATCCAATTCTTATGCTTCCAGAGACACTAATGGTGCGAGATGAAATAAAACCTTTATTTTTTTGTAGGAATGTGCAGACAGCGAACTATTACTGAAGGCGCCTTCAGCGAAAGATTTATGACTTAAACACCAGATAGAGATTCACAAATGCCCTGAAAATAAAACAGAACTTTCTAAATTATTATATCACCGCTATATAATGATAATACTGTATAGGTAGTTCACTCCTGCACTGTTATTTTAGTTATATATAAAATAGAATTTGATTCAAACATGACACATTTGCAAAAATACCCATGTCAATGTGATCAAAAACCTACATCGATATAAAAATACAAATAATTGCACCAAAAAATATTGTTTTTTATTATTTTTAATGGATTTTTCAACAATGGAGAGCCAGCAACACCAGGGAGTGAGGGAGGTGTTGTGTCCAATTCCCAGGTCAGTCTTGAAGATACAATGCAGACTTCTCAATACACTTTCAGTGATGAAAAACAAGAAAGGAAGAATAGTAAATACATACTTTAAAAGAAAAGTAATTGGCAGTTTAGTTTGAGAACATGAACCAGAACGATGCTCCCCAGGTGAATTCTACAGGCTTTTAGCTGGTGCTACTCAGTCTGACACGGAGAACACCATCTACTGTATGTAACAATGAGAAGATCAATAACTGAGTGAGAAACAATAATGAAAACATGAACGCTACAAAGACTGGACCTGGAGCAGCAGTGAGATGACGACCAGATGTCATGAAATGTTTAACCATATGGTCGATATGTCAGCAGAAAATGACACAGTCAGTCAGTTATTATTACCACAGCACACACATACATAGCCAAATACAACAAACGCTGAGCCACTCCATCAAAGTAAGCGCTGTTACCCGTTATGGTTTCATGGATATCAATCAAAATGAAGAAAAAAGTTGAATGTTTCAAACAACAGACAGATTGTGCCAAAGCAACTCAATATGCCGACTGAGTCCATTTTACATTCAGTGAATAGCATCTCTCAGCAGCTTCACAGAACCAAATGCATTTAATTTTCTCTTTGATTGTCTCTTTCAACGTCTCAGTCACCATTTTAGCGTTGCAAAGCCCAAGGCCTTTAAGCTGGTCCTGTCGGAGTTTAGAGACAACGAAGTGACAGAAAGGCAGAACTACAAACAAAGAGTTAGAGGAAGACATAAACAGTGTCTATGTAAGGGAGAGAAACAATGAGGGGACGAGATGGATGCACATGAATCAATGCTTCCCCTAGTTTGTCTCATGTAGAGGTTTACGTCTCAGCTCCGCGTTGAAACGTTGTATTGATCTCGCTTTCCTTTTTCTTTTCCTTCTCTCAAGAGAGACAATAAGAGAAAACACAAAGCGTGTTTACATGCACTTAAAGGATGCGTTATATACTAATATCATACTGCACCTATAGTACTGTTTACAATGAGAAGACTAAGACACCGGCTGTCTCCCAATTATTACAGTATATTATTATCACAGTACTTTTTTCAGAGCATGCTACACATTCTCTGATGTCCCGTGTTGACCTTATTTCTCCTAACCTGGTTTCGTGTGTGCATTAAAACATTGTGATAAATTAAAGAGGTTGACCTGAAACTTTGTGACAAAATACATTTATAAGATACACGTCCTCCTCCGGCAGAAGCAGCACAGCGCTATCTTTAAAAAGTCTCTTCCTGCAAGGCTTTTCGGCGGCACCTCTCAAGCTCTGCTGGTTTTCTGCATGAGCAAGCAAGAGTGAGCAGGAGAGAAGGACAAGGTGAAGCTGGTCAATACTGTGCCCCTGTGTGTGTGTGTGTGTGTGCGTGTGTGTGTGTGTGTGTGCGTGTGTGTGTGCGTGTGTGTGTGTGTGCGCTTCTCTAAAAAAAGATAGAAGGGAGGAGAGAAATAATTGTTGAATTGTTTTTTTATAGAGCTTTCCCTGGGCGATTTGAATGCAGATTCATTAATCTAAAAGCAAGATGTATCACCTCTCTCAGGATTTTCTGGGGAAAGCATGCAGCACGGGAAAGAGAGTAGCTATACACTTGACTTTTTGATTGTTCCTTTGTGTGTGTCTCTCTCTCTCTCTCTCTCTCTCTCTCTCTCTCTCTCTCTCTCTCTCTCTCTCTCTCTCTCTCTCTCTCTCTCTCTGCAATAAAGCACTAGATGTGAACACTTCATAGAAAATAGGGTGCATTAAAATTTACTGAATTGAACTATGTTGAGACGTGTGGCGCTTCTTCTTAAAAGGCAATATAATTCAAATCCTATCTTTATTAAAATACAAATAATTAATAGTTGACTCATATTATATAGGTTGTAATTGATGTCATGCTATCAGCGACTTCTGATGCAATCACACCATCTCTTTGACCATACTCTGTTTAATTTGTTATCATTTTATTCTTTTGTTTCACTGGGGTAGACACAGGTTGAAAACCTTTGATTCCTGTTTGCGAGTTAAAGGATAGAGCATGTTTTATTCTGTAATGTTTACCACAAATAAAACCAAGAAAAAGAATCACAAACTGAAATGAAAGCCCTCAGTGAGCACCAAACACTCCTCATGAATCAAGCTGAGTTCACTTCATCATCTGAGACTCACATTTTCATGTTGCCTCTGCAGTGGGTGTACAATGTTCCTATAGGTTTAAACTAAAAGAGAAAAAGCTCAAGAGACTGACTAAACTGTTCCAAACATAAACAGTGTGAACACACTTTTTGTGTTGCTTTGCAGTAGTCCTGGCAACTCCCACAACTTCCTCAGATTACATCAGCTCCTGGTATGCTGAAAGTGTGTGCACGACACACACACACACACACACACACACACGCACACGCACACGCACACACACTCGCTCAACTTTTGCCTTTTGCTTTCCTTGACCAAAAAGTCACTTAAATTGTTATAACAATAATGGCAGGCAGCTGGACATTTATCTCACATCAAATTTAATAGCACATCAAAACTGAATTCCACAACTACAGCACAGGCATCATCTGATTTGATATTTGACCTTTTACCTTTATCTTTTACCATATTTCACCTCATGCAGTATCCTACTGACTGGACGGGATGCTCATGGATATTCGGCAACATGGCTATTTAAACCGTGGTGTTAGGACACTTCTATGAAAAATGGTTTGGATTTCAGTGAGGCCATGTTAAGGTTACTGTAAAAAGGAAAACGTCTCTGATTTTACACATGAAGTCTAGTTAACCACAAGGATTATTGCTAAGCTTGAGGAAACTGTATAATGTCTGCTGGGGCTGTGAAGGGGGCTTTCTCAGGTGAAACATAATTATCTGGGATGTGGGGTTTGAAAGAAGTTAGTGTTTACAAAGCAGGGAGGGTCTAAAGAAACATTCCATTGAGATGCATTTTAAGACACCAACGCTTGCCCGTACTTGAGACTAAAAGTAAGGATATGTTAGCCTCTTCTTTTTAAAAACTCTCGTGTGAGTCATCAAACTTAGTGCACATAAACCCTCCAACCCTTGTTACAGTGGTCTCTCTCAACATATTCCAAACACATAAACAAAGTTAGTTGTATTATGACAAATGTCCCAGTCATGGATGTTTGGATTTTGAGCTGACATTTTCAAACCTGCATTTTGAGCATTTCTGGAGCCATAAAAATCCAGGGGCTCTTAAGAGAGATGCACATGCAACCATCATGACAATCCCATCAAACAAACACATACTCCCAAACATTAATATTTTCAATGAGACTGACAAAGACACAGTGGATGGATTTTGACATGACATTGCAAGAAATGCAGATGAAGACTAACAGCTGACATTTTGACCAAGAAAAAGCATGGCTGTTGCTCATTCTATTCAAGTGTCCCCGAGACTGAGAGCCACTGAAAAGCAGTTGGAATTCAATGGAATTATTCTGTCCTACTTTGACATGTCAAAATGTACTCTGTGGAAAAGGTATATTGAACCAAACACTGGGGCACTTTACCTCAGTGTATGCACAGAGAAAATCCAGCATAAAGAGTAAAGGTGTTGAATAAAATGACAGTTTATCATCTTTTATTTTGATATGAGGAGACACAGTTGTTCTCCAGTTACTGTTTGCATTAAGTTGGGTATGTGTGTCTACATGAGCGTGGTGCATTTTGACTAAACAATGTCTGACTGGTGACCTGCTCTTCTTCAGAACCTGCAAAATTGAATAGACTGCACCTGCAGGTGCCCTGTTGGCGTAAGTACACACAAACACACACACACACACACACACACACACACACACACACACACACACACTCACACAGTATACACCTGTGGGAAAATAAAGAGAAGCTCTGATGTGGTTGGCTGCACAAGGTCAAACCCCACATTTGAGTATGCAAACCATACATGTACACACTCAAATACACGGATAGACACAAATGAGTCCTTACAAATGCATACTGGCACTTAGATTTAGCCACAGGGGGTGAAGAGAGAGAGAGAGAGAGAAAACTGGAGTGGACAATAATGAAAGTGAGAAAGGGAAAAAAGGGGCCATAGAATAAACAAAGAGATGAGAGAAAGAGGGAGATAATTGCAGGTATGACAGAGAAGGAAAGAAAACAAAGTAAATGGTGTGCTGCAGAAAGCACCACGGGGTGAAAAGAGGAAAGACAATGAGAAACCTTGAATGTATTCAGTCCACAGTGGACCTTTCCAGTTACTGTGGTTGATCCACGGATTATCTTATTTTTGTGAGATGTGAGTCGATAATAAAATATGTTTATAATGAGCCAGGATAATTGTGGAAGAACGTATAGTAAAGCTTATCTTTACAGAATACACAGCATATCTCTTTCCTTCTGAGAAAGTTGGGCCGGCGCTATCTGCAGCAGCCATGAGCTTGTGAAAAATAGGACGCTTTGTCGTGGGGGGAAGGGCGGGGGGGTTGTAAGCAATGCAACTGAAGGCCGTAAGGTGAACCCCCGTTACCGTTTCCCGCTCCACAGTCGTGCAGCTACGCAATCTTTCACTCATAAAAAAGAACGAGTCGTGCTGAGCTACAAAAAAAAATGGTTCAGAAATTCCAGTTGATTATTGATCCGGCGATGTTTTATGCCGAACTGGTTTCTTTAAAGCGTAACAGGATATTTGTTGCGAGTGGAGGTGGCAAGGCTCAGTGTTGCCACATTGTAAATGGAGAAGTATCGTAGCAAAGGCTCAGAATGGTTGTATTTGGAGGATAATTATCGTGCAGCTGGCAACCCTGAGATCGGTCGACCAATGACAGTTCTCTCTACAGTCAGAGGTTGTGCAAGAAGGTGAACATAAGATACAGTTTCCACAAGTTTTAAGGGCAAAATAACTAGTTAGTGAAAGACTCAGAGAAACATAAATATCCAACGAGGCAAAGTCACGGACGTTTTTTGAATCCCTGTCGGACGCATTTTTTAGGTCTCAAAAAGAGGACATGTCCGGGAAAAAGAGGACGTCTGGTCATCCAAGTTAACGTGCACTAAAAGGCACGTGCAGCCGGTCTACCTATGTTAACAAATAAAAGAAAAATACCACACAGATAGCAATGTCAGTCCCTGGTCACATAGAAATTAATCAATATCTTTTTACAATATATTTTAAATTGTAAATAGTAGTTTGCTGCTACATTAATGCTCTGGTTTTGGAATCAGCATCTTGATATAGTGGCAGGAGTTCATGAAAGAACGGTTTTATTGTTTGTTTTTATGTCCAGCTCTCTGAACAGAAACAGAACAGAAACAGTGACTCCATACACACATATATGCACATTTGCACATTTTTCCCTTTCCCTCACTCTAATGTGCCTTGCAGATATTTCTCAGTGTGGTTCCTTCAAGCATTTAATTTGGGTCAACCACTTTTCCAGTACGTGTTTGAACGCTGCAGTGGTTTGTTAGTTAGGGTGCTCAACAGAGAATAATGGTTGGCAAGAACAAGAGGTAAAGAAGAGGAAGTGGAAAGTCGTTGAGAGACCTTAATAATTCAGCTTCTGGCTTAATTTGCTGAAACTGAATATATTGCTAATTACTTTTTAGATAAACTTCCACTGAACTTTAAAATGTTGTCAAATGTTTTCAAATAGGGAGATGAATGTCATGTTGCAAATACTTGCCAATTACACTTATTCAAAGGGGAGGTTTTGATGAATAACATCTATAAATATGAAATATCTTTGATCGAAGAAAGTTGTTCATTTATACAAGTCAAACATTGAGCCTTTTGCTCGAACCACTAGAGTCACGAGTTGTGCCAGTGCTTTCAAATCTGTTTGTGAAATTAGTCTGCTGTCATATAAACATTTTCCACTAATGGATTGTATATTACATTGCTATCCATTTTACATTTGAAAAATCCTAGAGATATTTTACTTCATAATAATGTTCCTGTTTGACTGCAATTCAAACAAGTCAGCATTGGGCTACTGACGCAACTGTGTAACAATATCAACTCCTCAAGCTGCAGAACAACATAAATGATACCCAAATTGAAGGTTCATTTGTCTTTGTGTATTAAAAGGTCAATGAGAGGTGTAACCAGGCGTGTCGTGGCTTCGGTGCATCAGGCCCTTGGATGAGAGTGTGTCATTAGACAGTGTCACGATATTGGCAGAGACAGATGGGTGGTTCTTCACATGCAGGTTGATGCAAGTCGCGGACAAGGGGAACAACCTCCATGACAATGCCTTACAGGGAGACATCGCCAATCATGGCCGGTATTCTTTCCGTCCATCTCTGTGAGGGAGACTTCCCCTTGACCCTCTCCCGTTGAAGCCATTGATAGACATGTGGAGACATTTTCTAATTTTTAACTATTTTTTTCTTTTTATTTATACAAGTATGATTCAGGAGACACAGCCTCACTTTCAGCCTTTATTCTTTTCCCCATGCCTTTGCTTTGTCAGGTCCTTGATTCTGCTGCTGATGGAGACGGTTCTCAGAAAGCATGTACAAAATCTCAACCGACATATGGGGTTAACACAGGAATTGATTTTTGCATGGGTGGCATTCCTCATATTTAAGCTGGTCATTCACACGGTTATCTGAAGCGAGGAGCTGAATCTGACATCGCACACTCGAACCAAGAGCAAGAGAATTAAAGTTCAGATAAGATGTGACAATGTTGGTGGCCAAAATTTGTGTTTAAAACCTTGCAAACATGAAGTAGCATTATCAACAGAATGTGTATTTATTGTGTGACAGAGATATCTATTGAGATGAGCACACTAAGCAGCTAGACTCGGACTGTTCACTTGTACCTTGTGAGGTCATAGTGAGTCACTAAGCTCAGTGTCTGCCTTTAAGAAGATACAAAAGCAGAGTCAATCATGCTTAAGGCACCTGCTCCTCGTGCATTTGGTTGATTAGATTAAATCCAAACTCATATTTTCAGCAGACTACCCTAGTCAAAGAGCAGAGGCTTTGGGATCTTGACCTTAGAAACTCACATTTAGCCAATGCAAATCCCAGTGCAGTGCCTCTGAGGGCACTGCCCCGACTCGCTGCAGCAGTCATAAAGTTTAGACAATAGAACCAAATTTACTTGAGAAGCGAGGATGCCAAATAGTATGATGTTTCTCTAAAATCCTGCTTGTTTGGAGAAATGTAAAAAAAATATATTAGTCTGTTCCTTTTTAATGTGTATCAACAACACATTTACACCGGTATTATAGAAAACAGTAGACTTGAAGAGCAGTACACGGTCCTATCAGAGATGATTGATGTCAGGCTTGAGTGGCATGAGTCGTTGAGAGGCATGAGTCGTTGTCGGCAGAATCGATAGCGCTCATACGAAGTCGTCATGATGTGAGAACGGATTTTGGCGATTTGGAAGAAAACTAAAAAACTAATTCGAAAACACTAAAATAGAAAACTAATATCGCTCCTTCATCAATGAGGAAGGGAGCTGGCTTTTTTTGACCGGTGGGAGTGGTCAATTTATCCAGTGAACTTTCCCTAAACCTGGTCTGAATCAGGTTTAGAGATTTTGATGTGTTGTTTTGGTGATTTTTCTAAACTTTCTTCGAAGAACCGAAAAGCCTGACATGCGTCAACTTATCCTCAAAATTAACTCAGTAAGCCAGGTACGAAAAATAGGGCTCAGGTCTCAGTTACGTAAGACACTGACCCATGCAGACAGCCTCCCTCAGGGATCCATACAAGTGTTATTTTAAGAGACAAAGCGTTCCAGTTCAAGTACAGCAGATACAGTTCTATCAGTGCGGTGGTGCGCAGCAGAGAGCGGGCCATGCATTCGGTCCCATTGGCCCAAACAATCGGTGAGTTCAGAAAAACAGACGTTGATGTCACCAAAAAATTAAAGTTATTTTTGAATTTAAATTAGTTTTAGTGGTTTGTGGCAGGTTGCCAACAACTAAAAACACCTCAGCTCTGCCTACCTCAGTACTCTCTTTTGGGTTTTTACAAACTTTTTATTGCACGTACAAGCAACAAGCGTAGTTGTCGTCAAGCCGAGTATCCTTTACTTCCCCAGGTTCAGTTCATCACTGCTCACGCTGAGTGTGTGTCTATGTTTGTTTCTATGTGTGGAAATAAGGCCGACAGAAAGAGCAGAGAGAGCTGCAGCGTGAAAAATAAATAACAATTAAACATTACAAAGTACAACTAAAAAGCACCAGTAAGGTTTGGGATTATCAATACGACGATCTTTAATGACAGACTCCATGGAAGACCCTCTGTAGCTGTAGATGTATTTTTCACTATATGATTCTTTGTTTGAGGTGATTATCCACTGAATAAAATATAGTTATGAATAATAGATTAAATAGATGGCATAATAAACCCCTCTAAATGTTCCACACTGTTCTCATAAGGTTCATGTATGGTCACTAAATTGTTCATTTGAAAGAAGGGGATTATTGACTAACTGGCTAAAGATACACGTGTGATGACAGCAATGCTGTGAAAGAAATGACAGCAAACAATGGATGGAAATTAGTTTAAGTTTTATACGACAACCTGCTAACAGTTTTTGTTTTCTTCATTTCTTTTCGTTTTCGGAAAATAATTTGGGTTGTACATCAATTCATTTCACAGGTATCAATGACATAAAGATGTATATTATTTTGTGTGTCCACCAAATTTACTGAGGGAGTTCCAAAAGAAACCTACATGTGCCAATTATAATTGACATGTTTTCATTGTTATGGTTCAGGATCTTATTCACAGCAGACAGGTTTCAGATCACCGGATTGATAAGCGTGACAACGAGCATCAACATTTCTTATGTTACTAAATTTTGCCACATACAGTGACCTTTCCTTACCGGCAAAACACCTTTACAGCTTGACAAGCAATTGTATAAGCTGCCATTTTGACGACAGGGATTGATGCGTGGGCACCAAACGTTACAGTACGTCAGGTGCCATCAGATACCATCCAGCGGAAAAACACCTATAATATAGCTTCTGGTAATGTGATTATAATTTTGGTCCAAAAGGTCCTTGTCAGTGTCGCTGTGACTTAACAGCGATACGTCTTGTTTATTGTATGCCTCCTTAAATGTTTATTTATGTCACTCTTGCGTGATCTTTAATTGTTTGGTAAAATAAATTCCAATAATAATACAAAATACACACCAGATTGCTCACATCTACGTGCACATCATATAATGTATAGTCTGCAATCTTTCAATATTACAATGCATTTGAGTTTGAGCTATACATCTCTCTTTTTTGGTCCTGTGAGGCAGAGAGAGAATACAAAGCAGACCGGAGATGAAAAGAGAACATGAGGGGAATTAATCAAGGACAAAAGAGCACTACAAAAAGCTTACTACAGTGGAGGACATGAGATGATAGAAGAAGAGAAGAGTGAAGAAGACAGAAAAGGATCAAAATACAGAGAGAAAGACAACAAGAGCAAGACGGGACACTGGGGGTGGACACAGGGAAGAGACAGCCAGGGGCCGGGAGAGAGAGGAGACAGTTGGCAAGACTTTGACACAACAAAGGCCAGAAGCACTCTCCTGCTGAACAGAACCCCAGCCGCCGCCAGAGGGGTGGCCGGCTGAGAGAGAGGCAACAGAGAGAGGACGAGAAGATAGAAGCATATTGATGTGTGCTTGTGTGGCACCAGAGAGACGGTGTGTTGGGAATGTGTTGGCAAGGCGGCACACTTTCTAGAGGACAGGCAGAACATAACTGTAAGCAGAACTAAGATCCAAGTTCACCACAAGGGCGAGGGAATAAGAGGAAACAGAGAGGGGCCACATGGGCACAATGTGACATTGCTTTCAAACAACTTGATCAAATACATACAAGATAGTTTGTGTTCAAGTTGAATATGCCTATAAGACATGCTATTAAAGGAATTTGCATTGTTTTGTCATTGAACATTTTATAACACTGCCAAAACTCCAACACTTCCAGTTGTTGGAGTGCGACGACGTTGTATTATGATACCGGAACAGTGCGGTGGGAGTGGAGGTGGATGGGTCATATAAACACTGGATTTCCTTTTCAATCAGGAGACTTGTGTTTGTGTCCCAAAGTGTTGTTGAATTAATTTGAAGTTAAGTTAGTTATGTTTGTGATGAAAGGGATGCCAAGTGAAGAGGCTCACGAGTGTTATTTTGTCCATATGACAAAGATGTAGTGAAATATTTCAATATTATTTTAAGTTGGGTGTCACTAGCTCTTGAGTGAGATGTATATCTTTTTCGTGCTGAATGCTTTTTCCCAGCTTTCGTACTTCTGTTTTTGCTTGCTGGATAGGCAGTGTTCAGTGTCTGTGATGATCACCGGAAACGGAACAGGCGGAGTAACAAATAAAACTCCATAACCAAAGAAATATTCAAAATAAACAGATAGGGATTACAAACCAGAGAGGATAACAAAAAAAAAGTAATGTTGCCAAGCAGGAAGGAATCAAAGTCAAAGAAATCAAGAGTAAGTCACATGTTATCCTGCTGAAAAGACAATCTGGCAAAGAGCAGGTATTTAATCTGCTCATGTAATCTGGGCAATGGAAAGCAGGTGAGTGAGTGGGAAGAGCAGGCCAAATGGGATAACTAGCAGGTAATGAGTTACTGGATGACAGGAGGCAGTAGCAAGAATAAAATATAGTTTGTAAGAATGAAAGACTGAATAAATGATCAGAGAGGCGTTTTCAGAGTTTTTTGGTGTTGACAACTGCCTGCTGTCCCATGCGGTTGATGCGTGAGCCAAAACATTAAAGTTGCAAGTCTTAAAACCAAATCAATGAGCTGAAAGACACTAAAACATGTCAAATTGGAACTAAAGAGCTGGGACACAATTTTCTGTGTGACCTTCACAATGAGTGCCCCTTTTGTATCACAAGAAGTTGTTTATTTACATTGTTACGATAAAATGTTTTATCAGCCTTCAAAACACCTGCATTGTGCTCCGTCAGCTGTTTCACATTATTCCCTGAGTATTAAAACATCTTGTAAATGCTGTGAGGAAGGGCATTTTTATCAAATGTGTAGACAAATATCACATCACTGCCAACACATTATGAGTACAAGACATTAATCATTGGCAACCATGTCACCAAATGTGGCAATAATAGTAATCCATTGCATTTTTGGCCACTTATTCATTTGCAATGAAGAACTCTAGCTTAGTCAATTTATGTGAGAAACAAAAATGTCATTCAAAAGATTCAAAAGAAAGAGTATTATAGAAACGGCCACCGAAAAAAATGTTGTGGATGGAGCTGCAAAATGTTGCTCATAAACACCCAGGATAAGTCCAGCATTTGGACATTCATAAAGAACACTATTTTGAGGAGTATATTTTTCAATATTGGCATTGGCTCTGGGGAATAGTGCCACTCTGTGCATGTTATTATTTGCTTTGATATGGGTAATGTTTTAGCAGGAGTGTTGCCCAAGAAGGCTGACGGTGCCGTGACTATGACTAAGCCGTAGAGACAGTCACTAATCAATTCACTGAATGATCAATATATGTGCTGCATGAATTAAATAATTAGAACTGTCAAGTGTGATAGGTGTGGAGTTATGAACTGGTATGTGGTTAAGGTTAATCTAGCAAAGGAAGAGCTCAGGCGGATATTTTTCAGGCACAGCAATTATACATGGTGGCCCTGCAGGCTAAAGTCATGAATTGATGATTTCATTTTAAGACAGTATATGACAAAGTGTCTGTAGGATAAGTGCTGATACAAGGTGTTTGTGTATACCTTCAATTTCATCACTTGTTTCAGAGAGGCACAGCTTGGTGGAAATACATAAAAGCCTCTCTGAGTTAGCATGGCTAGAGATGAGCCTGGCATCAAAGCTGGGTGACTGTCTATTTTGCTTAAGCTGTCTTTTTCTTTTGTCCGTTTGTCGACTCAGCTGACAAACTGCATTGCAAAAAAAAGTTTTAAATATTGAAACATCAGGATATTTAACACATAATGAGAAAACCATGCTGGGGCTTCCACAGCACACTGAAACTGAGTGAAATATGCAGCCTGTCAGCATGTGTGTTTGAATAAAACTTCCCTTTTTAAGGTTGTTTGACCCCGGGAAAATTACAGTTGTGTTTATAAGCATTGACATGCATTCCTTCAAAAAGTATGGATCATGACATAATGTAACACGCAAGTCTAACATTTCAGGATGCAGTATAGTTCTTTCTAGAAGACTATTTCCTTAAAAATACTGACTAACTGCAGAATCGCTGCAGAAAAATCACTTTTAAAGATAAAATGACTTGTTTTTTTACAAATAGTCACATTGCACCATGAAAATCCAGACAAATCCAGACCAATAGATAAATCAAATTCGGGAGAAAAAATTTAAAACAGAGTTCTAATTTTGGTTTTGTATCCAAACTAAAAATGGGTGTAGGAAAATCGTTCTATTCAGTTTTCGAATTGTTTTGAATACTATATATTTTATTTTCCCCCTTTATATATACACATTGATATTTAAGGGTTTGGGATCATGAGTAGCATCATAGCAAAGAAGGCTGAGGACCTTCCTCAACCACGGTACCTTCAGGAAACGTAGATACTGTGAGAATTACTCCAGTCCACTTTTATATACAGCATATTCACCAGTTGGCGCCAGTGACAAAGTTCTGTTAAGCAAGCTGTTTTAGACAATACCTGGCACAAATCACAGTTCAAAAGCAATAAACTATAACAGATTGACAGCTTAATATCTGATGTTTTGCACATCTACTGTGAACGCAGTTTAGTATCCGTTTGAGATTAATTGAGGAAGGTCCTTAACCTTCTTCGTTAAGCTGTCCCTCATGATTATAAACCTCTTTCTGGTGAGAGCCGCCATGCCAAATCAGTGTCAGACGTCTGAAACTGTAAACAAAAAAAAAGAAAAAAAAAGATTTAGAACAGTAAAAAAAAAATAAGATCTCAATCGAAAAATATATAATATGCAATTGAAAACAATAAGACCTCAAAAATATACATGAATGTCAAAAAATATTTTTATTTAACCCCTCACAAACATTTTCCTATGCCTATTTTTGGTTTCAATACATTGTATTGTTATTTTTAATTAAAAAAAAATGCAAATAAATTCAAACTATCAAAACTATTGCCCGGGATTTGCCTCCATACTCTGCCCCCTTCTTTCCACCTCTCCTCTCTATCTTGTCTATAATCTTTGTTGATATTCATCAAATGAAATGAGGTGGAGAAACAACACTCCATTAATATCCTGCGCTCTCCTGAAGATCTGCAGTGACACGTCGAAACATTAGAAGTGACAGATGAGTGCGCTGATCGGCAGCAAGACTGACGCACATCTTACTTCCTTCTCAATATTTTCCACTAAACACAGACCACTTTGCAAAAGAACGGAGAGCATCCGGCAAACAATAACTCAACAAGGAAATATATGCACACAGATTGTTCATTACCAATCCTGTGAGGAATATGGAGGATACGTGTGTGCATGGCGTTCACTTTCAGGTGAGGTGTGTATGACCAGTCAGATTGCAAAGATAGGAGCGAAAACATATAGAGCCAGAAATATACTGAGCAAGAAAAGCAGAAAACCTACCACCGTAAAAGTGTTGCCAACTACATTAATTTAATTATAATTTGATAGTTTGTCACTGGAGGGAAAACCTTGTTATCCTGGAAGCTGAACATAAAACACGATGTGACGCGCAATGTGTTTAATGTGATAAATCCCAAAGCAGAAACCTCTAATTATCTGTCCAGTGACTTCATCAGCAAAACAAGACAAATGTTTGACTGGGAGGTTGATTTTGAAGGAGCAACCGTGTAGTCATGATCAGTGATGAAGAATAAAGAACTGCTGTCTCCGGAGAATCCTGCAATCTACTGAGACCCGATAGCAAGCGAGTTGCTTTTATTTATGTATAGCTATTTAATTACATCTAAAAATGGAAATCCAATTAGAATGTGGTGTCTTATTCCGAGTAAAAAGATACATGAGAGGTTAAATAGATAGATAGGAGAAAATGTAATATTAATGGAAATGCAATGTTTGAACAATGCTGAACTGTTAGTATGTCTGCCTTTAGTGAGGACTGGCACACCTCAATAATTATTGATTAGGGTGCCATGATTTGGTACAGGCCTTTATGTTCCCCAGAGGATGAATTATAATTGGGGTTGGTGATCCGCTGACTTTTACTACAGCTCCATCAGTAGGTCAAAGTTTTTCAGTTAAATAGCTTGACAAGCAGATGGATTGGTATATTTTTTCAGCACACAGTGGTCCCCAAAAGTTACAGCACACACAAACAATAAGATAGTGATGCCCATGTCAGTGTGGTTTAGATTACTGTTAGATACATAGCATTTTATAAATATGGACTTTTATTTGAGTTTGACGAATCCTTACACAAATAATTGTCAATTTGTTTCTAATAGAATGGTCTTTCCTTTTTTGACACTGACATGTCATATGTTGCACATTAAATTTGAGAACTAGCTAGTGGTCTAATATATATTTTTATTCATTTAGTTTCCTTTTCTTTTTTATAATACAGTGGTCCCTCATTTATCGCGGGGGATACATTCCAAAAATAACCCGCGATAGACAAAATCTGCGAAGTAGTGCGCTTTATTTCTTACCATTATTATACATGTTTTAAGGCCATAAAACCCCTAACCACACACTTTTATACACTTTTATAAGACAGGCATTAACATGTTCTCACATTTCTCTCTTATTTAAACACTCTCAAAGTTTCGCGGATTTAAAAAAATAAGCCCAAATATGTTTAACAAATTTTATTTTAGTGATCATTCTACAAGGTCCTCTGACCGCGCCTCTTTGTGCGGGCTCCGCTGGCTTTTTATCTGGACGTATTCTGTACCGTACAGGAGACACTGCACAGAGGAGACTGATTGACAAGGTGTACAGTACAGTCCCAAAGCTTAATGAGGGCGCAGAACACAACGCACGTTCATACTGTACGCTGTAAAAAAAAAATTAAAAAAATCTGCGAAACAGCGAGTCCGCGAAAGGTGAACCGCGTTATAGCGAGGGACAACTGTAGAACCTCAGAGGGAAAAAACAGGACTACCATCATCAGGAGTCTCATGAAAGCTGACAAATGAGTTACTGAGTAACCTCAGCATCAACAGCCTCCTGATGCTACTGTAGTTTTTTCTTAAAGCAGGTACGAACACCATGGAAACTGCACTGAGTATATTGGTGTCTAAATATATAGCCTTCCTTAAACTCATCAGCCGACTTGGGAGAAATAACCCCTTGAAGATGCTGCTGATTTGGAGGCATAAATAGTTTATTTGTTCTTCCTCTGAGGCAATATGCACTGTAGTTTCTATGAAACGGTTCCACAGTGTTTAAATGTTGGGACATGCATGTTTATGCATCATCTTACATTTTCCAACAGGAATCCTCTGAGCCTTGGCAACATAAACATAGTTTCCTTTTGATATTGTATGTTGTCTTTGAGTCATGTTTACATGCATTACATTTTACAGACAAAAAAGTACAATTTCAGATCGAGCTGAATGTTAAAGAATCCAATTTATTTGGCCAGATTCATATCCTTGATGTCTGTATTGGAAGCATACTTGTATTCAACCAGATATACGTCCAAGACACATCAATAATCAAGTTAGAGATGGAAATAACTGGTACCAACCCAAGTTATATATCTTACTGAAACATTTAGGATGATCCTGATTCAGCCCATAAATATTTGACCATGTCACCAGCTTGGGAAGCAATTCTTCCACCACTTATATCTTCTCTTATTTCAGCAATGGTAGATTGATCCCTAAAAAGAACTCCATTGTGGCTCCCACTTTGGGTCTTAAATGGAAAGGAAGACTTGATGTATTCATCTATATCTGAGTCTGAGGTGTGAATATTTCTTGGAATGTGTTTTGTGCAAAAATATAACCGATGACATTTAAACACTATCTTTACCTGGTTCATTGATTTCTTCCATCCTTGATGTCAAACTCCTGTCTCTTAGGTAGCACTCATCCAACCCAAACCCATATGCACCAAACCCAAGCAAAACCATGAAACCGGGACCTCATCTAACTGTGACTACTAGAGCAAAGCTGCAGGAGATAAACCAAAGCTTTGATTTAAAGGAAAAGAAATACAGCCAAAGATGAACTAAATTAACCTCCAACTCCACAAGACATAATTCAGGTGCATTTTTACCTTTTACCCCCTTGTATAACATCAATAATGTCATTGTGCTAACAAATGTAACCTTCATTTCAATCACTTCAGTAAATATTACTCATGTAAAAGATTTCAAAAAGCATACCAATTAAAAAACAAACTCTGAGACATTTATACTGTTTTATTTTTGGTGAACTATGAATTTAATCAAGCTTTTACTTGCAGTGCTCTTAGTTTCATATTGAAGTGATCCAAGAATCATTAAAATATGCTAATGTTTATCTATTTCAAGACCATTTTACTGAATCATACAGTTGACACTTAGAGACGGTCTTCCTGAGATAGAGGAACAACGCACAACATTGCCGGACAGTTGGAAAAGAGACATACAAATTAATGCTGCAGAACCAGAGATATATTGTGTTTTATTCCAAGCATTCTTCTTTCTTGTCAAAATATAACTTTGTTGTAAACAGTGTAACTCAGTCTCCAACATTTTGGTTTTAACAATCACAGGTGTTATTCATTATAGTGACGTTGCCACTGGTGGTGAAGCAGTGAAGAGCAATAACTGAATATGATTTGGCTCACAGATGTCGTGGCAGAGCAGGTTGGTTTAAGTAAAAATGAACGCCCTCAGTCAGCTGGAACAGAGAAGGAAGAGAGCGAGAGTTCCCCTTTCATATGTTGCTATCTATTGTTCCCTCTAACAAGATGACAGACTTCACAGTGTCATGAAAGGTATCAAACTCATTGTAAATGTAGTTATTCAAAAAAATATTGTCGTATTTTCTTGCCAGAAAGAAACCTTTCAAGTTGATTCAAAGCCTCTTTCAGGTTTAACTGTGCCTTCAGTCCCCGAGTACAGAAACAAACTTCTCATTGAAAACAGACTTGTGAAGTGTATGTTCACATTTGTATTTTATTTTATATCTGTAAATGGTTTGTTTTATTGCCTGCTGGTGTATAACCTGGAGATGGTTAAATTGTTGCTTTTTCTTGGTTTTTATATACGTTACATTTCGGATTGTATGGTATTTGCGCAAAGAAAATGTAACAGGACACTTCCTGTTTGCAGGAAGTGTCCTGAAGAGAGACATGGCCACATGGATTTGACATATGAAATCGCAACATCAGTTGTTTTCATCTTCAAGCTATAATCAGAGTCATCGGCAGTTATAACGTGTTTTTTGTGTTAGCCATCCCCATCCGTCCAACATATCACTAACGTGTCACTTGTTCTGACCACTGCATACGTGGATGTATTGAATTATTGTTTCCACCATAATTAAAGGATCATAATTTTCTTTCTATTGGCCTTGTTTTTGAGTCCACGTTCATGACTCACTAGATTTAAAACTTGGGACTATTTCACGAGCTGCCAGGAGATTGGGTTGTGTCTGCGGTTTAAATCCCCGCAGCCCTGCCACCTGCGGTTAGTTTTGTTTGTATTTCTGCATTAAAGATGATTTATATCGTCCAAGCTCTTTGACAAAGATAATTTATACATACACATTTTCTGTGCGAGAATCAATAGACCAAACTGGACTTTCCATCTGATTTTACGCTTCAGCAGAATTAATTTAGCACCACAACAGCTTGGTTTAGAGGACAGCTTGACGATATGTCCTTGCCTATGGGCGGCAGATCAGTAGAAACACAAACTAAAAACAAAAACAGTTTTACTGCATTACTGTATTTTTGGCCGGCTCGTCACCATATTTGTGTTGGCTTATCATATTCAATATTTGACAGGGTGGTGAAATGCGGCAAAACAGCTGCTCAATTAAGACCACAGAGTCTTTCATCAGTGACTGCTGGTTTCCCAGAGGATTGTGGTTCATGTTCCATATGTTCTGTATCAGCAGCATGTGTTATCTGGAGTAAATGCCAATGTGTGTTTGGGAGTTAAGGGCAGACACTACAGGTGAATGAAATGAAAATAAATTAACAAATGCACATCACAATGAAACTTTTCCAGTTGACTTACATTAAAAAAAAAGTCATTTTGTTTGTTGTTGTTTGTTTAAATATGCCTGAATGAGTCATTGCCTCGCTGTCTGCCAATTTTCAAATTTCAAAAAACAAATCTGGACTTTGGACAAAGTCAGGTTGAAATTTTTATTAATTTTGTTGACATATTAGGTCATTTAAAAGTTTATACTGAGATAAAATAAGATATTTATTTGTATCCCTCCATAAATCAGTAAGTACAATTCGGTCATAATGTCAACATGTCATGTTTCAGGAGTAACATGTTGTATTTGGTGCAATTGAAGTGCAGATTTTGGAAATACTGACTTTGAAACAGAAATGTACTGTAAAATCCAATACATTTTGAAAGACACCACAGGGGAAAAGTGTAAAGAACGTGTAACTAATACATATCATCATGAAACTCCCAAGTTGATTAATTCAAAAAGAAGATGTGTACTAAAATAAAAACCTAAGGTGCATGTGTATATTCAATGTTTTCTTTCCACTGACAAATAACGGGCAAATAAGCCCAGATCTCAAATGTGACCAGTGCTTAAAAAAGGAACAATGTCTCGCCTATTGAATGGACATTTGTATGTCCCTCCCTCTGGCCATACTCATGTGTGTCAAGCTGCATGTGTGGCTGTTTGCGTCATAAATCCAGAGGTTGTAAGTTTGCCCCTCGGGAGAAACTTGAAATGCATGAAGCCTCCTCTTGTCCAGATGTCTGTTTAAATAAGAATGCTGTGTGTATGAGTGTTTGTTTGTCCAGCACTGCGTCAGATGGCTGCTGCACCGCTCTCTAAAGGACAGCCACATTCAAAAGCTGTACACATCAATACTATTTACACACACAGACATGGACATAGTGGAGTATGTGCCCATTTGTTATGTATGTTTGCTCTAGTCTTGACCTTGAAATGTGGGACACATCAGTACCAGGGCCATGATGTCACAAACTGATACACATTGTTGTCTCTTCAGTAACATCCTAGTTCAGGGAATGTATCCTTCAAAGCATGAAGCCTATTGCTGTCTTTCTTAGTTGCCTTCAAACTGTTGACAAAGTTAGAAATGTATGTGAAAAAAATGAACGACTACAAGACAATTGTAGTGTACAGTAGAGGTGTATGACAACAGCCAAACAATGTACCAAGTTAATGGAAAATACTACCATGTTACTAACTTGTCTCTGTCATGTCCCACAATGAATGGTGTATTCGGACAGCTAAACTGTGAAGTGTGTAGCATTTATCTACTTCAAGTGATGCCACCACTTGAAAGTAAATGCTGTTTGTCAAACTGATATTTCCCAACAAAAATAAGGACCTGCTGACAATACCGTTCTATTTCGGATACACTGGTTTCATCTTCTGAATTTGGCCAAATAGTTGTGTGTATCTCTGTTCCAATTGAAGGAGCATTTGGAGTGGGGTCGCCTTGTCAAGCCTTTATTAAGCCTCCATTCTTTAAATGTGGAATCCAAAGCATCAAGCCCCTTAAATTAGGATGCAGTAATGGACTCTGGGGTTGACTGTCACTGTAGCAGTGTCACCTTGAATCATTATATTATGATAATGCATGTTGAACAAGGTCTTCCATTAGCATTAATATCAACAGTTTAATGTGGTTGTTAAGTTGTGGCATGGGCAGGAAAGCGGAAGGCCGACACTGCCTGTGTGTCCTCATACTGGCCTGTGTGTGTTGATGACTGGATAACTTTAATTAGAGCTGTCAGTGATCGTGAAATCTCCACTGACAATAGAAGCAGCACAGCCTATGTAACTGGATGAGTACGCGTGGCACAAGGAAAATGTGTGGGATGACATGTGAAAATGAAAGAGTAGCAAACTTAATTGAGCAACTTATTGAAATTCTTGTCATACTCACTTCAGCTGCAAGGTGACACTTTGCCCTGCAGGTGTCGTGCTATTAGTGAGACCATATTAACCAACACAACTCGAGAGTAGAGAACAGTAGAGGGAGATTTTTAGATGGAAGAATCTGTTACCTATCTATATTAATGGCAACACACCACTAGGGAAGAGTTGTCCAAACAGTTCTGGCTCTCAGTATGATTACAATGCAACAATAATGTAACTTAGAAAAACAAACAAACACGCAGAAACAGATATCGGTGTTTATGAGGGAAACAGTTTCATAATGCACTTTGTAAAAGATGTACTTTGCAGCCTCATGTTCAGCAGGAACTGATGTGGAGAGAAGGATGATGAAGCAGGGAGGCAGCTGTATTATATATGAAGCGGTGGCTTTGCCAGATATGACAGACTCTATGCTGGGTCCTCTCTATCCGTTTGAAGTATTATAAATATTAATGCCGAGGGGTTTTGTCATAAATTTGATGTGTACTGTGATGGATTTAACCCAACAACCAAACATAACAACTAACAATGCCAACGTGTATGATTCACTGGGACGCTTTCTTGCTCTTTTGCTTCATCTGACAATTTGATTTCCTTATATAAAGTATGAAGATATGGGCTTGGAAAATGTTTGGATTGAGTAAATGAATAGCTATTTCGTATTTCAGTTCATGCTTAATGTTTATGTCTGTACAAGCTTTAGAAACAGAGTAAATCACCAAACAATATGTTTTAGAGCCAATGTTCAGCGAAAATGAGCTGCTAACACACTTTGTTCTAGTTTGTTCATGCAACACAAAACTGGCCTTGAAGATGTATTTCTGCATCAGTTCCATAGACATTTGGTTAGATTTAGTGGGAATTGCTGTTGACTTTGCTGCCTTGCAGACGGTGACTGTTGTTTAGACTGTTTGGAATGTCAGAGCAAAATGAGAAAAGTAGAATTGCCTTTAATAGTATTTGAAAGCTGTCGCTGTTTTATGGCTGCATTATGGTTCCATCACAGAGTTTTGGGGGAGGCTGATATGGATCCCAGAAAGACTGCAGTCTGCTTGTTTCACTCCGCTGTTTGCTGCAGGGACCACAGCGAGGATTTAAAACCACAGTCACGATTAACTGTATAACCTGACAGCAGCCAGAGCGCCCCGGGGAAAGGCTGAGCGGGCCCAACGAAGATAAATAGCAAACTGAACCGTAAGTAGCTTCAGTTAAAGGCAAATACCACAGAATTCTGTTAACATTTCATCTGGTCAGGGGCAAAACAGTTTGTTATAATGAATAATATATCCCATAGCAATAAACAAGACAGAATATTATCCTGTCAGGCCACTGATGCAGTGTACTGCTCTGTTGAGAAGTAATTTGGGAAATTTTTGGTTGAGTGTGAAAGCTCTTATCAATTTGTCAGTCTTGTAATATGTTTAGTAATTAAGAAGACCTAGGTTACACTTTTTAATAACATCAGAGAAGAGAGTCGTATGCATTAATACTAGGTCACAGGCTGCAGTTGTTATGGGAACCAGCACAACCAGGAAGTTGTCATTTCACTTGTGCTGATGACCAAATTTGACCATGTTCAAGAATCAACCCGAATAGTTTTGAAATATACTGCAGTGACTAGTTACTGTAGCACGGCTATGTTTAGAGCCAAATATGCTCTAAACATGGAACACATATTTAGGCTAAGTTCTTTACCATTCATAGTTTCACTAGGACATGTAGTATTGTATTAATCTCAATAACTCTAACCGGAATTCTATTTTACTGTATTTTAATCTGCTCTGCGGCCTTTTTGCATCAGACAAGCCTCTTGGATTTATGATTCAAAATGGACTCCTGGGATCAGATTTAATGTTCTATCTTGAAGCTTAAGCAACATGACCCCACCATTGCAGCACCCTTCTCCGTTTTAATGCAGGGCTGTTTTCAGTCTGAAGACCCACTGGCAGTGCCTGCATCGGCTCTGCGTTTCTGCACTGGTGAGTGAGGATTCTGGCCCGACACCACCTGAGCAGCCATCGTCATATTGTATCAATCTTGTCAAAACTAGAACCATTTAGCATATTTTCCGAGGTAAACACTATAATTTACATGTTTGGACAGCAAAATTACTTTATCAAGCATATCCAAAGTTGTGAATACAGCATGTCGCCTGGATAACATAGTTTATCTATGTTTATGAATCTCCTCATAACTAATGTATTTCCTACCATACCAGGCTTCTTCCTTTCAGCATGTCATGTCACAACTTGCAGACATGCAAATAGGTAAATATATTCAGGTATATGTCACGAGCATACATAATATTATCAAACACACTGGCTCTCTGTGGTGACAAAATCACACACATTCATGCCCATCGTGTGATTTGAAATTCAGAATATTTTAGCTTGAAAGTAAAATATAGATTTCTAGAGGATTTTACTTTTGATTGCTGCTTTTTTGGGGGGGGATTAGTTTCCATAGGTGTGGCGCCATTCAGAATCACTGAAGCAGACACACAAGCTCCTTGGCAGCAGAAGGGCGGAGAGGATGGTGGAGGAGGGGGGGAATCACACAAACAGCTCATCAGGACGGCTGCAGGAAACATTCTGTCTTTGTTGCAGAGTGTCTATGTTCATGCATGGCAGTGTGACATGTGGGGCAGCGAAACATGCTGTTCTCTGGCAAATCGGATTGACAGGTGAAAACCTGCGAGGGGGGCGGGGGGTCATGAATTATAGAGTTTATCCAGTTTAATTGTATGTGTCTTTGGATTTATTGATGCCGACATACATAATTTAAAGAGGTGCGTGTGTGGGTTATCTACTTTGGAAATATGGACAAGGATGAGGATAATGTGAGGACTGGCTGTAATTGAAATTTATCAAAGCATGTATTCCTGGAAAGTGGATTTTGGGGAGCAGGCAAGATGCTAAATATGAGAGAAGAAGAGGTAGGGAGAGAGAGACAGACGATAACAGAGATAAATTACTTGTAATCACAGTGTCAGTGTTCAGTCGGACAACTTGGGTACACTCATAAAGAATTCATAGTTGCTGGCGATGCATGTCATTTGTAAAGGACACATTCAAGAAAGGGAAGGAGGCCGGGAAAAGATTGCATGCTGACAGGGAGAGGCCTCATTTAGAGAGACAAGAGGGAGTGTAGTGTGTCGACGAATTGTTCAGCATGTCCAAGGTCAGGGGGAGAATGAACTGCCTAAAGGGAGCTGGCAGAAGGAGCACAGAGCAGGGCAAAGAGGCAGACAAGAAGCAGAACAAAGAAGAGTGAAGGAGGCAGGAGGACTTCGCAGCGGGCATAGGGGAAGTGGGACATGGAATGAAACGGAGGTGATGGGAGAAAAGTGGAGAGGGTTAAAAAAGAAGCGAATAAAAAATGATTGCATTGTCAGGAGCATTGAGGAGGGCAAAGACAGAGGGGGTGGAGAGGAACGAAGAGAGATTAAAATGAGTCAAGACACATAGACATAGGATATTAGCAGAAGAAGCTTGAGTGGAAAGGTTGAGAAAAGTGAAAGAAATCCAAGTATTACAAGCATGCTGGAGAGGAAGAGGAGAGAAAGTAGATGGGAAACGTAGAGTAAAATCTTGAACTGATTCAGACTCCCTACAGCATATTCTCTTCCTACATTTGGAAGTAAGGGCGGAGAACCTGTCTGAGAGTCAAAGGAAATAAATGCATTGAAACGAGTGGAGGAGTTCTTACTGCACATCCTGTATTACATAAAAACTAACCCAAGCCATGTTGCTGGAGATGCTCCCACACAAACGCATGTATTTTATTTGTTGTCTTATCCCGTGCTTTAATTAACTCAACCATCTCTGGGTTTCTCTCAGATTGCCTCGCTCTCCCCTTTACTGTATCTTCTCTTTCATTTTCCCCTGGATTTTAATCCGAAACAAGCACCCCCTCTTCTAAATGGTTCTTTTCTTTTACTTTCTTTGTCCCTCTATCCCTCAAAATGTCTTTTATCCTGCTGCACAGATCCATTCATTTAAAAAACCCACACCAGGACAGTCGTCAAAGCAGATTACTCATGTAGTGCACATTCTGTGGAGAGCTATCTATTTTCTGTGTTTTACAGTGCCAACCACCCACAGGTAGGGTGAGGTACGATCATAACTACACCAATGAAATGCAGACAGGCATTTGAATAGAGGAAACAATGCAAACACTGGGAGACGTTATTAATTGCAGCTTCATTTTACCCAGCAAGTCAGTTATTTCTGCTGTCAAAGAAACCTTGGCAAAGACTATTTTACCATGTTAAAAGACAAACAAACACATATGTACTGTAACTGCCGTGGCCATATTGTTGCAGAAAGACTACTAATATGCAGTTACTCAAGGAGATGTGCTAGTAATTTACAGATTGGCGTAAAAGTGTAAATGGAGTAAATCACACAGCGGAAACCCTGTGTGATTGTAAAGCCTCCTCTGCTGCAGGACAAGCTCTCCCAGCTGCACGTGCCAGACTCCACCTGCAGGTGGATCACAGACTTCCTGTATGACAGGAAGCAGCACGTGTAGCTGGGGAAACACGTCTCTGGCTTAGGACCACCAGCACCGGTTCCCCCCAAGGCTGCGTTCTTTCTCGCTGTACACAAACAGCTGCACCTCCAGTCACCAGTCCGTGAAGCTCCTGAAGTTCGCGGACGACACCACCCTCATTGGACTGATCTCTGGTGGGGATGAGTCTGCCTACAGGGGGGAGACTGACCACCTGGTGACCTGGTGCAGGCTGAACAACCTGGAGATCAACGCTCTGACAACAGTGGAGATGGTTGTGGACTATAGGAAGAGCGCAGCCCCACCCGCCCCTCTCACCCTGCATAACTCCCCCATTGACGCTCTGGAGTCCGTCCGCTTCTTGGGCTCCATCATCACCCAGGACCTCAAGTGGGAGCTGAACATCAGCTCCATCACTAAGAAGGCCCAGCAGAGCATGTTCTTCCTGCGGCAGCTGAAGAAATTCAACCTGCCAAAGACAATGATGGTGCACTTCTACACCGCCACCATAGAGTCCATCCTCTGCTCCTCCATCACCGTCTGGCACGCTGCAGCCACTGCCAAGGACAAGGCCAAGCTGCAGTGCATCATCCGCTCTGCTGAGAGGGTGATTGGCTGCAATCTGCCGTCCCTCCAGGACTTGTTTGCTTCCAGGACCTTGAAGCGGGCAGTGAAGATTGCGGCCGACCCCTCTCACCCTGGACACAAACTCTTTGAGTCCCTTCCCTCTGGCAGGAGGCTGAGGTCCATCAGGACCAGGACCTCCCGCCACACAAACAGTTTTTACCCAGCAGCAGTCGGGCTCATCAACAGAGCCCGGGTCCCCCACTGACTGACTCTGTCTCCCCCAGGACCTTGACTTCTCTCCCTTCTCTCCCCTGCACATCCCCCCTCACATTTAAAGTCACTCGCCACTTTACCCATCACGTGTCACTTTCAACAATCATAACCTCATTCCGTGCATTTTACTTTACCTTTACTTTTATTATTCTACCCCTTTATTTCTTATTTTTTAATTGCATCGCTAATTATTTACTGTATATTTACTGCACTTTACTTATTTACTTACTTATTACTTGTTCATCCAAATTTTATTTTATACTTTCTCTTGTATAGTTAAATGTTATCTGTTGTTGCTGCTGTTTGTTGTGGTTGTTGTTGTGATGCACCTTCTGCCAGGACAAATTCCTCGTTTGTACTAACTCACGTGGCAATAAAAAGTTTCTGATTCTGATTCTGATTCATTGTTTCCACCTGTCCCAAGGTGCCTGCCTTCCTCTGTGTATTTTGTCTACGGCCGCAGTCGAATAGTCAAAAAAATCACCTCCTAACGTCTAACCCTAAGTACTTTTCTCTGACCTCTACGGAAACGTCACGGGGTCAAGAAAAGATGGCAAGGAGAATTAATGAGGAGTTAAGAAAAGACAACCACGGTGTTTAGAGAATCCGACTCCACTTTCACTCAGCGACGTATGACGCCACGGCAGGCGATGTTAGTGACGTCGGTCTGTCTGCATCGGTGAAACTACAACGTTGTAGTCCATCTCAGACCACAATAAAGCATCTTAAATACTTCAGCTGTCTTCTTACAGTGTTGCGTCATGCAGACGATCCGGTTCATGGTGTTACTTTATTAACAAGGTTGGAATAGAAATTAACGAATGACTATGAAAGTGAAAGGAGCTAAGTCTCCTTTGGGTTTAGAAAATTCGACCGGCACTTATAATGACGACCACTTAGGTACTTCAAGGATATTTCCCTCAGTTATGAAGGTTCCTAACCAAAAAGGACTATTCGACCGCAGCCTATGTCTTTTACTTGTCAGTTGCAGGATTGTCTTCTTTGTCTCCCGTGTCTGTATATCGTCATCGAGCGTCATCGAGCAACTTTTTGATTTTGCCTAACCGTGACTCCTGTCATCTCCAGTTTCTGCCTCACCACACCCGGTTGTTACATAAATGCCAATGTTTTGTTAGATGTTTAGCATGTTAGCATGCTAAATTGTACTAATTTAAACTAAACACAAAATTCTGCTGGGGCTGATGGGAGTTTGTCCCACTCAAGCAGTACTTTGGTCATTAACAAAAGTATTAAAGTAATAAATCTGTGATTGATTGTGCATGATAAGTTATCACAAATCATACGGAGGGGCTTTGTACCAAATTGTATTGCCATCAAACATAATTGTTGAGACATTTAACTCAAAACTATGAATGTCAACCTATAGTATCATGACTGAAGTAGCATTGAATTAATGAAGTCATACAAACTAGTTAACCAAACTTTTTTTTGTCATTACTTAATTCTAATCATTGTACTAACAACTGCTGACAAAAACAGTGTCACATCTTTATTTGTTGAGCTGTTGTTGTCATGCGTCATTGTTTGCCAGTGTTTGTCTCAGTTGTTTCAGAGCAATGAGACCAGAGATGTAACATCATTTATTGATCATCACACTCGCTAATCTGTATTCCACTACTACCCAGCCCTTTTATACTTTTGCACTACCAAATGTCAAATGTGCACAGAGACGCCTACACAGTACATATGCCCAGTATTTACCGCTTTAGTTGACACGGTAGATGGGCTGCATTTTCTGTGAACGAAAAAAAGTACTTCTGGATGGTCAGCAGTGAGTTTTATCTGTCAAACTTGATTGTTTTTTTGCAAGGGGGAAAGTTGCAAGAAATTAATGGAAAAAAACATCAGTAACTGTTCACTGGTCAGATAAGAGTTGAAGGTTACAGGCCCCTGGGTGAAGTCAAACCACCAACATATCATTATGATCACCAACTGTTTAACCATTAACATCCCTGAGGCAGATTCAACATATTGGAGCTGAAAATAGTGGGAAAAGTTTACTACAGCTTCAATGGAATAGAATACATCTTCATTTCAGCCAGAAATGGGCCTGTTTAATAGGTGTGTGTGTGTGTGTGTGTGTGTGTGTGTGTGTGTGTGTGTGTGTGTGTGTGTGTGTGTGTGTGTGTGTGTGAGCTATTACTAGATGACTTGATAGGCGTAATGGCTCTGCCGGTGCATCAGAATGATTGAAATGGAAATAGATGGTAGTTGTCAGAGAGGTTGAAAGTCACAGAGTTGGATAAATCACTGCTGTCGTGGGAAAACCTGTGTAACTTAATTATTAACATTTACTTTTCATTGACCTTTTCTTTTCTGGGTTTAAAATTTTAAAAAAGGAAATTCAATGATACACAGATGTAAAAGTATTTCTTAAAGTGTGTAAATATATATTTATACAACTGTGTATGTCTCCTATATTGTCCAGTGTGTGAGTTTTGACAGTGTCATGTATGTCTCTTGGATTAGCATGCTGCCACACACACAACCATGTGCCTTACAGAGAGACAGATTATTAATGCACACAGCTCCATGTCATTGGCTGACGTTTGGTAACTTTACAGCCATCTCACAACTGTATGTTACAGGCTGGGTTAGGAGGAACACATAATCAGAAGTGATGAAAACTAGTTTCAGTCATGACAAATAAAATATATTTTTATAGCAGCACTCTTTCTTGCTGTAACATGAGGGCATGAAGTGAATCTTTCACAAAGATTTCTCCCGGGAGGAAACTGATGTTGTTGTGTGGAAAGTGCAGACTCACCGTGACTCTTTTATTTATATTATAGTGCGGGGAGAGGGGGGGGGGGGGGGGGGGGGGTTTATCACATCCGGTCTGACACTCCACATGTCATAATACACACTCAGATCATGTCATTAACTATATAGTTAAGGCCTTAAGCTTCAAACAAAGTGCTTGTCAGATCGTCTAGTTGAGTCTGAAACTACCTTTTTTAAAACATTTAATTCAACATGCACTCTTCATTTGATGATTGGCCAGGTGGGCTGATGCGTGAATACAAAGCAGGTTTTAAACTTCTTGTTTAGAGTTTAATTCAAATAGATGATAATGAATGGTATGCTATACCTTTTAATTGACAGGTCGCTACTAGAGCTGTATACGACGTCTAGAGAGCGACATCCCAAATGCTGAACTCAAGGCTTCAAAACCCTCAAACCAAGACGAGATAACGTAAGATAGTGAGAAAAGCTTTAAGAAGCTTGAATGATATTTTAGTGGTATATTTTCTTGCCACTAAAATGGTCTGTATTTGAATATGATATAAATTCAAGCTAACTATAGGCACATTTTCTGACGGAAACTGACTTTTCCAGTCCACAAAAAGTAAATATTAAAAACCACAAAGATGTTGGATCAATGTTTTACACATTTGCGAAGACGTTGGTATTGTTTGGTAGTGCTTCATGGAGGAAGGAGCAGTAGCATTGTTTGCATTCATGCTTTGATTTGCTTAGTTAATTAATTGGAGCAAGAGGCATGATGAGTGGCAGAAGGGACACAATAAAACAGTTGATATCTCCAATTAGAATGTCAGAAATTAAAAAACTATAATACAACCACTGACAACAGATTCCTAATGACCCGCGTTTGTGTTTTCTTGTGTCAATATACCTGAATTATATCTTATTTATGTACGTATGTTTGTACAATGTATGCCAGCGTGTACTGCGCCTCTGAAATGACCTTAACCAGGGGTCAACCTGCGCTTCTCACATAAACTCATGCACACTAACACATAGTTTCTCCCACTGAGAGGCAGGCCGTCAGACAGCTGTCAGCAGGGTCGATCGTCCCATCAGCTTTTTGCTGCTGAGATGAATGATCAGCAGGGTTTGAACTTACCTGATGGGATGCTGGAGGTTAAAC
Organism: Clinocottus analis; assembly: GCF_023055335.1. Lineage (NCBI taxonomy): Eukaryota > Metazoa > Chordata > Actinopteri > Perciformes > Cottidae > Clinocottus > Clinocottus analis. The sequence goes on along the minus strand of NW_027175931.1, from coordinate 9,709,124 downwards.
AGAGCATCAGTTTAGCATTAACTCAATGCAGGTCTGATGATAGCTGACAGCAGACGTGAGGGCCAGTCGGCTTCACGATGCTTGGATTTCTTTTGAAGCTGCCTGCAGAAGAATTCAAGATTATTTTACAAAACGGATGTGATAGGTGATTCCACCTCCGTGACCCTGATAATATACCTCCAGAAACCCCAGTTCCTCTTTTCCCCAACACACACTTCCACACAGGCTTCTGTAACACTTGACGATGCTCCTACCGCCACTATTTATACTGAAGGAAAACCTCCCCCTGATAAGTGGCTTTCTGAGCAATATTGATACGTAGATGGGTGCTTGAGCATCCCCACAGTGAGCACCCCCTCCTTGAGGTTCACACCACAACTGCCAATTTGATTGTGATTGCAGTGGTTCTTTCCACTGGAGCACATTTGTTCTGTTGTTTAACAGACAAGAGGGACTCAAAGTCGCATCTGGCATCAACAAGAGACCCCCCACAGTATGTGAACCCTCCAGGTGTCCTGTCAAGAGCTGAAGCTAAGCCTAAGAGAGAGTCTTGCTATTTCTTTAAGTAAAAAGGAGAAAGGAAAAGGAAATTAGATACTTTTACTTAATAAAGATTTAGCTTATAATGTTGACACTAACAACAAACTGCTATACCTGCAAGAAAGAGGAATTAATAAAGCTGAAATTAAATTAGCTGCCATTCAATGGCATTCAAAGCAACAAGAAAGAAAAAAAGAGAAAGCATGACCTGTCTAGTGTCTATTTTACAACATAATTAAAACTCAGTAAAAAAACATCAAAGTGACTTTTATGTTCTTTTTTTCCCCTGTGTTTATAGTCCTTATATCAAGATAAGCTAACCTGCTGCTGGTTTTAGCTTTATATGAATGGACATCTAAGCGAATAAGCACATTTTCCAAAATGTCGTTCTCTACCTTTTAATAGATTCAGTGCATACACAACTAAAATGTGTCTCGACAAAATGTGATCAGCAAAGAGGAAAGTAGTTGTTAATTGTCAGATTTGCTTAGCAGCCCCATCCCCGTGACAAAGTATACCAGAGTGCATGTTGCCAGCAGACTCTCTAACAATACAAATTAGATCCATGCCGTTGCATTCTGCACATCTTCTAGCCGTTGTCCAGATGTATTGCATTATGGCTCAACCAACTGCGACTGGACGCAACCCCTGGCGGTGCATTATATGTCACACGTGTTAAAGAACTGACAAAGTGTCCACATGTCCGCTTCAGTTGTTGCCACTTCAGAGGTTTGATGTTGCAGTCAGTGAGGCTTTTAAGATAGTCATGTCCTGCAGATGCTTTACAGTTTATAAAATGCAGTAAAGATTTAAAACAAGCCTGTTCCACTTAAATTTCTTAGCAACTTTTTAAAGTGTGAGTGTTCATTCCTAAAAAAAAAAAACCTGTTGTGGGAGGAGAGGACATGGGATGACAGAAGAGAGTACGAAAAGAGAGTAGGAGTGGCAGAGAAACAGGCAGGAAGAGACAGAGAGTAGGAGATCAGATAAAACAGACAGCGGAGAATCAAAGTTAATTTGTATCTTCGATGACCGCAGGACATCCAGTATCTGACTTAAAACATTAGCAAATCTGATATCTCTTCTATCTCTGCCCTCACAATACGGATCCGCTCTTGTCTCTGTCGACATCCATTTATTTCCCAATCTGTCTTCTTGTCTTCTCAAATCTTTTTTTCCCCCAAAAAATTCATCATCCGATTTCACTTACATCCCACACAGATAGTTGTAGGATGGTCAGTGCGTAAGTGATTTTTATATCTCTGACGCACTTTTTTCTTTTTCAATTTCTTTGCTAACAACACACTTTCTCGCCTCGTCTCCTTGTCTTCCATCTCTTTTATGTCCCTTTTTTTCAGTTCCTCCAGTCCTTCCTCACCCTCTTCTCCTTCTGCCTCTCTTTTTCTAGCCCCCCCCCCTCCTCTACTCTTTCCGTACTATTCCCTTCCCTTTTTTTCCTGCCTGCTCCCTCTTACCCCCTTTTTTTCCTTCTCTGAAATGTATTACTGTCATCTAGTGTTTCAAAGATGAACCACAGCAGCACTGTCTTTGGCAAGCATGCTCCTCTTCTCTTCTCCTCTAGTTAACAAAACTATTAACATCAACAACAACAGTCCTTCAATGTGTTTTCTTTCTTTGGGTTCAGTAAACTCTTCCACAAAGAGAACTCTCTGCAGAGGAAAATAATGACTATTCTGCAGTATGTGTCCAAAAAGCTTAATGACTTGTTTCACTTGCTCAAACACCGACAATGCACTTTGTCTTTCCTTTGATAGCCATCACAACCATCTCTGCAATAGCTATTCAGTATTGCAGCATCACTCAGTGTGCTAGCAAAGGATTTCCGCATGTCAAGGACTGTATGATTACAATTGAGGAAAAACATCAACAATGTATTGTTGTTGTCACCTTGGTTTGTCAACCCTGCCAGCCCTGTCACATATTGACATGATAGTTCACAGAAAGCATCTAGTAAGTGTGATAGTTTGATTACTTCCTGGCACGGGTTTCGTAATGGACCGGTTTCACATTCACAAACAACCAAGGAAGCAGAAATTCCAGTTTCTGGCAGTAATAAGCTTAACCCAGAACAAACAAAGTTAATCTTTGAAATAATCAAAATAACTGTGTGTCCCAAGGGAAATCAGAATATAACAGACAGTAGACATATCTTCTCTGAATAGTAAATGTCTGCAATGTATACAAGCAAAACTTAACGCGATACAAATAACATTTATTTTAATGCTTATTATTATTACATTACAAATACAGGATTTTACAATTTAACAGCTACTTATCCAGATCTGCATAACTGCTATTTTATGTAAAATAGGCTTAACGGCCTGTTGCATTTTCAAACTACAGCTCACAATTATTGTAATTTGTTATCTGCCTCAGGCATCTCATGATGACGTTGATGGGAAGTGTTAGTGAACATTGAGTGCTGGCCAATTCAGGCTGAAAGCATTTGTACATTTTGTGACACACACCTCTGTTTTGTTTGGAGGATATTACCCAACATGCTGAAGATGTTTCTCAATAGTTAACTGACAGCGAAGAAAACTTGTGTAAACAACGTGGACAGAAAGTTCTGGGTGAAAGGTCTTTGCCAAACGTTTCCCCGCGAGCAGCCCTTGGATCTGTTTGACTTGCCCGTCTTGTTTGAATGACAAAGATATAACCGCGGACACATTCCTGGACTTTGTTACTTGGGTGGGTTGAAAACAGATTGTTATTAAGTAAAGATTATTGTAAAACTGTCTTGCTTTCATACCCTTAACCACACTGACGACAGTGATGAATAAACACACAATGCAAGGTGTTGTGCTTCCATACGCCTGCTCCACAGGCTGCCCTACTAACAGTCAGCTCAAATGGCTTTCTGTGAGTTATAAGGCAGATTGCATTGTGGGAACAGCAGGTCCAGCTGCCTGACTGTCAGGTGTGTAAAGGTTAATGCTACTTTTGTTGGATGAAATATTCATTTAGGAAAGCAATTATTGCATGCATAGCCCGAGTTTCAGTTGACATTATTTTTTTCAGCAGCTGGTGATCATCTGGACTGACCCGGAAAACCACAATTACACAAACAAAAATGAGAAACGTCATCTTCAAGGGCTGAGATTATTGAGAGAGAAGAACGGATCCTGAGAGAAGTGTTTGGGAAAGAAAGGTAGCGAATGGAACAGAAGGACTTTTTGCTTGAGAAATCAATGGAGGGCACATCCAGTCGAGAATGACAGAACATAAGGGGGACTTTGTACATTTGACATGCAGGAAGATAATTCTGCCAAATAATTTGGGACCAGGTGTGGTCATAACCAGCCCGTTGCAGCAACATTAGAGCCAGGCAGCCAGTTGTGACAGGGAGCAGAGCATGGACGTGTGTGTCTCACCATGGCCCAGAGCTATGGAGCTGCAGATCAGTCATGTGTGCTAACACCTGGGATTTTAAAGGAGTATGAGCAGCCACAGGAAGCCAATAGAGGGAGTGTAGGAAAGAGCTGACATGAAGGAATTTAGGGAGTTTAGAGACGAGACAGGCTGCAGTATTTTAGATGAGTTGTGGGGGCCCAAAGAATTGTTTCAGGGCAAACTACAAGAAAATTGAAGTAGCAATATCGGAGCCCTGTAGAGTGCCAGAGGATTCATCTCGTTTTATAGATGTTGTAGAGTGTAAGCCTGAAGGATCGGGAGGCATATAGAATAGCACGATTTTGAAGATTGACACTACAATTATAGGCTGTCAGAACAGAAATGTTTGATTCATAACTATGAACTCTCTAAGACATTATTTCCATAAATTACAGGAGAAGAAAAACATACATAGAAACATAAAATCTGACTCAGCAATGACGCCAATGCAGTTTGGTTAAACCAGCCAACAAATTAGCTAAATCATCCCTTTTTAAACAGATGCACACAATGTTAAACCCCTTTGAACTTACAAAGCATAACCACTGCATAGCACTGCAAAGTTTCTTTATGGATTAACAGTTAAATGTATTTGCTTCACCTACTGTCAGTCTTTAGGTGAAAGTTGCTGTGTTGACTCTGCAATTGTTCATGGTGGATAGCAAGTTTCGGTCAAAAGACACAGTACAGAGTTCTTGTTAATTCTGTGTATCCGGTGCTTCATTTGAAAGGGCACTGGCCCAGCTGTTAAATCAACCTATTTCATTAACATATAATAGGGTTGAACCATACAGTTGCTGTATTGCACGAGAGGGAGAAGCCCTGCTGGTTTTAAAATTATCATTTTTAGAACAATAAATCCACCAGGGGGGTTGAATTATTTTGTGGTGGTGATCTTTTTTTTGAACTGGTCACCATCATCGCATAACAGCGACAAAACAAAAAGCATTTAGAGCTCATGGTGCTTCTACCTCTGGACATCTCTTCACTGTTGGTGTGATCAAGTCATTACAGAGAGTGAAGCCTTTGCAGTTCCAACAAGCTGACTGTGAATACTAATGAAGGCTTCTGTGAGGTGCAAAATACTCTCTGTAGCCATTCAAGACATTATTATAAATCTCGTCATTCGTAGCATAGTGTCCATTCTGAGTGTTGTTGAAACTTGTGACAGACTTGTGTCAGCTATCAATATTTTTTTTTAATTCCATGGAAAGACCAAAACCAATAATGTGTTCTACTTTCCCTCCTCTCTGTTTTAAAACATTCAGCCACAAGCTCATCAGTTTTTAAATCAATGTCTGTTGTTTAAAATGTCTTTGAAAGTGTGTCATGGATACACACAAATTCAATCATAAAACAGTGCATGTTTTTGGGACTATTTTCAGCTGCAGATTATGTGCGCAAGTCTGAATATTTGCAGCAGCAGCTTGGTGTATGGGATGACTCAAATAAACAGCAGTGCCCATATTCATTGTATTAGAAGAACATGTCAGCATCTGCGTGGCTCACTGATGTGTTTAAATGGTTTTTGAACAACAATGGAGCAGCAATAAGGCACAGAGAAATACACTACTGTTTATCAGGCTTTGTATCCACAGGCAATATAATGGGTCTATTCGTTGTTTTTGTTCTTTTCATCAGATCTGTTGACAATAATAAAAGTTAGAATATTGGATCACATTGCCCCCCATATTAAACAAGTAGTTTAGTTGTTTAAAAGTGTTGTTTTAGTCTGCACAATCTTGCAACAACACAGAGCTAACACTGTATAGAAGCCTCTAAAATCCCTTCCTCATATCACCAAAGTCCTGCAATAATACAAATCTCTCACTTGAGGTATGAGGAAGACTGCTGGGAAAATCCGAAGCAGTGATTGTCTTCTTGTCTGTAGATTGTTTAGTAGATTAATACATCAAGTGAGCATCCAACACCAAAGTGTGCTATTCTCTACACTATAACACTTTATATTTCTTATCATAAGCACCTGATCTCAGGTTCATTGTTGTTCTATTTAATTCATTGTTAATTGCTTCTTTTCAGCTTTTATTTTCCACAATTCCCCTTAGTTTATTCAATTTTAGAACATCAATCTTTATCACCGTCTCTTCTCACACAATCTTTGACACCCACACATATCCGTACCTACGCACATACATTAACCAGCTCAATCCCTGCTTTCCATTGAGATACACCTTTGGACACATCAGCATAATATTACTGTCCCCAGCTTGAGGATGCTCGGCACGAACACACAGCCATAAAACAAACTTAAAACCCAGACCTCTCGGACGTGAGTGGACACCTAACCACACACATTCAGATGCAGTGTGTGCAGTTGGATTTACTCTCAGGAGCAGAATTACAAACACACAACACAAACATTATGCTATGAGCTTGGATGAGATAAACATACACTGAGATTAGGGGTGATAAAGCTGAAGATGACAGTGGAAAATAGACCAGCATCCAAGGCATACAAGTAGAATGGATATGACATGTGGGGTGCAGACTTTGAGTAAGCGTCTCAAGTAAAACAATGTATTGAGCTGCCTTACTCGATGCAGATCTACTCCGCTGGCAACTACACTTACATTTTATATTTTGGCGTCAGTGGTGTCCCTTTGAGCTCTAGCTTTGGGATCATTTCAACCACCTTCACCCATTTACATGTAAGCGCTATCACAGGGTGATGCTTAAATGTTGCCTTCGACACAACCTACAGTTCCATACGCTCCATTTTTTGAAAAAAAAAAGCATTTTACAAGACCTAACAAATGTTCACTTGCTAAACAGAGGTGTCCACTATCAGTTAATTAAAAGTAAGTGCTTGAATGTTCACCTTTAATATAAAACATGAGAACAGTGCTCATGAGCTGGTTTCATTTGATAGGTATGGAAAGTTAATGGAAAGTTAACCAACAATTTACAACATGGTTAAAGTAGCGCATGAACAAATTAAAGTGAAATCATATGCAGTGGTTAGCGGCCACCTATGTTGTAGTTACAGATTCCCTATATAAACTTCCCATGAAGCTTGAAAGAACATTCTTGATATACATTTCCTGATGATGGTGTTTCGGACTGATGCTTGTGTATTGTGAGCATCTAGTTGCATTTTGTCAATGAGCAGTGGATGTACATTCCTGGCCTATTCCCTCTTGGGCCTTCCACACACCTATTAAGGAACAGTGAAAAGCCCTGGAGGAATGATTTCAGAAGTGGGATCATTCCAGTCAGGGGAGAGGATGGCAATGTGAGACTGGTGTTAATACAAAGTCTTGAGGTTGAAGCCGGGTCGTGGTAAACAAAGCTCTAGACAGGATGCTGGGATTTGTGTTACACAGACCGACACTGACAGTGATTGGTCAGGACTTGCCTCCACGAACAAATCCCTGCATAATGTCTCTCTGTGTAGTGGCTTTTGGTTCAGGGGTGTCATAAGATGGTACTTTCCACAAAGAAACTACTCTGCTGTAAGCGCATTAAAGTCAAAAACCAATGTTTCCTTTTTAGAATAGAAACTCTCTAAATATCTAATCTCACCTCTTTGTTTGCTCAGTTGCGATAATTATATGTATTTTTGCATTCAAAAGATGTATGTTTTGGTTATTGGTTGCCATAGTTCAACTGTACTATTACAATAATCCTGATTTTTCTACCCCCATTTCGTAAAAGAAATGGCAAAGAAAGAGAAACAAATTTAGCAATCTCTGAATAAGATACAAGCTTGTCGTAAAATAACACTCTCTGCTCGACAGTATGACATTATATAGCTCACTTCCCTTTGCAGTGCAAGCGCACGTTCTTTTGTTGCACAATACACTGCCTCTTTTGAGGCAGTGTCCACTGACTAATTGTGAACAAGTGCGTCTTGTTGATCAACTGAACTACTCCAAGCTCTCAACGTTCAATCCCTGCCCCCTTTTCCACCCTATCCCGCTGTGCAGAGAAGCCAGTAAAGTGTCTAGGTTCTCCTTTTGAATTCATTTATTTATGATTGGGTGGACTGCTACATAAGTCAAAAATTCTCCTGGGATCTCTTTTCTTAAGTGAAGTGACTTGTTTACTCTTGGATGTGTCTGGAACAAAGAGCCTGCTAAACAATGCGATAAATATGCAAAGTGAATGTTTGCAGAGAAAATGTGTTCATTTATTGTCTAGAGTATGTTGAGTCGTTCACATCAGAGGGCCGAGATACTTTACTCAGACTTTGATCACATCGCATGGATGAGGGTTGTAATTATCATCCAGTATTTTCTTTGGGACCAAATATTGGTTGCAATGAAGTAGAACTTGTTGTTGATGTTTATGTGTTTCATCAAAGTCTGGGTTGCGACTTTCAGAGCGCAGTCAGAGCTCAATACAAACATGACAGGACGTTTAAAACTATCTCATTTATACGTTACAGAATAAAAGATCCAAAGCTTGTGTATACATACCCGCCCTCTGCTGCCCGGCTGTCTGGTAGAAAGAGCTCTTGGATTTTTCCAGTAGGCTCCTGGATGTTTGCAGAGGACACTTGTGAAATTGTGTAATGGTTCAAATGTGAATGTGTGGTGAGGAGGTTATGTAAGTGCATCTCTCGCGTCTGATTCATACGTTTCAGATCTGCATGAGTGTGTTTGTGTGTTTTTTCGGGAAGGGGTGGTACTCTGAAAATGGTTGAGTTGAAACACCTTTTCATGCCCCTCAGCGTATTAACACATAGCACCAACATTCAAAGTCTTGGAGAGACACTAGCAAGGCCAAACGAGTGGGTGGAACATAAGATAGAAAAGTGCACACCCAGAGAGACACATGCACATAAACACCTGCAGAACTGCTTGAACAATTTCAGTTTAACTAAGAAGGTCAGAGCACAGTCGTGTGTCTTGTGGCAATTATTCAGTGGCCCAATGTGGGGGAAACACATTTGCATTTTCAAACCTTTTATGTGGGGGAGCAAATTGCAATTCGAAACATGAGCTCCCAGCCTGCCATCATGTCCAGTCGTGTTTCTTCAGAGCGCAATTAAGTCCCGCCTTCAACTGAGGAAAAAACAATCCATCGATCTCCATTGACTTTGTGGGCTGTTATGTGACGCTGCTATCAATTTTGTCTATTTACAAAGAGCAGATAAATGCCTTTAAAGTAAGTTGCAGAAGAGATGCACTACCAACAGGGTTAAAAACTTTGAACTACGTTTTTATAAGGTGCCGACCCCTTCAAAAAAAATAGATACATGCATTAAGACGTGAGGCATCAGCAAAAAGAAGGGGACAACTGTGGCATCCTGACACTCAGTATGTCTAAGATTACGTGTGCAGCAAGCATGTTTGTCCAAATTTTAGTTTTGGGGAATTATTATTTCTGAAATGCAACTTGAGTTGTAGTGTAATGTGGAGACACTCGAACGATATGTATAGTAGTATGTTTGCAAGCGCTATAGCTAACTTCAGTAGCATAAGCATGCTAACTTGTCCCAGTATAAGTCATCAACTCGACCGAGACAAAGGCTCTGACTTTATGTTAGCGTTTATGCCCGTGGTTACGTATTGTGACTTCAATTGTTTTCCCCTGCAGTTGCCGTGGTTTATAGAGTATATGAGGACTTGTCATTTGTCTCTATTCTAAGGGTTTCAGAGTTTTGGCGAATTTCTTGCATAACACTTAGATTCTGTATTGGACACTGAAAATAAAGATTTTGCTTGCGTGCTGGTATTTGTATTGATATTTGATTGCATGTTATTATTGCACTGTTTCTAATATGAGACAAACAGGTACTGACGACAGAGAAAGTCAGTTGCCAGTTGATATGTTTCTTGTTCAAACAAATAGAGAAGCGGGGAGTGGGATAAAGACTCCTTGTTCTCAACAGGCTATGAGTCAGAAATCAAGCTTAGTACATCCCAATAGGCAGCTGTTTGTTTCGTCAAGTGATGGATTACATTCACCAACTGAACTAGAAGTGGGGTTGTTACCTAATGCTGTGTGAAATATGTGGGAATGAATGAGCTTCTGACATACAGCAAACCTGATTGAAAGATATATTCTTCTTTCCCTGAATTGCACTGGTGTTCTAAATGACCTGCAGCTTTGGAAAGACAGTGACCATAACTGTCTTAGTGCTTGTTCCATGGCTGCTGACTGATTATTGTGCATGTGAGTCTTGCTTCTACTGACCTGAACACTAATCAGTTTACAGTAAACTTTTATGGTTTCCCAGTGTCTGTTTATTCCTGGATGGCCAATATCAAAGGGTATGTGCGCTCTGTAACTTGTATTGTATGTGTAAATGTCTTTGATCTAATGTGTGTGGGTGTGTGTGAAAGAGAGAACTGATACCCTACAGCTGATGAAGGCTCAGTCACAGAGGAAATAACAGGGCTTTATTTCCCAAAATGGCCCTGAGTAATAATGATACCTTTGTCCACTGGCTTACCGACTCAAGGAGAGACAATGGAGCAGAACATAATGACACATATGAGTTGTGTAATGAGGACATAGTTTGGTTTACTGAAGTAGAAAGACCTGAAGATTATCATCATGTACTCAATATAGAACTTGGGAAGTTGTTTCTGTTTATTCAGCATCGTACTCATGACAATAAGGATTGTTATAATTGAGGTCTAATCCTTCCTGTCTTGATGTCATGTGATTAGCTCATATGGCCTCAAGATGTCACTACGAGTCATGTTCATTTACAGAAAGCACAATAGTCTGAGCTGTGAAAAAACAAATGGGGAAAAATCTTTGCCAATTCCTTTGGATCGGTTTCAAACTCAGAACGGGATACAATTAATTCTCTGCCTCATGTCTGAAGCCAGTGGGATGGGTGCCCATGACACACAGTATCACACACATAACTTTGAATAGATCACAAAAAAAAGGAAGCCTGTCAGCAAGTATTACAGTTCCATATTCCAGGTTACATTTTTACATGCAAATGCAGGGAACATGAAGTTCACAGCATGGTTGTGTTTTTCTGGAGTTTCAGAACAAAACAGACAGCGTGACCTTCAGCTGCAACTTCAACATACAAAGCAATCTCAAGTGCTCTCTCCAAGTTCACGACCATGAGCATACAGTCAAATCTTGGCTGACTGAATTGTCATATTCTAAGTAGCTTGTGTTGTTTTCTGTCTTGAAGTTCTGCTTATTTCTATGTTTTGATGTTATCACGTTATGTTATTAAGTTATCAAGTTCGGGTCTTTACAACAAAATGCAATGTTTAGAAACTAATTTACACTATTTAATTTTCAAATACTGTTTTTGTGTTGATGAGGTGCAACCAACATATGAAATCCAGCAAGTGTGACTCACTGTACAGAATGTACAATCCAGCAGTAAGTTAGGCACTAAGCCTGCCTCTGAATCTGTTCTACTGACATCGAGCAGCAGGAGGCAGCACCACATTACTAAAACAGACATTAAGAGAAAGGGCGAAAGCTTCCAAATGAAAAGCAAATGTCTCGGTGTGAAAGCTCATGATGCCCCACATTAACGGCAAAAGTAAAAACAGTGTCGAGAAAAACAAGTTCATGTCGGGGAATGCGGGGTTTTGATTAATGTGTATCATTTTAGTCGTGCTTACATGTTAAAGTTATTTTCATCTTGTAGAAAGCAACAATATCTGGGATCATGTTTGGAGTTCTTGTTTGACAGTATACAGGTGTTTTTTAACACTGTGAGCACAAAGTGTACCTAAATATGTTGTGGACAGGTGATTTATTTATTAATTAATTATTAAATTAAATCAGGTATGACAGCAGTGATCTGTTCTTTGAAAAAGTATTATAAACCTGGTGGAAAGCAGACGGAGAGATGAGTGGCAGACACTTGGAAAACATTCTTTTAGGGCAAAAATGTCAGAAGTTTTTGTACTTCTGCTTTAGAGTTCCACCCCTCCAGCAATGTGTTTTTTCCCTGTGCCATGTTCACCACATTTAGTTAGATTGTTGCTCTTCTGAATTTCTGCTTCGGTTCACATGACCAAGCCCTACTTTCACACAAGTTTTGTCACAGTATGCCAAGTCACGTCTATTGTGTGGGTGAGAGATCATCATGGATGAAAGAGTGTCCTCCAATCTCTCTAAACCTTTGAAAAATAATATTACATTTATTAATGTTCAATACACATCATCTTTGAATGTATTCAGTTTGTGTGAAGCCTGACAGCTTATTTGATGGCCTTCTTAAGAGTTTACAGTCAGTGACATTTTCAGTCTATTATTAACAAGGTGAGCCTGTCTCAAAATGGTCGATAGGCTTTTAGTGCTGTGGTAGTATGACGCCTGGCTAAACACAGGAAATAAACAATGCATTGTAGTTTACTGTATGCTTTCTGCCACTCACCAACTCCACATGCATAGTGGGTTAAGTTATAGCATTCTGCATGCTGACTTTAAAACACAAGCAGAAATCAGTTTTCATCGTATGAAAAATACTCTGGGTCGAGCCGAAACTGGAGTTGTGCTATTAAAGCAGAGCTGCGCCTCAGACAGACAGGAAATGGAAAGGCTTTCAGAAGAGGAAGTGAGGCCCCTTGGTACGTAGAAGAGGAAGGTTCCAGTGGGGGCGAAAGAATGCTATTCAAATCAAATCAAAAGCCTGCTTGGGACATAATGTACTGTGCATAGTAACACTTCAGCTCATACGCCCTCCTCTCTTGTTCTCCCTGTGCCGAGGAGCTAAGAAATAGTTCCTCCTGTTGAGCACCATATTGCTTCACCTTTGGCCCTCTGAGCAGCTGCTGCATGTTTTTCCATTGAATCCACAAGGGATCGCTAACATTCAGGTGTTAAAATTGACCATTGCAGACATTTGTTCTTCACACATTTGATGGATGGAAGCTGTTTTCCCGGCTGTTTGAGACACAGCTAATTTACTGAATTTTACCCGAGTTCCTTGATGATGTATGCACTATTAAAGAAAGTGTCATGCCTTGAGGGCTACATATTGGTCATGGATGGATAAAAAGTGAGTGTGCCTGCCTCAATATTTAAGGAATAGTTGAACATTTTTGGGAAACATGCTTAATGGCTTAGATGTGAAGACTTTTACCACTTCAGTGTTCGTATGTTAAATGTGAACCAACAGCCAGCAGCAGGCTAACATAGCTTAGCACAAAGACTGGAAACAGGGAACTCGCTGATAACGGCTAAGACTATCTAGTAATCACTTCCAAACCTCAGTAATTGAAACATGGTTCTACCTTAACAAAAACAACAATGTAGAAATTACCGAACACTACTGGTTGGTGGTTGTGTACAGACCTTGAGAGTGGTATCAATCTCCTCATCTAACTCTGGGCAAAAAAACAAATAATAATATATGTATCATTTCCCAAAATAATGAACCGATGGCTTTCAGTTTGCTCTGGCAATAAAGCATCAGTCTACAGGAGCCTACAGTATTATTCCTACAGTAGGAACCATGATTGAGGGGTCCACCATCCCATGTTGTGTATCCACATGTGACTGTCATGGTAATACAACTAACTTGCATCAGAAAAACCGTTGAACCTTTCAATCATTAATAGTCATATGCTGCGTGCGTTCGCACTACACCTGTATCCTGTCTGTTAGATCGCACTTTAAGCTGTTTTTGGTGTTAACACACTGTACAAAAAGGGAAGTGGTTAATGGAAAGGAAAGGAATGAACCACTTCTTCCGTAGGGTCTTTATTTCCCTCTTGTCTTGCGTGTACAAACCGTGGAAAACCACCTACACCTCCCTGACACAACTCTAGAGTCACTAGAGTCTAGTGGCTGCTCATCTCAAATCGTATGGGGGTTGTTTAGGGGTTTACCTTGCGCAAAGGAGTATAAACTAAAAAAACAATAACAGAAATAGCTTCTTTGTTGTTTTCTGAATATGAGTGAATCATTTCACACATGTCTAGATGTGAAACGGTACATGTAGGCTCAGAAAAAGCTCAAAATACATCTGTTCCACTGTACAGGCGCCATCCTAACCACATCACTATGTTTGAGTGAGTGAGTCTTGTACATAAAATAAGAGTGTAGTAGACAGGGTCAAGATGCTTATAATTATATTGTCATCCTTCATTTTTTACATATTAGGTAGAAGCATCAACAAGAACTGGTTATCACCTAATGTTCTGGAACAGATTATTGCAAATATGTAATGTATCATACGCTCTATCGCCATGGTGAAAATAATATTTGGGTGGAAAAAAAGGCAAAAAGAAACACCCGTTATTGATTACCTCCTATCACTGAAATAACCCAAGCTTTCTTTTTTTCAACACTACATTCCTCTTCAAACAGCTGCTGATTTGTGGCGTTGCAGTACAAGGAAGACTCTCCCCTGAACGGATGGAAAACAGATGTTTCTGTGGCGTGTTTGCTTCAGGTTAAAATGCATGAATTCAAAGCAAAAACACAACAAAATGTCTTTAAACAGTTGAGGACAGAATTGGTAACAAGTGGTGTCTTTCACACAATGATTTTCTGTTCAGACAAAGCTTGAGCCAGTCATTACACGTGCAATGAAACATGTGCAGCCAACAGATGGCTGCGAATATGAGACGGATTATTCAGAGTGAAACAATTGAGTCACATTGCGCCAAAACTCTGCTCATATTCTCACTGCATATCTGACTGTTTGCTTTTAGTGTGACATCTTGTACCACACATAGTGTAAGAAGAGCGACAAAGTCTGAAAACACATTCAGTGGTAGACTAAGAAAAAGGTTTTCTGCCTTAATGTTGTCAAACTGACATTTGTGTGTTTAGTTTAGTGCCAAAATGATAATGCTATCATGTTGATCATTATTAAGATTACACTATGGGATTGCACATTTACATTTAAACATACAGTGCATTTTTTTCACTTCCATGTTGTGCCATATTCCTGATAATGTAAAACATATTTGCATCTAAATAAGACACTGTGAGTGGCAGCATAGTCAGAGGCTCGGATCAGAAAAAAAACTCTGGTTGCAACGTTTTTTCTCCAGGTGTCTTCTTCCACTCTTTCCTCATTTGGGAACATTGGAAATATGATGCTCAGAGAAAAAATGCTATATGGGCTCTGTTCAATGTGTTTGCTTCCCAATGAACCTGGGAGGACTTCAGCTATTATGCATCCAGATAATGGGCACCTGTTTTCATCTTCCCAAAATAATACTGACTTCCCAAAGTGATGCTATAACTTGGGAATATCTTATGGAGGTAAAGATGACATGAGTTTAAGGATACAGGATACTTAGGAAGTTAGGCGGTCAACACACCTCATATTCTCTAAATGGCAGCCTAACATTGGGCTGCTGGTTTATTTTATACAATACATGACAAAGGGCCAAACACGTCATATAAAAATAGTAAAAAGGACTAAAAAAGTGAAGTTGCAATTAAACACGGGTGCCGTAGGTTTGTGAATTCTCAGCTGCCCCGTGCAGTCCTTTTGTACAGAACAATTTTTATTTCAATTTAAGGAATGAATGTTTGCAATAGAATGTCATACACAAAAAATATTTTGGACAGTTGTGTCCCATGAAGAACAGCAGTGACCACCTAAAGAAAGACTGACCACAACCTGACCTCAGCCCCAGATGGTCCGGGTTTAGGCTCCTAGAAACGCCACTGCTCAACGCTAGTCAATAAATCTCCACACCTGACCTTTAACAGATCTTTACTTATTTTTACAGGGGGTACCATTTGGGATCAGTGTAATTAAATCAGGAGAGACTTATTCCAAATGTTACCAGACATTTATTACATTCTGAGTTCCCATCAGGCCGAATCCCCCTGGAGTCCAGACACTACTGGTGGTGGTGAAGAAGGAAGTTGCTGTAATTCGATGATGAATGAGGACCATGACTGAATCCTTGCTGGAGGTGCCTGGGGTGGAGGAGGGTCGCATCTGGTTTTGCGCTGAAAGCAGCAAAGTGGGGAACCTGTTTAAAAGTTTGACAACAATGATATGATTGGCTTAAGGACACGGTGCAGAATCTGGTTGGTTGATTTAAAGTGGATTCCCCCAATCAGTTGATAGAGTAATCACGGGGAAAATTAGAGGCAGAGATTTATAAATGTCCTTCCTGAACTACCGCTTGAGCTCCATTTGTCGAATAGCATGAAATAGTTTTGTGTTACCATGGTGCCAACTTCATATTTTGTGTCACATTCGTGGTACCTGTATTGTGGCTCATCAGCAACTACTATGTGTCCAATGTGCCCCACAATGAATTAAGGAACAATAAGTGGTTGCACCTTGGCTACACACTAAGACAGAAGGGCCATTGTGTATGTAAGCGTTTACATTTGGTAAATTATTGTCCGCCAGCATTGCTTCAAGGACGTCATTACATTGCACTTGTTTTTAAATGCTGATTGAAAGCGCTCGCCTCAATCACCTGGCGTTAAACTCAACTTTTTATTGCTCCAATAGCCTAACGTGTGGCTTCAAAAGAGACTTATTGGTAGACTATCCAGACATATTGTTGTGCATTGAGGTGATTCAGACATTGTCAGACATCTGTCTGACTTTTGGCATCATAAAGCACTTTGAGATGGATGGAATAAAAGAATAAACCTGTGAACTTCACCCACTCATGAGCCTCACATGCATATACACACTTTTAGAGGCACTATTACGTCAGCTAGAATTTACAGCACATACACACCCAGCGTAATAAAACAGAAACTCACAAGAACAGACACATACAACCCTCTAGTTTTAAACAAACACATATATAATCAGCCAGGGATACATGATAATACAAAATATTTAGGTAAAGTGACCAAATAAATCACACGACATATACAACACACTAACTTATTATACATGGATCAACTTATACATGGTGAATCAGCTGACATAATAAACCACGCAACCATGTGTAACCACATGGCCACATAAGCAGTGAGACTTAAAAAGAAAGTGTGACTGTCAGCAGGATCATGAAGAGAAAACATTGAAGTCCTAATTTGTCCTTTTATATTTAGTACCACCATCTAACTTTATTCACTACATTTTTATTGAATAATGCTTAAAATAACCGTGTTGGGTTAAAGGACTGACCTTTACAGAAAAACGGAAGGAAAAGTTGAAATGAATAATTATTTTTTAAAAAGAGGTAGTTGTTACCTACACACAATAAAACCTATAAAAACACACACACACTTCCCCTTATAGACTGTTGTTAATAAGCAAATCCACTTACTCATCCCAGGCCAGTGTGTCCTTTACTTTTCGGGAAGCTGGCCCTTCCTGTGATAAAAGTTTTGTATTACTGTAACTACAATTAGTTTTTTTTTTTTTGTAGAGTATTGATTATTCAGTTTTAGTCAAATTCGTCCCACAAATTAGAAAAAAAAATGTTTTTATTGTATTAAATCCTACTAGCTGACAGGTCATGATATAAGTCACTTCTCTCCCACAGCGCTGTGACCGAGGGTTACCTCTCATCGGGATGAAGCCACCAGTCCTACGTGCTTGATGTTCTCCCTCAATAGAGAAGTGCAGCGTCAGTTTCCGGTCCGGTTTTTTGTTTTTTTTAAACAAATCAACGTCAGTGTGTTTGCCTGTTAACAGGAATGAGACATGCGATACTTTATTTGTCCTTCGGGAGATATTTTATATTTAGCGCCTAGACAAACGGCGGTTTTACTGGAAGAACTTTTCAACACAAAAGATATAAAACAAATACAACATTATCATGTTGCAAAAAGATTATTATTGAACTGGCTTGTATGTCATATGAACATATCAAGTGTAACTAAATTCTCAACATAATGTAACTACTGAAACCATGTGATACATGACAACCTTTATTATTGCTAAAACATTTTCCGTGACACCGCCGTTGAATTCCTTCCTTGTCAAAGGTCACTCTGGATCTGACTGACCTGAAAAAGTTTCCAAGATCACTTTGTCCTTGTAACAAAAGAGGGTGTGTGTGTGTGCTCTATCGTTGTCAGCTCAACACACACACACACACACACACACACACACACACACACACAAGTTTAGTACTAATAGTCCCTTTTATCCAATTAGTGCTCCAAAGCTAATCCAATGTGTAACTTTATAGCGTGTGCATTTTTGTCACAGTTTCCCATGCACGCACGCACACACACACGCACGCACGCACACACACACACACACACACACACACACATACACACAGCGTGACCCTGACTAGCAGCTAAAAATGAACATAATCAAGAGGAAGTTAACCTTTAACAAAGCTTCCAATACGACAGTTCTGCAATTTGATAATAAGACTTAGCTTTGCAGAAACTGGACACAAATGCACATTCACGCTCGAATAACTCATAAAAAGTGTGTGTACGTATACATAAATAAATTACATGAGGAAGCTCCAACTTGAAAACATTTCCATAGGCAGTTGTTTCCGCTGTTGTTTCCTCAGCTCTGACCGGCTGAGAGGCATGTGGCTCAACTTTTAAAGCACTGAAAGACATTTTACACTCAGCAGTTTTGTATTGTTGGCTTAAACTCACTGATACTCATGACATACCGTCTTTGTTGTATTAAACATTCAGTGTATGACAGTGTAGAAATGTTATATGTAGTAGGACAGCATACCATTGGCCTGATGAGTTTCATACAGTACTTAGCCGTCTTAGTATTATATACAACACATATTAACAATTGACCATCATAAATATGTCACAATACTATTGCCAATGCTAAGCCAGACAAGTTGTGAGGCTCGGTGAGCAAATCTCAGAGGAGGCTTGTCGAAAAATGAGAAATAGCTTGTCAGGTTTAATAGATTTATCCACCTAAAGTGCCTGGGCCAAAGCTATCCATAACTTTTGAGCTAATATCACCGTTCACTTTTATCAGCTGAGACATGGAAACTTGGCTTAGGTCTTGAAGAGTTTCAGCAATTACTCAATGACAAAATAGCCCAGCGTCTTAGAATTAAGATTTGGTTATTCCTGACCCTCTTTAGCCCCGAGCACCCCAAGCCCCGCAGCGCCTGTTATCAGACTAGGAAATGATCAAATAAGTTGAGTGGTGTTTCCTGCTGGATCTCCAGAACCATAACATTGATTAACTTCATTTAAATTGCTGAAATACAATAAAGCCTTGTGGGAAGGGTTTTATCCAAACAGAAAAAATATAACTTACCGTTAAATTTATGTAATTGCATATACCCTGTCACTTTGCCATCACTTTTGCACGCGGCCGTAACATTTCACTAGATTGTTAAAAAGTACACTTTACAAGGTCTGATTTCCATAAAAGATACCTTACTGTAATCCTCCTTGTAGGAATCTAATAAGGTATGAAGGATTATTCTGAGTAGAATATTTGTTCCTGAAAATGCGACAACTTCCATAGTCGGGGATTTTTCTTTGAACGCATCACACAGGTTAAGCAGAAATCTATGCAAATTTTAATACCCAGTATGCCCCAATCAAAGCATGTATAGACATAAAGGTTATAACTTTTCAATTTTTGAACCGAATGACACAGTTTTTTGACTAAAACTCCTTGGTAACAGGCCAAGGCTTTGTTTTATTGTAAGGTGTCTTACAACTCTGTAGGTTGTTGTTTAGGCCTTGAACCATGGAGTTTTAAAGTTATGTTCAAAGTTATGATCAAAATATGGTACTTAAATTTTTGTTTTAAAAATTCACAAATAAATTCTGAAAAAAACAATATAAAATAACACAAATATTAGAACTCATTTAGGGTTCATATGACTACTTACACAGACCTCAAAGGGCTCTTCTCCCCAACAGGGGACTCTGGGCTCAATAAGTTTTAAAGGAGTACACTACTTCGAGAAAATATTTTAGTTTTACAAAAATCTTTAATAGATTTGGACAACATGCACTTTTGTTAAACCAAACGGGTTATGCTCTCCCCTTGCTGTGCACTTGGGTGAACAATTGAGGTCATGTTTAACAACCTTTAACAAGGAATCAAGGAGCGGTGTTGTGTGTTTTGTTGACCGGTCCCTCCGTCCCGGGCCTCGTGTGGACTTTGTCACGCTGTAATCCCTTCACATCTTTTGCTCATTCTGCTCCATAATATTTACCACAGCCCCGAGGGGGCTTTGCCACTTTTAAACAGGTAGTTCTGGGGCACTTTAACAGCAAATCTTTAAAGTGAACTGCCTATTCTGCATCATCAGTCATTAACACAATCTGTGGCCCCTGGTGAAGAGCTCAGTTATAAGCCAAGATGTGATATGCAGCTTACTTGCTTTTTGTTTTTTTTAAAGAGTGGAAACTAGAAAAAACATCAAAATCTGATAAATTGGTATAAACAGTGGTACATTCACTTATTGTAAAAAGCTTGAAAGGACATCCGATAACATCACTGTAAGTAGTTACAGTGATGACATCCAATAGTTGGGTGTTTAATCAGCCCACTCACTGTTTCCATCGTGGAAAAAAAGGTTTCCTGCCCAGTTTCTACAAGTTCTCACTCATTAAGATTTAGCATCACTGCTTATCTGCAGTGCTCCATGTAATAAAAGCTGTCCTGTCAACTTTTCCATATATGTCCAGTTATGTGATGTCATCCGTGTTGTGAAAATCTTAGGAAAGTGATTCAGCCGCCATGCATGTACACAAACAACACTCCAACTCCTTTATTTCCGTTTGTGACTCATTGAGGTGTTTTGATTTGGAGCCAAGCGAGTGTGCTTTTATTTTCTCTGCCTTTCTACCAGATGGCTTCACTGACACACACCCCTGTTAGGGTGTGTATTTAAGAAAGCCAAGCCTGCCCTGTCAGGTGACAGTCAGCTCTTCTGCAAAGACTGTAGGACACGTTTATGATGTTGTAGAGCGGCCCTCAGTTTTCAAACTAACGTATCTTCTCCTCTCACCAGTGGAAGAGGCTTTGCCTCTGAGGAGGAAGGACTTAGTAGATGTATTTCTGATTCACACTTTTGTCAAACACCAATTTAATTTTGTCTGAGACAGAAAAGCCAGCAACATGCAGTTTATGTGAAGACGGATAGATTTGGAGCTAACAGGTATTGCTACAGTCCAGGCTTTGAAATGCATTTGAAAAGGCAGCTTTACATGTGTACAGAAACGAGTCCAAGGTGAAGCTTTTGCTTAAATAAGGAAGGTGCAGAGTAACATAAAGAAGATACGTATCATCCATTTGGGACATATGGAGTTTTGTGTACTTCTCAACAAGGTTTGAGAGTTACTCTAACCCCAGCTGTACATCATTTTAATAGTTATTACTTATGAATTTCTAATTAACAATGAAGTGACATTTTAAATGAAGGGGGTCTTTCATCTTTTCTTTTAGAGTAAAATAAAAAAAAAACAAGGTTGCATCTGCTGTTGGTGTTCAATTGATATTCAAGTGCAACAATGACATATTTGCTTTGTTTGTGCATACACTCTGGTAAACACAGTGTTCTCCCTCATATGGTACATGGAGTTCAGTATTTCTGTGACCCAGGTGTGTGTGTGTGTGTGTGTGTGTGTGTGTGTGTGTGTGTGCAGATGCTGCTTCAAGTGTGACATTGATGCTCAATGGAAACAGTAAGTGTGACAATAACAGAAGTGTAGAAGTCATGAAGTCGGTAAACTGACAGCAGCCACCTCTATAGGTGGTGTTCCCTTGAACAACTGTTACTGGCGTAGGAAGAATACGCTCTCATTTGACGCAGAAACAAATCAAGAGATTGTGGTTGTGAGTCAATGTCGTTAGTTCTTTGATGGTACTTACACTCATCATGTGAGCTTGTGTCTTTGTGGTTTTAGCACTGCAGAATATGCACACTGGCTCTCGGTAGCATTGCAAACAATTGGGGGGGAGGGGGGAGATATGCCGTGAAGTAGTGAGAAACAAAGTGTATTATCAGGTCTGGGAACTTCTCTGTAATTTCCTGGTTTCTTGCACTGACTTCAAACTGAAGTGAAGTGGCTAACAACATATTTCCTTTTCCAACATGGCACGCTGTTGTTTTGAGATCTAAAAGGGGAACCAAGCAGGAAATATCTGCTCATGACGTCATAATCACCGTCGTGATTTTATAAGGCATTGAAAGCAGCCTCTTCTACCCTGCAATGGAGTCATCACACATTTAGCACACCACATGTCCAGTTTATAGACAGGTAACAGTAACATGCATTCTGTTAAATACACATCGAAAAGGAACAATTATTTAATACATTACAGTATATTATAGTAGTTTTGTATATAGTTTAGTATAGTAGGCCAAAAGAGTAAAGTACAGTAGTTTAGTGAAGTGTTTAGCACAGTGCAATATTGTAGTGTACTATATAGTAAAGTATATTATAAATTATTTGAGCACAGTATAGTATGAAACATGATAGTATAGAAGTTAACTATAGTGAAGGTAAGTACGATATTCAAGATCTGGTAAACAAGAGAGACACAGAACACATTAAAGCTTCACTGTATGAACACAGCCTGCATGTTTTTACACTTTTAGGAGTCATTCTGGTTTCTTCTTCAGGAGAATACGGGTTGTATTGGGTAAGCGGGCCAACTCAGTCACCCGGTACCACCTCGCCCATATAACTAATTTATTCCTGTGAATCATTCAGTTCTGGGATTTGTGCGCTTATATGACATCATGAGAAAGCCTTAATTCCAGTCACCATTTCTGGGAGCGACCCAGTGGTTAAAATACTTATTTTTCAGTGTAAGAATATAGTGTCCTACCTAATCCTCATAATATGAAAACTTTCCCATTTGACAATACAATTCTTCCATTTGACTCTTCATCCATGAACACTGTTCAAATGCATTCACGTTATTGTACGTACAATTTTTGCTCTCGAGGACAACATAATGCACACTCTGTGGAAACAACTCCCCCCATTAGAGACAATCCAATCCATCTACCTGTTGACTGCTGAATGTCAAAGCCATTTCTTTCTCCACTGCAAGAGCTGACGAGCTGAAAAGCGAGAAGTGCAAACTTACACTGAAACAAACTAATGATACAAACTTTGGCAGAGGGAATGAACTGTATGTGTGTATGTTAAATTGTTCAACAGATCCACTGTTAGTTTTGTTCAGTTCAAACGTGTTATCTTTCCATCTTGTTACTCTACACCGTGTGCAAAGCATGTTGGAGAACTACAATAGCCAAATGTGACTCCAGTCGAGAAACTGTGTTCGGTGTATCCGTTGCTGAGATGCTGTAGAAACATGATGGCCGACTTTGAGAAGAGAACCTCCTCGGATGTACATACTCTATGAATGGCTCATTCTATTTTCAGGTAATAATATATTAAAGAAAACAAACTTAACAGTGTAATCCATTTCAGCCGGTACATCCCCATAACTGCTTCACACTTTTCCATTAAGTATGACGATTTTTACTTGTAAAGGACTAAAGCTACTTTCACTCAGAGGATAATAATACTTCCTCAATCCCTGTGCAATCTATCCTCGATATGGTTGGAATGTAAAAAACAAATCTGCATAAGTTGACAAATGACTATTTCCTGGCAATAGCAGGTGCCTTTGAATGCATTTTGGCTCCACATAATCAGATAAGTTCAAGATTGACCTTCCGACAGACAGCTCTGAGAAATAGTGCATTCCTGTTAGCTTGTCAAGCTCCAGCATGAAGGGTCCCAGCTGCTGTGCAGTCAGGCCCGCTCAAACCGGCACATTCCTCACTGACTCACCAAACATGTGTTTTCATCTCTCTACCTCTTTTAGTCTAGACCTCTTCTCTCACTCACAGCATCGGCCTGTGTTTGTGTCTGTCATTCAAACAAGTTAATGACTCACAGTCCATTATATATTATGGTTTGTCCAACTACTACTTTAACTGCCAGTCAAAACACTCACTGTTGCAGTCTGGACGGGAAGTTCCACCTTATCAGCAGTGTACTGGATCGAGAAATACATTTTTGTCATACCTTTAACTCACAAGACAGCATGGAGATACAAGGATTGTTGTCTCAGTGTACTGCATGCGCACCACGGTGCCAGCAGAAGTTCCTGCCACAAACTGAAAACAGGTTTCACCTGCTGATGTCATGAGACCTCGCCTTTCTCAAACTTAAGCAATGCTGGGCCACACCCTGCAACTTGTCTCCAGGCGTCACATACACACAAACATGCACATCTACCCACCTACACCCACACACCACCCACCCACACCCACAGAACTACCTCCCCACACCCACAGTCACACACGCCAAACTATTAAATGCATAACAGTTAATTAGTAAATAGTAAACATTTGAATGTCAGGCAATTATTTGATTCAAGCTGCTTTCTCTAATAGCTATAATTTCTCCTTTGTTATATTGTTTATCATTCTGTATGTAGTTCATTCTTTAAACTCTCCTTAGCTACCATCTGTTAACATGCCACAGATCAACAATACTGTATGTATTTTCTTGTGACTGTAAACATGATGAATTTCAGGTTTCTTCGTATTACAGTCGGTGTGCGGTTGTGCGTGAGTAGCAGTTTTTGTGTAAATGACAGTTTGTGTGTAGGTGTCGAAGTCACAGCATTTTTTGACCCAGTTAGCAACACAAAGAACGTGTTGGCGCTGCTGAAGGCTTTGTGAAAGATTGAAGACAACTGAGAGAATAGGAAGGTCCCAAGACTATAATAAAAACATGTTTGCAGGGTTAAACACATTTTACTCCCCTTCTTCTCAACAAATACAGTTTTCTTGCACACTTATTAGAAATCCTTAACAAAAGCCACAAGACCAGATGGAAAATGCAGCCCTTTGTTAATAATAAAGCTCTTAAGGATGCCTCAGCTTATGTGTGTGTACGTTATAAACAAAATAGAAGTCTGAACTTTACACACAATCAAACAGAAAAAAGGTGACAGAGACTCAAGTTCCCTCGTGAGGAGGAAATGATGAAGTCAGAGTGCACCGTCATTGTCAGCCAAAAGGTGTGACTTGAAAAACCTGATCAGTGTTTCTTTCCAACATGCAAACATCATTGTTTGAAATCATAGGTGACTTAAATGTGTGTTTGATCTTGAACCATTAGAAATTGCGATTGACATCACAGTCTTTGCACTTAAAGGTGTCATCAGTAATTCTAATCCTTTAGACTTTTTGTCAAATGCAATGAGTATCCCCTCGCAGTCTGTTCTGGGTGCACTAAAACAAAGAAATACACACATGAAACAAATGAAGTGGCTCGGAAAAGAGAAGAGTGGAAGCGAGAGGGTTGGTAAAATCTGGGGAGGGGTATTCGTTTGGGTTCAAAGATCAACAATCTGTCTCCAGAATCACTGACTCCACCTTTGAGGCCACAACAACGTTCTGTTATCCAGGCTGATACTAAAGGATCAGACTGTATGAGCAGTCACGTCTGATATCACACCATCTTCGTCCTAATATAATAACACCAGCATGGACAATATATTTGGCTATAAAGAGGAATAATGAGTGTTTTACTGTTCAGCTAGTGTTAGTAAGACACATTTAAGTTAAGCCAGGGTTTAAATGTGCCTCATAAAACAAGACAAAGTGGACATGTGGGCTGTATTCACCCATTGCAGAACCTTTAAGGTATTTGTATTCATCAAAGTAATACTGCTGATACTATTATATGTACATATTTATTATATGTATGTATGCATATACTGTACACTATGCTTTTACAAAGCTTTTCTGTAAGTGGGACTGTGTTTGATGTCATTTTAATATTAGACTTCTGAGACATTTGAGGGGTCGCTGTCTCCGTGAAGGTTGGTGCACAGTAACCACCCCTTAATGTGTGTTTTCCTCAATTTTGATTTGCAAAGAGGATCTGGAATGTGACATATGAACATGATCTTGTGTTTTTACGATCCATGTAGAAACACACACGCACACACAATATACAAGAGAGCCTTTCAAATACGAGTGAGTAGCAGTTGACTGTGTATGTGTGTGTGTGTGTGTGTGTGTGTGTGTGTGTGTGTGTGTGTGTGTGTGTGTGTGTGTGTGTGTGTGTGTGTGTGTGTTACAGCTTTGTGTTTGTGCGTGTACCTGTGTGTGTGTGTCAATAGTGGTGTAGTGGGAAATACAAAGTGTATGTGAGAGAGAAGAAGAGAGCTGGATTGCTGGACAGAGGAGTATCAGTCTTTCTCTGTCGTCTTTCTGTGGAAGAGAGAGCTCCTATTCACAATTGATTTTGTCATAATACTAGTATGTAAAAAGCATGCACACCAAAGCAAGACTCTCTTTTATAATAGACATAAAATAGATCCACATTTTTTGAAAATCACAGATATAAAAAACATTTCAAGCAGATCCAACTTATGTAAATATTTCTCTGAATTAACTTGAAATACTCAGCATTAAGCCATTTTGCTTCATATGTTTTACCAAAGCCACTGCCAAACTAATTATGACGTACCTGTTTAAACACATAATTTGAACCATATAATTGCTCTATATTTTTCCCGACATTCTTCCCATTACCTATCACCACTGGTGTCCTCAACGGGTTCAGCATCTGAGGTCACAGTCAAGTTCACCCTGTTCCCATAAACTCACCTGGACTTTCACTTGTCATAAATTTAAAATGAGTCACTGTCATGATTGATTCCAAATGATTCTGTCTTGTAAAGGTTTAAACTGGTTAAGTTATTAATCTTTATTATCCTGTCAATGATTTTTTGAGCTTAGAACCTTTAGCAATGTATCATTGATGAGTTTAAAACTAATCCACTGTAGCTATACTAAACAATCTAGCCAGACGTTAACGTTTAACTAGTGACTATTAAATCAACAAAATGAAACTCAGATGATAAAATTCCAAGCAAAAAATAAGAATAAATTGATGTAAAAAGTAATCCACATGGGTGGAGAATCACTAGTTTATCGACCAGCTGTATAGCATGTGTGAGCTCTGAAATAGAAACACCAAGAGGCCCACATGGACAAAAAATGCAAACTCTGTTTCAGTTAGTGCGTAATAGCCAGAACACATCTGTGAAACTCCCTCGTTCGGATTTCTCCCTCGTTGTGTGTGTGTGTTGTTCCTGCAGTGCAGCCAGGAACATACTTTTCCTTTTAAAGAAACAGTGAGTTTCAGGAAAAGTGTCGGGCAGAATAATTCCTTGGCATACAGATAGAAAGGTACCGCTAATACTTGTGAATAGGACACAGGGCTGTTATCACCCGAGTCTGGCACGCAGCAGGGATAAGCGGCGATAGCGGCACAACATCAAAAAGGCAGACTGCATGACGTAGAGTATGATGGTTGTTGAACTCCAAGTAGTCATGTCACTGTTGATGAAAAAATATGACAACGAATCCTGAGGTCACATTAAAATAGTTGTGCTTGCATGGTTACATTTATTATATGTCCCGTGTCATCACTAAAATATAAACATCAAACAACCATTTGTTATATCTCATTGATTCAGAAGATTTTAGCAGGAATCAAAATTAGAATCAGAATCAGAAACGTTTTATTGGCACGTAAGTTATTACAAACGAGGAATTTGTCTTGGCGGAGGGTGCATCATAAAACACAACAACAACAACAACAACAACAACAACAACAAGAAGGAACATTTAACTGTACAAGTGCAGAAAACAGAGTTTAAGACGAAAACAACAAAAAACAATGAGCACCAACACACTGAGGCTGCCATCTGCGGCGCCATCTTATTGAGAAGAAGGAATATAGTTTAACGCATTTGCAGGGTTGTTCTGGTTCTGACTTAATGAATTGTTCTGTGGCTATTTGTCCACACCCTCTCTAAAAGAAGTTCCCAATGAATCGAAAGCGAGCTCGCTATATTTATGTATATGTGTGTACCTTGACTTTAAATGATGTTTTGATGCTTGGTCTAATCCAGCACCAATTAGAAAAATGATGAGTCTTCTGATATTTATGATAGATAATATTCAATCAACACATTTTTTTAAAGGGATCAGTGGTGCAGTGTCAGATATAAAGGCAAGTCTTGAAGATAGCGTTTAAAAATGCTACATTAAGTCTAAAGTGTGCGATTGCATTCGTAACAAATCAGAGGTAGCAGCGAATAGCGGAGGGTTGTGCGGCCGAGTGGGAGTGCCACTTAAATGGCCCGATAATGTGGTGCCATTTACCGGTTACATTTATTTTCAATAATGGGGCTTTTTTTTGTGCAATTAATTTTTCAGGTCACAAATATTACGGGGCAAAAAAAAACCAACAATCAAGTTGTATGGAACAAATTGAGGTGCACCTACAATATCTTTATGAACAACAACACAGTGGCTCCTAGGTCAGTACCAACCTTTAACCAACGGCAGCGCAGGCCAGATTCAATCTTTCTGTTGTTACCTTTCACAATAAAAGCCCTCACCATGTAATATTCGCAGGTAAGTATTTTGCATTTTTGTGCTTTTTAGTAGTTACGTCCCTGGTGTTTAAAAGACCTTAAGAGCTGTAGAATGTGTAGTTGTCACATTAGAAATAAACTGTAGGCATTGAAAGTGGACTGGTAAAATAAATATATCAAAGTATTATGAGGGAAGAACGTGGCGCACAATAGGTCCATTTTGAGAGGAGAGTCAAAAATGCACCTCAACGCCCGTTTTGGGCCATAAAAAGCAGAGCACTGAGCCTGAGGAAGACAGCCTAGATTACAACCATTGTCATAACCATTGTTGTGGTACAAAATCTTTGGGCTTTAGGCTGTCAAGTCATCTAAGCCAAAGAAAGCAAGGCTCTGTGGAACTTGCGTGTTGAGATGGCTCAGATTCCTGTTACCATTTAAATGTGCTCTATTATAGTTTTCAGTGAGTGTTTATTTTAAGCACCGAAAGGAATACGACATCAGAAAAGTCTCAGCATTTTCGGAGAACCTTTTAAAAGACATTTAGTAAAGTTCTTATCTTCCTTGGGGCTCCTGGATTGCTTCCTCAAGCCTTATCTTTTCTCTGACAGGTGCTGTGAGTCAGACACTTCAACCTGCAAGCCATCTATAAGGCGTAATCTCTGCTGTCTTTAAATTCACCACTAGAAAACCTGAGGAACAGGACAAACTTAAAAAAGAAGGGCCCTATGTTTCTATAGCCCTGCAGCAGCAGCTCTCCTCTTCAGGGTAAATGTATGATAAATGAACGTGAGACACCATGAAACCAGTGTAGTGGTTCTCCAGATTACTGCTCATTTATCAATTAAATTCAGCTTATTGACGTTTAACTTTTTTTACTTCAGTCCATTGCCACCGTTTAAAAATAAATAATCAGTTATGACACTGAGAGAAACCAAAACCTTACTCCCAAGGAGGTTTTTATGTAGCAAAGCGTATCAAGGCAATTCATTAAAACATAACAACTTAACAAGCCTCCTCTATAATAACCCAATTATGGCACTGCCGATATATAATTGAAACTTTCTTCTGTTTTTTAGAAATGTTTATCGCCTACCATCGAATTCAAGGGCAGTTTATAAACTTTAGGGGTAAATTTGCTCTGAGCCTGAGCTCATTTTCTGGCAATCGCTTCAGCCTGCAGTTTAGGACATTTTGTTTCATTTGTTTCATTTTCCGACTGCGGCTTCCCGTCTATCCCTCCCCCCTCATTCTTCTCCCTCTCTTCAAGCTGGCCCCGTTTCCGTATGAGAAGGAAGAGCGCTGCTGCTTGGGAAAAGTTTGAAGGCAAATGGAGGAGGGGGAAAAGACAGACGTTTTGAGAATAGTACAATTTCAGAGAATTTATGGGAAGTGACACACGTACTTGAGGGCAAACAAAGTAAATCGTTAGAGGATTGACAAAGTAAAACATGAAAAGAACAGTTAGAAACTGACATGTACAGCTGTGTCTATTCTACTTGTATATTTAAAAAAGACAACATTGCTCAATATTGAAATGTTTGTGTCAAGAGAGATGCAAGTTTGAGGTTGTGAAAACTCTCCCAAAAGACAGCAGGTCAGTGATTTCCTGGAACTGTGAGGATGTCTTTCCTGGTATAACACAAACAAACACAGTGTACAACTACTACATCCACACTCTTCCATTTCTAACCATACAATGTGCTACAGGAAGCATTTCTCATTCAGTCATAACCACTAGTACTTCTTCCTGGTACTTGTGTTTCTTGTAGCTTTTAATCAAGTCAGTTGTGCTTTCTTTGGCAAAAGGTTTCTGCATAAAGGAATCACCAGCACCAAAATGAAATGATATGTTATGAATATAAATAGATGTTTACCAGCAATTAATCAAACAATTATTGAACGAGCAGGACATACACTCCAATAAAGAGTCTTTGACTTCCAGCAGTCAACTCCCCTCTCATGCAAAGACATTATACTTTACACATGTGGCTTGCACTAAGAGCGGAGAAAACGTATTTGTCTTGACTGGGTCGAAATGCTACGCTACAAAGCGAGTGCCAAACGTAGCTGGCTGGAACAGTTGCTGGCAGAATGCATCTTTAACACCGTCCGCCAGAAAAGGAGGGCGTAATGCTCTGAGGCAGGATGTGACCTCGGCATTGAAGGCCTCCCCTCTCCCTCAAACTCACCCCACCCTCAGACGTAACAAGAAACATACATTTCTATCAAATATGGTAAAACAGACTCACACACTGATCCTGATCACTGTCTTTTACCTCCCAAAGGCTCTACAAGTTGTCTCTATTGTTCCTTTATTCTCCTGGTGGATGAGATTCCTTGTTTTTCAACAAGCACTGAAATCTGACCTTTTCTTTCCAGCTTTGGCAAAAGAACACCATGATTAAATAGTACCGAAAATAAAACCTCAAAAACATCTGCTGAGTTCTTGCAACCTAACGTGGTGCCCAGCGGACGCAGGATGAAACCTGGACGGCAGCCAGCATTCGTGGTAGGATCCCAGCAGAGCTGCCACGGGGGCCAGCGCGGTGGGAAAACACCTCCACACCGAGTGAGTCATCATGTAGCGACGGATACTCATATCGCCTGACAGCACACAGTGCTGACCTTGAACTGAGAGAGAACGCACGCTCACGCACACACACACACACACACACACACACACACACACATACGCGTCGCCAACTTGCTGATAAAGCATTAACTCTGCCAATAGGGCTAATAATGTAATAATAGCATGCATGTGTGCCAAAGGATAGCTCAGTATTTCAAAGATAGTAACCAGAAGAAAGTCAGACTGGATGATGGATCTTTGTGACTATTATTATGTTTTCCAAACAAATGCACTTGAGGGGATAGAAATAGCTAAATTAACTCTGTTGTACTCGTAAGGAAGCAAATCCTCTCGAGAGTCAGGAATAGACATCAAAAGGGTGCATTAGCGATTTCATCAGACTCCAAGTGGACAGAATTAGGATGACATTATGAAATATAATCTATGTACCAACCTTCTTTCTTAGGGGAATTTTTTAATTTAACCATCCCCAAAACTAAAGTTTAACTACATTGAAACCAAACAACCTCAGCTGACTAAATGAAAACACAATACTAGTATGCCCAATAGTACAAGTTGTGCAAAGACAAAGATCATTTTAAATGCTGTAATTAGGACTTGTTGCAAAACTGCTTGAGAGGCTTTATCTTGCAACACAAAAGATCATGTTCTCTTTCACAAGAAGTTGAATCTCATCAGCCGCTCCTTTCTTTCTTCCTTTGTTTCTTTCTTTCTTCCTGTGTTTCTTTCTGCAGGTAATGTAGGGAACTACAGTAAGGGCTTATTGCCAAATGGCTGACACGTCTCCATGACTGGACACGTACAGCTGAATTGGAACCCATCTTTAACTTTCTGTGCATTTGTATGACTGGACAAGTGAAATAAGCAGGTGTAGAAAAAGATCAGACCAATTCCATCACAGAATCTAATTTGTTTTGTGCCACAATCCTTCATAGTAAGTTTGAAGGATTGTGGCTTAAAGCCGATGTGAGAAGTGCCTGTTTATTCCTAAGGGGGAAAACTTCCCACTGAGAAATTTGTTTGGGATGTGGATGAGAAATGTATAACTATGAGGAGAAAACCCCCTTTTGGAATGGAAACACACACGTAAACACTCTCCAGATTTTACCCTACAAGAATCCACCACCTCTGACTCCCCTGAGGCAAAACAGCAACTCGCTGGAAAATAATTGTAGCATTATCCTAAATTGCTGTTGCAGCTGTCACAGTAAAAAAAAAAATTCAGCACATTTGAATTATCGCCATTTCTATTTGAACATCTGTCATTTGGCAGAGTTTGGCCCACAGCAGAAATTCCTCCAAAACCACACTTCTGTGCTAATAGAGGAAGCAGGACATATGTCTTCATTACCGATCAGCCTTGCAAACAATATATAATGTATGACTTGCAACACCAATCAATGCTTTCCTACAAATCTTTATACGTTCACAAAATGTATGGCCCAAATGTTTTTTGTCGGAGGTAATTCTGAATAGATCCCCGACCATCTTTCTGGACTAAAATGTTGTGTTGTGTGTGTGTGTGTGTGTGTGTGTGTGTGTGTGTGTGTGTGTGTGTGTGTGTGTGTGTGTGTGTGTGTGTTTTTCGTCCTGACCACTTTTTCACTATTGCTTTGAGAGTTAAGCTGCATCACAAAAGACAAAACCCAGCAGGAACAAGTCAAACCAGTCCAGTGTCATGTGGCTGTGTGCCACAGGCTACACCTTGTACATCTTTAACCCTCTCAGTTCACAGTTCGAACTCCTCAGTGAAAACACCTTTAGAGTGACCTCTGACAGTAGGAAAAGATCATGCTTGTTTAGTTATTGTTTTTTTTTTATTTACACACACCCACACCCACCAAAGTAAAAAAATAATCATTAAGGAATGGACTGTATATTGGAGAAAACCAATACAACCTGAGAAAAATAAGGTATCATATATCATCATTTGTAGTGTAATGAATGTACTTAATCAATCATGACATTGCTGGTTTTACATACCCACATTTTTCAGATATAATTTATCAGAGTTATTGATGATTAATATGATTTGACTTTCAGAAAACCAAACTGGAAAAGAATACAACAGAAACCAACTGAGACACATGCGTTAAGTAGGAGAAAGGAGACCAGAAAATATGGTTTGGTCAAATGATTTGAGAAAATAAGGGTCAGAACGTCACACTCGAGAAAAAAGGAAAACACCAGACGGGGATGGCAAAATTAGTGTTTTTTCTGTGCCGGTCCCAAATGCTGACACATACACAGAAACTATGTCATCATATTTTGACCTACCGGATTACTGGTAATGGCGCTCATACTTTACTCTGCACATGGACTGATATAAACATGGCGACGGGCGATTGCTACAACATGTGAGGATTTCTCAAGGTATCCAGCACTCCTCCATACTTTGTTTAGCTTTTTCCTGGTTTGACTTTAATCCGTTTGCAACGTGGCAGCAGTGCCTCGACTGCAAAGCTGTTTACACCGACTTAGATCTGTGTCCTCTGAGTTGTTTGTTCTTTGCCTGTTCTTTGAATGAGGACTAGTTCTGTTAAGTCAAATGACCCTCGCGGTAACGTGTGTGTTTGCACGATCACAGAGCATTTTGCTGTTGTGTGTGTGTGTGTTCAGTGCATGATTTCCAAAGTCCAGGGTCCCTCTCAAATTATCCAACGCAGATCCCCCTTATCTGTTGCATAACATATACAAGATAAAGATGGAGACACTGTGTACCTGCCCCTCCAAATATACTGCACGTATTTGGAAAGGCAGGTACTTTCCCGGGCCATAATGTCAACATGGGCTCCCGACCAACTTAAGTACTGACTCACTTTCTCGCCTCCCTCCTCATGCTCCCTTCACTCCTCGTCCTCCATCTTTCTCGCTTATCCCGACGCATCACCTGCTAAATTCAGAGGCACGGGCAGCTCTGTTAGCTCCGCAAACCTGCTCCACAGCTGTTGCTAAGTAACTGTTGAACCCGTGCCTGCTTATGTGTGCAATGTTTGGCAAGTCACCATAGCAATGTTATGGAGGGCAAGGTTAAATATTTGCAAAGTATCACTTATTAGAGGCACAGCAAGCGTATCTGTAAGGGGCTTTAGGTGGAACTAGGTCTCGCATGGAGGGATACAGGAAATGAAAAAGAGAAAGGCAATAGAAACTAAAGAGAAAGGTTTCATTTAATTTAAGATAAAGAATATTTAACACCAGAATAACCATCATCATTGTCATCAGCATCAATTTTGTTTCAACATATCAGAAACCATAGCAGCCCTTTGCGAGTCGTATGATAATGACTTGGCAGTTTACGGCCATCCAGGGCGAGTCAGACTAGGAAAAGTCCCTTTTTATTTCCCTCCTATTGCGACACAGCACTAGTTGTCTAGGAACAGGAATACATATTATATAACAGCACCGGTAAGAGATTTGATTCTCAGCTCATTATAGAAATTGTATAGTTATAATTATTAATGAAGTAATTAATGAACATTAGGATCACAATATGGTTAAACCTACTTATAATGTTGTATAATAAAGACAACTGGCATTTAAAAGTCACAGATTTTCAACCACTAATCTAGTCTCCTGATTAAGTTAGATGTAAAGCAGATGATATTAAGGTTGGTAAGGATAAACATGGGCCGAGTTAATGATCCACCTACACAGCTTAGAGGCACTACTGTTGCAGTAAATGACGCAGTGCAAGCACACTGTATGGGATGTGAGGTATTATCTGTACGACCTGTATCAGCTTCGTTTTCTCTTTGTTTAATGATTTATAGTTACTATAAAGACATAATATCGGTTTTGTTATTTGAGGGCTAGTTTTTTGCACAATTTGAGGACATCCAGCTTTTTCTTTTTACAATATGTGCCACAGACATTGAATAAAACACCCTTTTCATCACATAAGAAGATGTCACAGCGAGACATAAGGCCTTATTGTATGCTATAGAAAAACAAGATTGTCATATTAAGGCTGATGTGATAAGGGAACTTATGTTGGAAAATGAAATCAACTATAGTAAATGGTTTCTATTGAAAAAAAAGCACTAAAGCCAGGGCTTTCCAGATGAAGACTCCTTCTGCCCTCTCTAAACATGACAAACTACTCTACTAGCTTACACATATATTTACCATAAAAACATATATCACATGTAAACACCAAAGCCGTACCAATTGTACACAGGTTATCTTTATGTAGGTTTCTTATTTAACTTCGTATATGTTTTGGTCTACGGATTAGTCAAAGTTTTGCAACCTATTGCCTAATTTTTTCTAATATTACAAATGTTCTCACAGCCACTTTTTTATATCATGTCTGACGTAGCGTAGCGTTGTTCAATCAAGTCCAAACCTGTTGGAAAGCTACATGTACGCTGGCATGTCACTTACGAAAAATCCCAGTGGAAAACTGGCATTGAGCACTCGCTCACTTAGTCACCAAGGGAGGAAAAAAAATAAAACACAACCTGGAAGCCACAGCCAGCAGCAATGCTCCTTTAGGTTTGTGTTTGTGTGAGCATGTACATTTGTGAGAGTGACTGAGGGCCCCTCCCTGTCAGAGTGACTTTCCGTGCAACCGAGACAAGAGACAGAACAGAAACAAGAAGAACGAGGAATCCACAACACACACAGATACAGAAATGCATACAAACACACGCCGCCTCACCTTTGTGCCAATGTCCGTCTGGTGAGAAAAAGTCTGACAAAAGTACAGGAAAAATGGGAAAGAGGGGGAAATAATGTCACACTATTTATTCAACCTCATAACATACTTTCCAAATGCTGTAAGATTTATAGTTAGATAAGTGATGTATATCTCGCTGCAGTTATTATTAGCTGAACATGAGAGGCCTGCTTAGCCTTAGTTGGCCCGTCAGTCTGTCCACCTGTCTGCGTAAGGCGGCTGTGAGCTGGCATGACGGTGCGTAATTCTCACTGGAAGCTTCTGTATCTACATCTTAGGAAAATCTTATCTTAAGAAATTCACAAGCATTCATATGGCTTCATATAAAGAGTTATTGTTAAAATCCATTACTTTCTTCTTTTTTTTTTAAACCCTTACAAATATTGTGTCATAAACAAACACAATCATGACAAGTATTACAAATAAATGGATATCTAAATGTTAGAAAATTGAAGGCTCTGATGACTAGTTACACAGTATGATATTTAAGAAGTGGTTTTACTTAGTTTTATACTATATCACTTTTTTGGTAAATTAATTACACTCAAAAGAGAATATGGAGAGGTTAAGAGAGAGTCTGTAACCATAATGTAAAATGATTTAAAAGGCACTGAATTATTTACAAACTGCATCTTAACATTTAAATATGTGAATATCATGGTTTTGATCATGGCCCCTTTTGTGGTATTGTTACTTTTAGTATATTGCAATACTTGAAACTACTGTCAGTCAATAAAAGACAGATGTCATGCCTTTAACAATATACCAAAAAACATACAAGAATGTATTGTTGGTCATGAAGCGTAAGTATTAAGCAGTTAATATTGCAGTGACTTTTCTACACACTTACACAACATGTATTAGAACGTAACCACAGTCATTGCCAGGACTAAATATGACTCATGCGAGTGGGTGACACATGGAGCAGCAGCAGCAGCAGCAGCAGCAGCAGCAGCAGCAGCAGCAGCATAACATATCTCGGTTTTTAGATATCAGCAAAGATACTTCAGATAATGTATTTAAATCTTGGTCATTTCTTGGAGTTTCACCACGTCAAGAGACTTTTTTTTTTTATCGCTCTGATTCACTCTCAGCCCCCGTTTCCCCACATATCTCACTGAAAAGTCACAATAATCTCTTATCAGTCTGTATTTAACAAGCTTCTAATTTCATTATTTGAATCATCGATACAACAGCGGTTCAGTGACACAGTTCTGCTCGGACAATTAAGCTCTTAGAAGACGTGTCATTGATTCAATGAAGTACAAAGTTATTGTATATGCTTCAAGAAGAGAGCGTGTGACATATCACAGATTTGAAAGTCAGGTGACACTGTGTGAATACAGCGTGTAATGTGTGAGTCATGGGAATAATCTTTAGTGAGTGTGTATTCAGGAGGACACTACAAAATAACAAAGGGTCACATAACACTCATTGTGTTACAGTAATCCGTTCTTGTGGGGGAGCAGCTGCCACGCTCCTCTGAATTCCTATAAGAAGGAAAAGAAAGAGAAAACATTCATCATAGGAACCACAAGAAAAACATTTAAATAAATCTTCTGGTCATAATATCTTTAGTGTAGATCTTTAATAGGAAAAAACACCTTTAAACCCTGTTTAAACCTTTTTAAAGTGTGCTTGTTATGATTAAATGTAAAAATGTAAAATATTCTAATTATACAATAGTCATGGTATAACAGCGATGTGCTTCAAAAGATTAAATAATACCATGTCATTCTGTAATGCAGACAGGAGTCCAGTATATTTATTCTGTCTAGATTACGTTTCCACATACTTTGCCATTTTTACTCATTTCTATCTTGTTTCCAACCCAAAGATTTCTGCCTTCTACGAATCAATTTTCCAATTGGTATTGTTCTGATAACTCATGGACTCTTTCAGTGCTTTGGTAGATTATTGGAGCCCCGTTGAAATACCAACAGAAACTAAAGGAAACAAGGGGAAATGTAGCCGTGTGAATTCTGGTAAACAATAAGGTTCAGTGATATATTCTCTCCTCTCTGTGGCTTAAAACGCTCAGAAGCTTTACAGTAAGATGTATTACACTTCCTGAAAACCGACCATTACTCATAGGGATGTATATACTGTAATTAAGCCTGTGTACGTGTTTCGGGCGTTTGTGACAGGAAAGCTCATCTCTACTTGTGGGATAAAAAGGATCAGCTTAGAGGTCTAAACAAACTTCTGGGTTTCTCAGAATTGGAGCACTCCCTACAGAAAACCTGTAAATGAACATGTACAGAATAAGAATAAAGACAGGAAACACACGTGTGCTACAGGCCCAGATGAAAAGCTTGCAAAAGAGTGACGTAAATAAGTCACTTTGCTTTTACATGGCTATGAAACTCAAGCATTTCACACAGCTAACTAAAAATACACAGTTTCCTTCTTTTTTTTGTTGTTGTTGTTTTACTACCCGCCCTTCTCTGAGCTCACCATGAAACTTGAGGTGGAGGGAGTGTCATCCGGGAACATAGCAAGTGGGAACTCCTACTGAACTCCGGGGGAGGGGTTAAGGCAAATAAAAGCCAAGGAGAACGGAGCACAGAGCTAACTCGACTTAAGTCTGGACATAGGTATCGAACAGTCACCCTGGATCAGCACTAAATCTTCATTTGGCGAAAGGGATACAGCATGTCCGAAATGCTTGACAACATCTTCACAAAGGTGAGTTGAAGTTGAGGAATTGTTCAGTTTTGTTTGGGTGAAAGAAACGCTCATATAGTTGGAATGGGACCGCTCTGTAGCTCCTCTCCCAAAGTGTTTTTTTTCCCTGCTGTTTTTTTTTTCCTCCACGAATCAATGATTTGATAGTGAATTCCTTTTGAGTCACAGGTTTCGTCACAGGGAATGTCTTTAGCTTGAAGAGTTAATGAGATAAGGCAGACGGTTTGTCCCTTGTTTCCAAACTTTCCCGATCAGAAAATAGATACAAAAACAGCAATTATCTGCCTTTTATTTGTATTGTGCATGTAATTGGCAGATCAAATTTGTAGTACTGTACACTTTTTTAATGTAATTTTTTATTATTATTATTGGTTTCTTTATGACTTTGTTTTGGCATTGTTCTCCAATTTCTTTCTTTTAAAAAAAAATAAAAATCGGAACTGCTTCACATATAAATTCATTCTATAACATCTTTTGCTGATTACAACACTGACTTTAAACGTTTTGTGAGTAGGTTTAAAAGATAATGTTTAACATAAGTATTTTTGCTTTGAAATGAGTAGCATCGAGGTCTGTATATTGACTATGTCATGTTTCTGTAACAGAACTTCATGAACCTGGCCCTGGAAGAAGCCTTGCTCCCTAAACAGTCTCAACTCAAAGGCCCGGGGCTGAGTAGGCTGAACAGGTCAGCCTCCTTCTTCTCTCCCCCCTCCCCTCCGTCCCCCTCAAGCCACAACTTGAGCACCGAGCATGTCAATAATACTGACAATGGCAGCCCTTTCTGGTCATCCAACATCTGGAGCCAGGGCCCCGTGTCAAAATCTAAACCGCTCCCCTTCAGGCCCGACCGCTCCATGAGCCTGACCGAGTCTAGCAGCAGCTTGCTCGCCTCCTTCGGCCAGCTGAAGAACCTGGAGGTATTCCCCTCAACCAATACTGTGGCTCCACCGCCCGGCTTCCCTCCCTCATCGGCCCTCCAACCCCAGGTCCAACCAGTGGTGGCCCCTAATCGTTACAAGACGGAGCTGTGTCGTGGCTTCCAGGAGACCGGTAGCTGCAAGTATGGCAGTAAGTGCCAGTTTGCCCATGGCGAGGCGGAGCTGCGTGGACTGTTCCGCCACCCCAAGTACAAGACGGAGCCCTGCAGAACCTTCTACAACTTTGGCTACTGCCCCTATGGCTCACGCTGCCACTTCATCCATGAGGACAAAAACAGCGGAAGTCCGTTATCAACTGCCAAATTCCAGAATGAGCAACAACTTCTCGGTCAGAATCCACGCCACCAGCTGCGCCAGAGTGTCAGCTTCGGTGGGTTTCTGGGCTCTTCACGCTGCTCATCTCCTCCGTCATTCCTTTCATCCTTCAACGATCTGAACCTGGGCTTCAGCCGCGCTCCCTCCGTTTCTCCCCCTCCTGCCGATCTGCTCTCCCCAGTGTTCAGTGACTCCCTGCAGAGGGAGGCAGCAGCATTCCAGTTTGGCAATCATCAGAACCGTGCCAGCACCGGAGACATCCACAGTATTCCTCTCCTTCTGGAGCCAAAGCCTTCACACTGTGTGTGTGGCCATGGAAATAACTTTACCGGCAACAACAGCAGAGTCGCCAGCATGGATGACGGGCACCACCAAGACGCCAACGTGCCGTTTCCTGGCCCTGGAGGCCACAGAGGATTCGTGAAGCCTGCTGGACTCCAGCGTTTCTCCTCCGAGGACTCCCTGGAGGACAGCTACAGCAGCAGCAGCGGAGGCTCCAGTGGAACCGAGTCTCCAACATTCGACGCGGCCACCAAGAGGCTCACTGTGTTTGAACGTCTGTCCCTGTCCGACTAAAGGGATCAAAACAGAAGGAACGGAAGAGAACTGGCACCTTGTTAGCTGTGTCTGTTTAATCTGAACTTCTCTTCAGAACCAGAACTGATCAGGACAAGTCAACCTTTGACACGACAACACTTAAAAGTTCTTAATTTATGTTTGTAAAATGGAACTCGTCTTGGGAAAAACTACATACGGAGATGATTTTAAAATCCAAATGTTATCAGATACTATATTTTTATACTATTAGACCTTTGTATGTGGTCTTCCATAAAAATTAACTCTTATGCAGGTCTTGCCAGTACCAGTTAATAGCCTGGTTTGTCCTTACTGTTAATCTGTAGCGATCAAAAGGGCTTATCTTTATCGATAATCATTCATTCCTGTATCTTTGAGATTCTCCCTGCCTCATAGGCCATTTACTCTTGGTGCCACGAACAGTATGTTTCATTCAGTAGCCTTAAAATCATTGAGACCTGACATGTGTCATTGATGCCATTTTATCTGTGATATGCACTTTACAGCTAATCCAAATGGGAGAAATTGTCATGTCTCCCAGTAGCATTCAACCAAAGCTTCATACTTCACTCTGCTCTGTGTGTGTGTCTGTATATGTGTGTGCGGGTATATGTGTGGAACCATGTAATATTCCTGAGGCCTGGGGTGCGAGCACGTATAAGTGGCAAAATACTGAAAGATCAAAGTGTGCTAACAGAAAAGAAAATGGTGGTCAGTGAGCTTAGATTTGAATCTATCTATTCTGACACACTTTCATTCTGTAAAACGTTCTGTTATCTTCGCTAGCTTGTAAATTGCACCCGCTCTTTTTAATGTCCCCTGTTTCTTTGACAATCTGGTTCAGGGACTTTAACACCGCAGTATTCCTTTTGGTCATTGGTTGCCTTGTGTTGTTTAACTTAAACTAATATATTTATTATGATATTTATTTGCGTTTAAAGAAAAAAAAATGTATTTTGTACTTTATTTATGGAGAAATATTTCAACGTCTGTGAAATACCAATGTGAGAAAAAACAGTAAAAAAGAGAATCTTATATTTTTAATTGCCTACAAAAGGGATAAAATTAATTTCTGAATAAAGAAATGAATTTACTCTGTTCTTTTTCGACTCTAATTTGTTGTGTGAGAAATAGATCCCTTCTCATCCTGCTCACATTATTTATAAATTGCATCTTCACATAATCAGTTTAGTAACATACTCACACAGTACTTTGTAGAGATTTCCAGAACATCTAAGGGTGCAAAATAAGTTCTAGTTTGAACTAGACTTTGCCTTGAATGTGGCATTTCCTAGCATGTATATATATTTTGATGTGTTGATACTATTAGTGGTGTGTTAAACAGTACATGGCTACATGAATAATATTTATTTTCAACCATTTCATAATCAGTGAGTGAGTCATAAATCAGGACAAAATAATGTCGACCTTTGCCAGCGGCATGATTTACAGTATGTCCATAACACCCAGTTGAACATTTCTGCCATGTTATTATTATTAGTTACATTTCGTAACTTTATTTGTCACCTGGGAAAAATCATTGTATTTATATTGTTATTGTTCTTACTTTACATACATGCATACATCTAGACACCTCTCGCCTTCTCTCGCCTGGTCCAATCGGGCCCTGAACCCTCCCATTACCAAGGCCTTACACATATTGGATATTAGGTCCAACCTATTTGGTTCTATTCTAGGTTACATCCACAGAAACAGAGAAAGAACATGCAGAACTCTGAGTCTTTGTCTCTCTCTCTCTTCTGTTTCATGACTTTGTTGTGTATACAGTTCAGATTACAGCATTTGGATCACCTTTAGAAAGGCGGCATGTATACACATTATTGTGCAGCTTTTCAATAGTCAGGTGAAAGACGTAATGCTTTTCCAATTATACTCCGAATAAATATGGACTGAATATCAGGTCCAAAACAACAACAGGTCAAGAGCAGGTTCCCCTCTTCCCCACAACTCTTCTTAAGCTTCCCAAAGGGGGGTGAGTGGGACTGGGACGAATAACCAAAGGGTTTACAAAATGTCCTGGCAGAATGTGTCAATGCAGCAAGGCTTGGGCTTAATGTCAGAGACACCCAAAAAGTCAGTTCTGGGAGAAGAAAAAAATACACCAAGAGCTCAGGAGGAATTAAATCTGCCATTTCTACCAGAAACAAGGCTCTTGCGTAACACCTCGCTGATCCACATTCCTGTTGAACAGAATCCTAGCATCGCAGAATGAAGTTAATCATGAAGTTTTGTGTCTGTACAACCATTTAACCTGTCAACAGTTAAGGGGTTCCACATAATGCTCGCTCGTCACTGGAAATTTCCAGCTGCTGTCATGTCCATCTTCCACCGATTTGATTGATCACCTCCGGTTCCTGAGCCATTACCAACGTTCAGAGCGTACATGATAAGAGCTCTTATGGACAATGGAGATGGGATTGTGAAAGGCACATGAACAAGTTTAGCAGAAGTTCATGAGCCCCTGATGCAATTTCCACTTTATCCTCCCAGTGCGAGCTTGTGTTGAGCAACCCGCAACCACCCCGCGCATACTGTCAAAGCACTTTATTCTGTGAAGCAAGGCTGGCATCTGAAAGGAGAACATCACATGTATCACAGGAATGGTGTCTGAGAAACAGACACTTAATTTAGAGGCCCTTTTGAAAAATCGGGAGGATTGAGTTGCTGCATTAGTCTGAAATGTGTCAGACATTTTATATGAGTTACACATAGAGTTTGCAACACTGCCAAACAATGACTAATCATTGCTGCACATGATAGCAATTCCACAGTTGTGTGAAGTATCTAGATTTTAATATTAAGCAGATGATGATTTGCAGCAGACACCCAAAGTAACATTTTCATGTCTGAACAGTGCAGTTTAATGAATATAACTCTGGAAGATGTGTTAAGAAGGATACCGGCATGGGAAGTGTGTACTTACAATGCGACACTGGGACTGCTTCTTAATAATGTGTATTTTTCTCTCTTGTTCTGTGACATTATGATTATATTATGTTTTTAGACCTCATTGGCCTCAATCCACTTTCCCACAAACTCTAATGTGGTCTGTTTGTGGTGAGAAGATATGCTGGCCCAACCACAGGATTGTGGATTTCTGAAACAAAACAGGCCAATTTCCAGCATCCGAGTTCCAAGGTTATAAGTTCCTCAATAAAATGTGAATAAAACCATTAACTACCTTATCAATAATGTATTACTTTACAACCTTATTTTCCCCGCCCGATCCTTAAGCGTTCATGTCCGCTGTCTCCACATCATTGTTCATGACAGTTACAGTCTCAGCTTGTTGTTCCGTACTTGAAGAGAACAATACATTGATTTTCTTGGTTTTTTTAATCCAACTCCAAGACCTAAACTACGCCCTTAAGTGTTCTTCCACATGTTCTAAACGTCACATGCCATTTGTGTTATGCATGTAGGTTTTCATCTTTTCCCAAATTGTGTCTCTCCATTACATTTTTGTGAATTCTGTGTTTAAAGATTTAAGCACATTTTGTCATGAAGAAAAGTATCTAATCAAATTCAGAAAACATTAAAAGATTGAAAGCAACACAAAACCGCAACATTTTGTATTTAAGTTATTCAATACAACCATATTCAGATAAAATAAAGTTCTTTAAATGCGTTTGTTTGCATCAATTCCCTCAGCTTCTGGATGACTAACCAAACGACCTCGACCCCAAGTTTCCCCTCTACACGTCTTTAGCTCTCACTCTCAAAGATGTGGGGTGTGAACTATGCTCGCTGTCTCCGAGGGCCTCTTTAACGTGTGTGTGTGTGTGTGTGTGTGTGTGTGTGTGTGTGTGTGTGTGTGTGTGTGTGTGTGTGTGTGTGTGTGTGTTTCGCCCTCAGTGAAACGCAGACACGTAAAAGCAGAGGACAGAAGCAGCGTGCTGTAAATAATAAACTAAAACACAGCAGCAAAGTTATTTTCTGCTCAATTAAATGCTGATAAGGTAGGGATAAACCCTGATTTTGAGAAATTGCACTTTTTTTTAAACACACTGGCTAAGTGTGTAGCCTGTCAATGTACTGGATTTGTTGTACTTCTGAAATATTCTTCATTTAAAATATATAAGGGACAAACCCGTTGGGCTTCCTGACAGGGCTGGATTTTAAACTTTCAATAAACCTTGGCTACGGCCCCCACTTTGCATTGTGTCTTGTTCCCCTTTGGACGAATGGCAGGATGTGTTGCTACGGCGATGGACAATGACCACAAAGTGTAAACAGCAAAGACAAAAAGAAGGGATCAGTGTGTGTTCACAAATATTCACTTCCCAGTCGGTTCTATCGCTAAAGTTCACCAAACTCCACAGCTCTTCTATGAAGACACAGTCGAACTACAGTTAGATTCTTTATACTTTTATCAAACTAAACTTCATGTGAAAATCCAACTGAAACTCCTGGCGTCCCAGTTCACGCTCACGTTCTGCAATGTATTCAATGTATTCATGTCACCATTACTCGTCTTTTGTCGATTCTTCTTTCATATCACGTCACCCCTGTTTTTCAACCACCGCAGCAAGTCAGCCTCACGCCACCACCACCTTCGGTGGAACAGTTAATGATCAACCACGAAGCTCTCTTTACCCAAGTCACCTGATCCTGAGCACTGTGCACACAACCACACAAATACACCTTTGAGATAAAGCTCAAGCCTGGGTGGAGATCTATTAAAGTAATTACGTGAAGTCTAAAGGTGAGAAAGAGACCCAGAGATACTGTTGTGGAAAGAGTTGAGCAACAGGCATTCTCGCATGTCCTGGTCTGCTCATGACAA
Organism: Clinocottus analis; assembly: GCF_023055335.1. Lineage (NCBI taxonomy): Eukaryota > Metazoa > Chordata > Actinopteri > Perciformes > Cottidae > Clinocottus > Clinocottus analis. The sequence goes on along the minus strand of NW_027175931.1, from coordinate 9,664,319 downwards.
ACAGCAGAGAGTTTCTTCTGCTGCAAGGTCGGGGTAGGTAGAAGAGAAGTTAACCTTTTAAACTACACCGTGAAATGAGAATGGTTAGAAACAAAGTCTACAGTGAGGGGACGTGCAAGAAGTAGCAGTAAAGAAAAGGTCAAACTTAAGCGTCACAGCATTTTGGAGAAAACATATCTTAAGTGATGAGGAGTGGGAATGTGATTATCAGGTAAAAGGAGAAGTTTCTGTCACCAATCTGCTTCCAAAGTTACTGCTGGTGGATCCAGCTCTGTTGAAACTTCTCAACCCGAAGCAATCAGCAACCAAGGTGTGATAAATCATCCAGAAACAACACGCATGTCATATTCTTTCTTGCCTGTAAAATGTGCTTGTGCTTGTGCGTGCGTGCGCACGAGCCTGTGTAGGTTTCTATGTGTATACTCAAGGCCTATCAGGTTTCAGACTTTATTTATTTATTTTACAGCTCCTAGAAACCTCTCCCTCCCTCCCTCTCGGTCGTTACCTACGGATTAGACATTAGGGTTGAGTAATCTTTCAACCCCAAACCTTCGTCAACCCTTCAGAGAGTGACGGAGTATGTTATGTAACTTCTCCTTTGCCAACTCGGTCATTGGTGAGCGCTGCCTTTTTTTCTTGGAAAAGATAAAAACCTAAGAGGTTAATGCACCTTAAAACACTCAGATCAGGCTTGTTCAGCTTTGCCCCATATACTCCCCCTAAAGCTGTGCAGTTTGGATTGGCCTTCAGCATCATTTAATCAATTGCAATTCATGATCACAATCGCTAAAGAAAAAGCAACAAGCTCAGAAGTTTCTTGTGTTGTTTAACAGCAGTTCACCGACAGCTGATCACCGACATCCAGACTCACCACTACGATTCACATTCACATGCAATCACAAGGGGAAGGGTGGCAAGGTGGGAAAAGTGAATGTAGGACACAGCCTCGACTCCTGTAGTTGTGGACAAAAGTTACATCTGAATAACTGGAGAAAAGAAGGATTTGGGATAGTCTCTCTCAAATAAATACTTTCTTTTATTTTCAAACTAATTGGCTAACTGTCGTCAAGGAAGACCTTCCAATGGCTTGTGGTTGTTTTTAAAGCAAAGATTAAATGCAAAATCCATTTCACCAACTGATACAGGCTCATGTCTTTAAGCATAGCTGAAGCTCTGCTAAACCTTATGAGTACAAACCAAACATGTTGAGTTGCACAATGCAATCTAAAGCCACTGATAAGATGCTGGCAGCCACAAATGAGGAGAATACATGGAATTTGCGTGAGGTTTTTTTTGCAATGCTGTGGTCACGAAGGCCTCAGTGATGCTGTTTGATCAAAAGCCTGCATTTAAACTTCATTAACGCAAGGTGAAACACTGCATTGGATTTTTATTGCCCACTCATTTTGAACACCAGATGCTGATCTCAGTTAGGTGTGTAAAGATGGGGATTCAGTTTTCCCTCCAATATCCAAATTTTTACGAAAAATCTATTATTTGTTTTGCTTATCAAATTTTCTCAATACAGAACATTTAATCAGTGACAAATACAGAGCGACTTGACGATGCTGAGTATCAGCTAATCGACTATGAAAGATGTATGAAAGGCACCTTATCTGCCTCTCTGTATTACAAGTGCACGGACTGAAATGGGTATACAACTTTAATGTTTAAATTGCTTTTTAGGAAGATAGGAGAATGTAGTTGACATGGTACACGGCCCATGGCCGTGCTGTTCGTAGGAACCAACACATTAACCTGCTTATCCTGCCGTGCACCAAAACAAACCCTGACTGCTTAACTACATATTTAAGTATGTGCTAGAAGGCGAGGTGGAGAGACCCATAGACACTAAGAAGAAATAGCAGCGTCAGTAAGTCAGTCTTGGCATGGAAGGAGGAGGAAATATTTTAGTAGTGACATCACAGCAACAGAGTGGAAGTGCTCTCCTTTTATAGTCATGTTCTCTCTCTCTCTCTCTGCCACATTCCTCAGCTACAGAACTCAATCAACTCCTCCTCCTGCCCTCTTTTCCTCCGACTTCACTCTTGCGCCAGCCCAAGTAGTGTGACGCAGGGAACAGAGGGGGGGATGAGAAGGAGGAGGAGGAGGAGGAAGAAGAGGAGGAAGGGCGAGAGGAGTTGGTAAACTCTGCGAGGGAGAAGGCAGAAAAATTCCCTGAACTCCCCCTCCCCTCCTAGCCTTCCTCCTGACCACTTCTCTTTCCTTTCACTGCACTCTCCTCTCTCCACTTTTACTTTCACGAGCCGATGTGAGTTGGCACAGGTGGTAGACCTGAAGGAATTTATGTCAAAGTTCTCCACTTCCGATTCACAAGAGCACCTTTCATTAAGTTTCCAATGCGTCTTGAAAATCCCTGCTACTCCCAGAACTGCCTTAGTGGAGCTTGTCACATTTCAGTACTAAGATAGTAACTTTAATTTAGAGTTTTGTTCACACTTTGACTGAGATTAACAAAGTATTCCATATAGAAATCAGGAGCCATGAAATGCATGTTATATACCGCTATTACTTACATCATACTCTGGTTGCCGTGAGCTTCCCATTTTACAAAACAAGAAGTGAATCTAGAGGACTATGAACTGATCTGAATAGCAGAAACAGCACTCGTGGGTTGTTGCACAAATATTTAAAAAATGAGATAGAGAACTTGGATGGTAGCTTTCTGTAAAGCTAAAGCTGTTACAAAAAAGTTAAATTAAAATCAAGCCTCGTCCAAGCAGTTACAGATTTTTAAACAAAAAAGCCTTCATTGACCGTGAACCCGAGAGCAAGATATGTTCTGTCATTGCCGTGTTTGCTCTACGAGTATGTTTTCTCTTTTCTTTCCTGTCAAACAATAGTCTAGCTTGTGATCGACACTTAAATTTACCGTCTGAATACATTTTGAAAAAACCCTAATCTTGACAAACTCACTGGAGTGAAAGAGACTCTGGCTTGTACATGATTAGGATTCATTTAACTTTAGATCTACTCCACACTTCCCTCCGAGTAATGCCCCCTCCCCACAGGGGTGAAAACATAGCCTCAGTTTGAGGACCCATTGAGGCCCATATCACAAAACCAGAGCAAGTCTAATAGATCAAATGTGTGCGTTATTGCCAGAACTTGTCAGACTTTTACAAACCGTTGTCCTGGTCTGATCAGTTGCATAAGGGTATTGGGCAGAAGAAGAAAGTCCCTTTAGACAGTTTCACATCTGTTTGTCTTATTCAAGTAGATCTTTCACAACTGGCTGGCCCATACATGTTCCCTGCGTACTTCCTGTTCATGCTCACACTCAGTACATGCTTCTCCTTTTAGACTTCACACTTCCTGTTTTTATGTCCTTTTCTTAATATGGTGGGTTATGAAAAAAAAGAAAAAAAAGGTGCACTGCGTCAGGCTGTTTATTAAGAACAGATGTGTGACCAGCATATAAGAAAAACTGCTTTCTGTTAAAGGCTAAATACCCAAAGAGAAGCCTACTTAGGTTTAAAACTGTACAGTATGTCAATCATTTTGCATTCATACCACATGTAGGATGTGACCAAAAGGCTGCATTTGAATTAGCATGATTGTATATTGTTAGATTCAACATTTTTCCCCTGTGAATAAATAGGTTGTACAGATAGGGTGTAGACTAATATTAATAATTAGGACTGGGCAAGTTAATGCGGCAATTCTTTAACAGCGTTAATTACTTGATCATGCGTTTACTGCATTTTCTTTTGCATTGGGAGGGACTTATCACTGCCGCACACAGGTGCTGCACTTTAAATCCCTCCCAGACTGCGTAGTTCAGAACAGGGCGTCTTACAACCCGCGGGATCTCCCCAGTCCGGTCCGCAAGGGGTCAATCAAAAAGGAAGAAAATAAATAAATAAGATGCACGCCATAAATGCATTACAGCGACACTGCTTTTTCTTTAAAGGCGATTATGTACATGCGCACGCTACGCTTAGCCTCACCGACAGGCAGTGTTGACGACTTGCAGACTTGCGCCTAAAAGCACGCATTGTTTTGTAGTTTTTGTTCTCAGCGAGCAGCGGGTGCTGCCACGAGCCGCTCTGCCTCAGAAAGCGCTCATAGGCGGTCAGTCTCACAAACTACGCGTCCAGATTGAACAATAATCGTGCATGCGCAAAGGTCCTGACCCAGCGGTCTGATCCACTATGGCAGAGCACTTAGTATCACTTCTGAATCTTTACTCTTCTTTTAATCAGTTCAATTTGTTCAACTTTGCTCAGCACTCTTAATAATATTATAATAGTGATTGTAATATTTGTAGAGTTTAGTGTATTTTGTCAGTTTGAAATGGATATTTTTAATTGCTGCATTCTTGTTCCTCAGAACCGAGTCTATTATGTCACAGTGTTCAGTCATTATAACCCAGCTTCCTTTCGTCTGAACAACTCATGATTTGCAGGAAACATTTCAAAGTGGTTTAGGTAATAGTTTAGGTCTTGAGGAATTGTACTTGTTTGTGTTCACCCAGAGTTAGAGAACATCATGAATGCCTTACTTATGCATCAGAATTCAGTTTTGGGCTGCAGTAATTGATATTTTAGTATCAACAATGGATCAAAGGACTATGTTTAATATATATAACAGCTCACTCATGGTGACAAAACCACAGATAATTGCTCTAGAGGGAATGTTAGCATTTTATTATTTTGATGTTATGGTCCGTAACTTGACAATCCCACAGCTCTCATCACTGTTCCAGGCGCAGCAAAGATAAACCCACTGTCCGCATTCAGCAGCTATGTTGCAGTTATTCTTCTCAGATGTTGGTGGAGACAAGACCAGAGTTAGAAGAAGAGTGAATGTTAGACTCAAATTGATTACGAAACCAAAAACATGTTGATTTTGTGGATATATCTGTATCTTCTGGAAGTGTCAATAATTAAATGTGAAATATATACTCAACTATTTGCCATATCGACTTTACGAGGGGATAGCATGTCAATTTACTGTTTACAGCCTGTTTCCACTGCCCTTGAGTGGCCAAATAATTAGTTATTGAAGGTTTGTATAGTTATGTTGGCCAGCTTGCTCAGAGCATGTCAATACTATGCCACAAATACAACATATTTTCAGCCCATCACATAATTCAACCCTTTACCGACAGCACAAATAAGAAAGACATGGTGTGCTTGACTCTCGCTGATAAAAAAAAAAAGCTATGATTTACGCCAGTATCATCAGAAACAACAACGACGCTGAGGGAGCACTATTAAAGCTCAGCTGCTTCTTTTCAGTGGAAGTGTTATTTTAGGTAAAGTGTAGTTAGTTTTAAGCTAAACTCAGCAGTGGGCTTGTGGCCGCTGAGCCAATTCATGACACAGCACACACATCTTAGCCTGGAGGACAATAGGCCTCTCTGTGAGGAAGCGCTCACACACATATCCACATATGCACACTGTTTATACAGGTGGGCAGAAAATGAAGTGGCTAGCGAGGTGTGTGTGTTTGTGTGCCTGTGTGTGTGTGTGGTAGGTTTGGTTATTGAAAGGAGAGGAATGGATATGGCGTATGTGTGTTTAGCCTTGGCTTCGCTCCCAAGAATACATACCACAGTGACACTGGCAGTGCAGAGACCAGCAGAATTCCTTATTATGAAAATAAGCATCAGAGAAGCACAGAGGAGAGGAGAGGAAGAAAGGAGGAAGGAAACAAGAGGGAAAGAAACAAGAGGAGAGGAAAGGAAATGAGGGGAGGGCGTGGACGAAGGCAATATAACAGAACTAAATCAGCCATGAATTGACACAATAGCATGAACACTTATACACCAACGCACGTATGTATACGTGACAAAAAAATAATCTCAACTTTTCATGGTCTTCTCTTTATCGGCAGCAAATGGAACTGACTAAGTGTCATCATGTGACTTCAGTGTACATATACAGCATCACACTGAATGTGTCGCCCTTCCATCAAACCCATCTCCCACTGGAATTTCTCCAACACTGACACTATCATAGTCATCAAAAAAGCAGTGGTCAAGAAATTACCGCTCCACGCAAACAAAACATGGTGTACAGCCTCCAACCACATGTCACTCTGAACTGATAGAGCACATTATTGGGAAGTGACACACGTTGGGACATGAATGCGTAGATAGACATGGTCTGACTTTTTGGGAAGTGACTCGTTGCATGAGGCGATGTCGCGGCACTAGCGCCTGTAAAAAAAAAAAAAAAAAGAGGAAGCAGAGATACTGATGACGCAGCCCAGCAAAGAGTTAATGAGCACTGGGAGAAAGAAACTGAGGGTTGCTCATAGAGGTGCTTGTGCTCTCCTCTTTCCTCCCCCTGGAGAATGTTGCCTTGTCTCTGGGACGCACACGCAAGCGTATACCCGTTCATCACCATGACATAATGTTTACATTACTCGAGCGCTTCTGAGGAGACAGAGAATCACATCACCTAGAGACGCTCCCAAACAGCACAAACTGAATGGGTGTGTGTGGTAATGTATGTCATCACCTCCTGACTTTCCAAAACAATAAATTCAATAAATGTAAATATTTCAACAAGTCTTCAAAATGTTGAAGGTTTCTTTGCCAAGCGTGTTATCGTTACAAAGAGGTCTAATGAGCAGCCTTTTGTGCTGTGACTAGCAACTTGGATACAATCATCTTGTATTCATGAGGCTGTAACACTGGTTAACATGTAAATCTGCTCATTTCCACAGGAAGACGTTTCAACTTTGACATTTGAATCATGGTAACATAAATCAGCATAATTTCTTACAATATGAAAAACAACATCCCCAATACCACAAGTAGACCAATACCAAGTAGACTGTTGAACAAAGCACTCCTAAAAACAGTATATTATAAGGAAAGAATCAGTCAAGGATATAACTGATGACTATATATATATATATATATATATATATATATATATATATATATATATATATATATATATATATGATGAAGACTAATTGGTGAGGTTTTTGTTTAAAAGGGCATAACCTAATATGCTGCGACTCCAAAACTGAAACAAACTATCAGAGCCAAAAACAGTGCTGGTGGTGTACAAATGGCTTAGTATACCATCGTCATACGTTTTGGAGATACTTCTAAATTTAATAAATAAATAAAAATATGTGGAACGAGGGTTGAGTCTTCCTTTGTCACATTATACTTCTGCAAAATCCAAGATGAACTGAGAAAGAAAGCTATCACACAGAAATGGCTGCAGAAAAACTCCCCAACCAATGACGACCGGACTGCAGTTGTGAATGACAAAACTAAATTGGCTGTACTACAGACTCCACAGTGAAATGGATATAATGTGTAAATATTGGAAAGCAATTACAGATCCTGTGTGTTTATACCTCAAAAGAGAAAATTTGGTTCTTGCAAGTAACAATGTACGGAATACTAGAAAATGTGCTAAAGTTTGATACGGGTCAAACTTCTCATCTCACAAAATACTTCAGAGAAACGTGTGAATATTGCACAAGAAGATTTGGTCTACAAACTAAATTCTAGCATTGCCATGAGGCACAGTTAACAGATATGCTGGCTAGTACAAAACACGGAAACTTCTGGGGAAAGATGTCACAGGCACTTCCCATAACACGCAGAAACCTGCACACTATAATGACACAAACGCACACACCCAGGAATACAAATGCAGATTCAGCAAAATACATCTTCAACTTTTATAATAAGTAACAGAGAGGTAAGACAAGGTCGCCTCCACTACCACACATGAGCACAAGAGAGAGAAGTATGTGGAAGAGGTAATTTGATATAGGACTCCAGGATCATCAATATCCCTCTGATCAGACACACAGATCAATATTGTGAGCCGTTGCGTGGATACAGTCGGATGAGCGCAGTGGGAGAATATACAGACTCAGAATCATTCTTAGGAGCACATTTAGTGACATGGAGACACATGCTAGTGCTCACATCCACACATCAGCATTACTATACGACTCAGGTTGAAGGAGGATTCTTCACTCACACACACTCCATGGCTATTCTGTATAAACTATGTCGCGTCACACAGAGTGTAAACCAGTGGCGGGCCGTCAGGGCCTTGTAAGCTTTTAAAGGCCTAAACAGAACCACAAAGTTAAAGCTATTTTTTACTTTTAAATTATATATATATATATATATATATATATATATATATATATATATATATATATATATATATATATATATATATATATAGGATTTACTCATGACCACTTTTCTACAGAGGTTTATGTGCAGATGGTGAGTCAAATGTTGATTATTGATGATTTACTTTTACAGTCATATTTAATCATAAACTAGTCACAGTGCTGTTGTTGCTGCTGCACCTGGGGGGGCTGGTGCTTCTAACCAAGGCCTCTACCCGCGGCCTCTCTTTGGCGCGGGCAGAGGTTGTCACCGGTGCAGCTGTGCTGCAACGTCATGTCTGTGCACTGTGCAGGGTCAGTGTGGCAGTATAGCTGATAGATTTGGACAATTTGCATTTTTGTTGACCCGACGGGTTGTGCTCTCCCCTTGCTGTGCTGCCCCTCGTCGGGTGCATTTCCTCCACTGTACCTCCACCGCGACCGGCTCTAGGCCGGCTTGGAAAGGCACGGGCCGAAGGTGGCAGGCCGGCTCCGGTGAGCGCAGCGATGTCGGCAACCCACCCGTCTTGAAACACGGACAAAGGTGTCGAACGCATGTGCGAGTCAGAGGGTCTCTGAAACCCCGTTGGGCAATCAAAGCTGGGGCTGGCGCTGGCACACTCACCTTGCTCACGCCGTCTCCTATTTTTTTCTTGTTATGTGGGGTGGCTCCGCAGGTCGGCCCCCTCACCCTGTATGCTTGTGGGGGAGCTGAGTGGCGGAGCGTATGAACGCCAGTGTGTCGGTCTGTGACAGTAACTCCAGGGTCCGCCCGCGATGTGGACAATATGGCACTCATTGAAGGCCCAAGGTCTAAAACCACGGCCTGCCACTGGTGTAAACACAAAGCTCTCAAAGTTGAAAATGAAAGTGGCTCGGGTCAAAACCATGAAAAGTACATGTGCACACAACTATACATTCATAAACATACGAGCCATTAGGACTCATGGCAGTCTTACCACATGAGCCTCACACAGATATAAACAATGCCATATAAGATATGTATATGTCTTGCTAGCTTTAAAGCAAGGCTGTGAGGTGAACACATCAGTTACAGTATATTACAAACACATAGAATATTGTTAATCCATATGTTTATACATTTGCTACTGAGTCCCCTTTTTAGAAGCAGAAGAGCAGTTAAAGAACCATTGTTTGGACTGCACAAGGAAGCTCATTATCTGTGCACACATTTCTGTGCAACAGGAACATCCAGTGTGTGACACAGAACACTGTCAAAAGGAAATATTTGTGCTCCTGTTTTACTTGATTCTGTTTACTTTGAGTTGAGATATGTTTTTGTTAGTTGAAAAAAATAAATGTTGGCCTTTTGGTTGCAGCACACACTTCTGAACAACAGTCTGTCATCACATGTAGTCAAATAAGGAACGTGCATACTCATCATCTCATAATCATCTCCCTCTAATAACCAAAGAATCTAACCGGAATAAATCGTCACAAAGATTACAAATGTGATGATGTCATACACGTTCCACGTCTTCAGCAGCCTTGACAAAAAAAACAATGGTCAAATATGTTGGGGATTTTTTGCACACAAGCTATGTCAGACACTGCAGAATAGCAGATACGTTGTTTTGTCTGTGTGTTCCTCTTTAACCAGCTTCAATAAATAAATATACATGTGTGGCTCCTTATGACGCTCGTTCTGCATTTGGCTGCACTTCAGTGTGCAAACACCTGACATCACTAGTCTGCACTCTTTATACATTAGTAATCTTGTTCCTCTATCAACCTGAGGCAGTTACGAAAAAAAAAATCCCTTTCTGAGATTTTAAATAGATTTATACCAATTGGCTCCAATTATTGGACCTGATTAGGAGTTTATTTCAAGTTTTGGGCTGGATTTTTCTCATAATCTCCATTGTGAAAACACCAGGACAAACTTTAAACATCTATTTACAGTTAGAATATTTTAAAAGCACACGGCCCACTCACAAACACGTCTATTGTTTCTTGAATTAAAAAGAAATTCTCAAAACAATTAAACTATCCATCAGCACATGTATTGCCTCTCCCTCTTCTTGCCGTCCTCTCCTCTCTGCTTCCCCGTATCTCTTCTCCACTCTCTGCTTCTGGCTCAACATCTTCCTCCAAATAAATTAAGACATCAACACTCCATTTTCCCTCGAATCAAAATGATCACAGACAGTAAAACTGGAGATAGAGATAAATTATATTTCGGTAGAAAACTCTGATTACATTTCTTTTTGACGTTTCCTGAATGATCTACTCTTTTAAGGTTTTACTGTTCCTTCTGGTCACACATGAGGCAAACAGATAAACAAAATCGCTATTATTGCAACAAAGATTTAGCTGTTTGTTTTGGGTTCAAGAGGATCTCCAGGAACTGTTGCCTGCGCCCCACACACACACACACACACACACACACACACACACACACACACACACACACACACACACACACACACACACACACACACACACACACACACACACACACACACACTTACTTTCTCTAGGCTGGATTTGTGTCTCCTAAATTGAAATTGTTTCATGTGAAAAGTATGCAGACATTAAAAAAAAAAAATCATACTCATATACCGCCTAAGGTAAAAGATGCAGATGTTTCTCATTTCTTTTTACAGAAAACAGTATTAACCAAATTAATATAACCCACTCAGTGAAATTCACAGAACTAGTTGGAAATAGTGCAACAGTGCCCCTCACTGGTGCTTCAGACATACAGAAGAATTGTAAATGATAATATGGTGTTTCGCATACACGTCTATGTCATTAAATCCATTTTACTGCACATTATCTCACCTCACCCATCGCAGTTTTAATATGAAATGTGTCATGTTCTTTGGCCAATTCAAGCCATAACTTGAAAAGTCAGATGTGTCACTGTATTGTTGTTTAACAATCGGTCACAAAATGATGGCTATATGTCCTTTACCAAAAATAAAAGAAAAAAAGTCAAAGTGGAGATGAAGCACTTTAGAATTTAAATGTAGAGTGTTGTGTGAACACAAGAAATATAAAATAAAAGTCAAAGTATTGCTACTTTAAAGACATTTAACTCACGCAAAAGAAAAGTATGCTACTTGTACTTTCATCAGTGAATGTTAATGTAAAGAATAAATGTTAATGTCTAAATTAAATTACATTCAGCTAAATATCAAGCCAACATCCTCACACCACTTATTGGAAGTCCAAATCATCAGCATAGATAGCTCATTGCTCATAAACAGCACTTTGTAGCCTGTGCATGTCCACACAGCTGATTGTCTATCATCAATAGGCCCATAGCCTTCATAGCCTTCCTAGAATTAACCAGAATCCAATAATCAGGCTACAGAACATAAATAGCGTGCCACCTTGACACCAGAACCATCACAAGGCATAAGTAATAAGTAACAGGCACACAGGCCTACATTGGTGTGCAGGTTGTTGATGTCCTTCTCTGCACACTGAGTTACAGCCACAACATAATTAGTGTGTTGCTAAGTCTTGTCGTCCTCAAATTTGGCAAACATCTGGTGTTGAATGAGTCTCTGCACATCAGTGAGTTATTATCAACAGCACCAGAAAGGCTCTGCACACCTCACCGGAAGCAGAGGAGAAAAGCACGCGGAGAGAGTCACCGGAAGCCTTTCAGCATTAGCATAGCAGCGTCCAGCATGCACCTGTCCGCCCCGCTTCATCGGAGGCGTGTGTTTCTCATTGGTCACTGCGCACCTGGCCAGGTGGCGCATGATTAGCTTCTGACGAGGCGACCCTGTTGTTTAGCTAGCCGAGGTACACTAATGCTTACCACTCGTATTACAATGATCGTTTATTTCAGGTGTTCGTGAATTTAATTTTTGAAAATAATATGAGCGTATCAATGTACTTGTTCAATCTGGAGCTCTGTCCTCCTGCAAACCGAAGACACTGGTCAGGGCTCTTTGTTCCGGGTGCGATCTGAAATATAGCAAAGTAGCCTGTTAAGTGTTGTCATGTAAATAGCCTATCTGTCAAACGTCAAAGTTAGACATATGTTTTGAAATACACAAAGTAGATCACACACTCACTCACTCACTTACTCACTCAGTCACTCACTCACTCAGTCACTCACTAACAAAACGACATTGCCTCTGCACCACTTCAAAATAACACAGTTGAGTCCGACCCCGTATAATCGATGAGTGGTCGTGGGACAGATTTGTAATCAAACTTCAATCCACAAGGGGGCAGTAGAACAAAGCAAATGCCAACATGAGCGCGCCAGTAAAGTAAAACTATTTATACATGCACCCTGCTTTGTGCGTGGAGACACAATGTCTGTTGAAACAGAACTTCTTCTTTTTTCCAAAACGTTGGATACACACCATACAGTCAAAAATATCAATGGAAAGAAAGGCATGCAGACAGTATGTGTACAGCACCTTTCAACAACAGGGCAATCCAAAAATACATGACAGGAGTAAACCAAAACAGATTAAACAGTAAAATGAGAATTACAGTGCAGGCAGCTAAAGTGAAATGCAAGACATGAACATCAATAAAATATGATAAGAACTATCATTGTGAGTTCCTTTCACTGGAAGTGAGGAGGCCAGCCTAAACTATTATAACATCCACAGAGCAAAAGCACAAAGATATGGGGTCAGTGTCCATATATTTCTGGCCATATAGTGTACCCTATTGTGTCTGATGTAGGACCCCCAGATTCATTGCCACTTTTCTTCTAAACAAATGATTCAAATGAAGCCATCTGAACTCTCGTCCATCAATCTCTCACGCTTTCCACCCTAAGTCATTGTCTCCTTTTCCATTGCTATGCCCTCTGTAGACATTTGTCACTTTTATCTTGTTTGTAAAAACCTTTATGTACTCCTCTCTCGCTCTCCTTCTCTCTCGCTTTCTAATTGAATCCACAGGAGTGAATTCTGGTGGGCAGAAGTGGGAGGAGGTGATGTCAGAGGTCAAAGGTCGTGGGATGACCTCTGCCCTGTGAGTAGAACCCTACTGTGTTGCGTACCTGGATGTGTGTGCTTGTGTGCATTAAGCAAAAACAAGAGTCATAACTGTTTTGTATGTATGCATAACTAAACAATATCATGCAGTCAGTCTGGTGTCTATTCTTGACAAAGCTGTTACGCCTTTTATGTTAAAGGATTGATAAAATGCACTTTATTTCTCTTGGCAGTCTTGCTTATTAATAGTCAAAGCTGTCTTTTCTATGTTGGATTATTTTACAGACAATAATAGTTTTAAGAGATTTGATTTTAGCCTATCAACAAGAAACAGTATAATTTGTAGAGCATGGCATCACAAGATAGATGCTAACATTAGAAGACAATGTGTTGTTGTTTTGCAATGGATTCCATCACACATCCACATTAATATATTTTCATTTAAAACAGGGTTTTCACAAAAGATATGCAATTTCAAATGGGAAACTAGTAGAGTGGAAATAGCGTAATCCTTAGTTGGGGGCAGCAATTGGAGATTTGCTAAAATTTCTCTGTGAAGGAAACTCCTCCCAAATCCTCAACTCTCTCTGTGACTTCCAATTGCTCCCTGTAAGCACAAACACACACACACACAAATGCACACACAAATGGGGCAAAGGGAGAGGGGAGGGAGGGCGACACTGTGAAAGAAGGAAGATGGTGAGGAGGGGGGTAGCAGATGTTCATCAGGTCTGCAGATCCCTCCCCCTCCTTAATATTTCAATGGCAGTAGTAGCCTCTTATCTGAAGAAGCCTGTGAGAGGCTGTAGAGGAATGACTTCACTTAATCATGAGGGTTTCAAAAGGCTGAGTGTGCGTGTGTGTGTGTGTGTGTGTGTGTGTGTGTGTGTTTCTAACAGACACAAAACAAATGGTGTTACAATACATTTGTTTCACAAGTTTTCTACAGATTCAGACGCACATACACACACACACACACACACACACACACACACACACGCACACACACACACACGCACACAAACACATACTTATAGTTATGATTATGGGTTAGCTTTCGTACCCTGCATACTTACCCCTCAGTCCTTTTCTGATATATTATATTATGCATAGCTCTCATACATCTACTTTTGTTAGTAGAAACACACTGCAATGTAATTTTATGAGGAGTTTGCTCAAATAGTTCATCCATTACTTTATTGTATCATCCCATGTCTTCAAAAAACATCAGCGGCATCCTGCAGTCAGTCGTTTTAAAGGGCAACCCCCCGGTGCAACGTCACCTCTGTAAGTCTCTTCTAATATCAAGCAGATGTTGAAACAGCAAACAGTGTCCCAATGACTTGGCTAAATATTTCACAACAGTAAAGCAAAGGGCATGTGTCCCATGACACATCTTTATGCATCTGGTTGATTCATCCCAAATCTGTAAATAAACATGATTGCAGAAACCACCTCTTTCCTTCCCAATGCCTTTCTCTCATTTCCTGTTTCCTTGTTTCTTCGAAATAGCCCCCAGTCTTGCCCCATCCCTCTCCTCACCCCCATCTCTTTCCTTCTAACAAGACTTTCTATGCACCCAATCACAGTCCTCAGTATGCATATGTGTGTGTGTTTGTGTGTGTGTGTGTGTGTGTGTGTGTGTGTGTGTGTCTGGGGGAGAGTGAGTGAGGGGGGTAGCATAGCATCGCAGAGGCCGGGCTATTAGTTTGTTAGTTGGTCCTGCAGCTTATTGAGCTCATTGTGCTCCAAAGGCCCTCTAGCCCAGCTGGACTCAACAAGAAGCAAGAACTCTCTTTCACATGTCTCCCCCTCCCCCCTATCCTCCAGAACACTCCCTTTCTCTCTCTACTCCCCAGTAATCTCCAACTTACCCAAGAGGGTTTTGTTTATCAAACGTAAACTGTACTGACCAAATAGTTTGATTATAGGTAACCCGTGTTTACTTAACCAAATTAATAGAAGGACCGGTTTACCCTCAAGTCACTCGTGTTGTTGACATTGTGTTAATGGCTTGTTGTTCACAGTGGTGGTCTTCATCTCAGGTTAAAAAACAAACACACAGAACAAACCTCTTAAGACAATGAATTAAACAGGGCAGCGTCTCACGTCTGGAATAGCACCCAAAGGACAGTCGCCATGTAATTAGGCCTTGATTACACTTGGCATTATTTGCACCTCGGGTGAAAGCAAGCAGCTTTGTATACAGGAGGAAACACGGCCAAAAAAGAAGACTGGGATCTTGGTTTACCCGTCCACATATGTCCCAGTGACCTGGTGGTTAACATGGAGTTCATAGTTCTTTTTCCAGACGGAGCCCTTTACTGCATGTCATCCCTCTCTGCCTCTCTTATTTCTTGCCACCTCTCTAATGACCTTTTAAGATTAAAATACAGTCCTGACTGCATTGAAGTTTGTAGTGTGCATATTCTACAATAACAACAACGAAAAAACTGATGCTTTGCCAAAATAAAAAATACTGCAGAATAAAATTTAACTTATTTTCTATTTGAATTTGTAACACACTGCACGTCTGAGCCACTGCAATGCTGAAACGATTACGATACTTAATGATGAATTTAGATGTGAATGAGGAAGTGAAATCTAATGACAAAAGGCCACTCACATTTAGGATGCTACAGTCCATTTTAATTGGATCTCCACACAATCGGATGTATCTGGACAATACTGCAGCTGAACTTTACGTGATGAAGCTGAGGTGATGGTTTCAGAGGCATACATGAGAAATTAGTACACATTTTCATTAAGAAGATATAGCTTTTTGGCCATTATGATGGTGACAGCAGAGTTTGACAGGACAGAAAAGAGAAAAGATGTGCAAAGAAGACCCGCTGAAAGATTAACTTGGTATGTAATGTTCCCTAGGCACAAGATGGCTGAACACCTTTTGAACCCCTTTAGTTGCATATATGTGAGGAAGGACACCAATTCAGCTTCAGAAATCACATCAAAACACAGCTGGCTGAGGCAATCTTAAGGCTGTAAAAAGCAGACCAATGGGCTTACCATTACATCATCACAGCGCTCGGGGGATGAGTGGGTCGAGACCCTCTGTTAAACACACACAAGCATGTATACACACAAACACATTTAATGGTGACCACTTGGCTGGACCAAAACAAAGCTTTTCGGCAAGCTTTGTTCTCAGCTGAACTCATCTTTCTAAAGGGACTCAGAGCTATATCCTGCTTTCACGAACGTTCATACTTTAATAGCATGTTACAACTTTGATGTAGTGTATACCTTTTTTTTCTTCCAATTTCTGAGTTTTTTTTGTATTTTCTGCTCTCATGAGGACTGTACATTTTTTCAGACAACAAACATATAACAATATGCCCCTCCTCAAAGTGAACATTGTCATTTTTTTTTTATTCTTACTGTACGTACTCACCCCCATTTAGTTGAAGCAGTGCTCCAGAGGGAATCAAACCCACCACAGACACTGGAAGCACTGAACTGCACAGAGCATACTGAAAGTAGTTTCTTTTCCCTGTAGCAACAGCCAACTCATCAGGCTACTGGGCATACTGTCCTAATCCTTTTTATGATCCCAGAGGTGTGACACTGTCACTCCTGACAGACCTGTGTGGGTGTGTGTTTGTTCTTGAAATTTTATCGTTGTGAGGACCAATGTCTTACGTGAGGTGGACGGAGAATGGGGCCTTTTTCTGTCAGAGCTTACCATGACAATTTCTCCAGGCTATAGGTTTTAGGGTTATGCATGTGATTAGTTTTGGGGAAATACATTTTAGTGTGTGTGTGTGTGTGTGTGTGTGTGTGTGTGTGTGTGTGTGTGTGTGTGTGTGTCTGTGTTTAAGTGTTTGAGTAGTACTATCAGATATGCTCAAGGCTCTGCGGTGGAATTTTTCACACATCTACCTTTACCTTTGAAATCAAAGACTTCCATCCTCCTCTTCCCTCTCATGGGGCTCAGCTGTCTCCACACAGTCTTTTTCAACCATGTGTTCACAACTTTTGAACCTCGTGGCTGCCCTTTTCTTTTGCTGTTTGTCTTCTTTCTATCTCTTCAGCCCTCCCTCCCCCTTTGTATTATAACTTTTCTTCACTTAGTTTTGGCTACTTGTGAGCCTTATCTGTCTCTTCTGATTAAAACCATATGTCTGAAATGGCTTAAAACTAATACGAATGCATACTTAAAAACATAAATAAACAATATATCTTCATATTTAGGCAATTAAAAATCGATCGGATTATATAACGACGTTTTTCGAGCAGTCCCTATCGCGGACAGTTGTGTGTTTGATGAAAACAACTGTCGCTGACTCGCAGGGCGGGGGAGTGGCTAACAGCAATGTTAGGTTTTAAATCCACACGTGGTCTGGGTCTTGGGCTTGTTTAGCACAGCGTACACAACCAGAAACTTCTGAGCGACTCATGCCAGCGAGTTACCCACGTCTCTCACTCACTGCGGGGGCAGACCAGAGATCGGACGAAACTTTTTTTTTAAAATTTTTGACGACTCAGCCAAATGCCGTCTTTTCCCCGCAACCAGTTTTCCGACCTGGAAGAGATGATGTGCCAGGTAAAAAGAGAAAAGGGCGAAGCGCAAAAAAAGTTGAGCGGGGAGCAGACAAAAAAAGTTGACTAGGTCATGGGGTGTTAACGTTAGCTAAACGGCTACACCGCTAACTTTACACGCCGTTAGCTCTCCTTGTCGTTTTAAAGTGTCGTCGCTGCTGCGGCGGTTGCGTACCAACCGTTTGCGGTTTACCAGCGGTTTTTATTAGTATGTTGTACTTGTGTGCTCACGTGACATGGTTAAAGCTAACGTTAGCTTTTACCGCTGGTCACAGAAGGGTTACAACTTTACTGGAGGACGACGCCGACCCGTAGAGCCAGTTGGTCCACCACCTAACTGATAATAGCGTCAACGTTATGCTCAAAACAACAATACGTCCTCGCTTAAAGTTGTCAATCTGCGTTGAACATGGGCATTTGCTTGTAAGAATGCTAGTAAGTAGAAGCAAGCTGCGTAACAAACTATGTTAATACTATATTTTCGGACCGACTGCACGAGGGTTTTACTGTAACTTTCCTCCATGCGCTGTGGAGCAGTATCCTGCAACTCGTTAAATGATATCCTGCCCGTACAATTTTCATCATAGTAGAAGATGCACGGGTTTATATGATGCCATATCAAACACAGTTTTTAGGGTCACGTTAATGTGCATAAATAGAGGAAGAAAATAGGATTTTGTTCATGCTTTCGTAAATGTAGCCTATTACGTACTGTACAAATACCGTGGACTTGCTGTATCCCAATGCTCAAATGTCAGCATTGGAATTGTTATTTAATTAATTTGTTTGGGCCTAAATATAAATGGGAGTCTGATAATCTGCCATATAGGTCATCCATGGCTACATGTGTATGCCTGCTTCAGTTCTGTAGCTGCTTAATGTAAGACAATGGAGGGACTTTGTTAGAGACAAAGTCAAGATGGACCGATCATAATGGAATCTAAAAGAAGGCAAGTCACATTAGAAGTATTACTAAGTGAAGTCCCATGCAAATAACTTTGTAGAGTCTGTATTGCATGGCAATAAAGCACAAAATTGTTAAAAGTTCATAGGACAAAAGTAAATGCATTACAAAGTTTATTGTTTCATTAAAGGTGTTGTGAGTATTTTATACCCATCATCCATAATTTTGTTTTGCCAGACATAAATAATCCCTGCAATGGACAAATCAAACTGAGAATGGTATCAGGAGATTTATTTTAAGCATAAAAAAAGTTTACTATATTGCTTGTACAAATCTACAAACCTAATGTATCTGTACATATGTTGAGTAATAATTGAGCAAGTCTAGAAGAAAGAAAAACAAAAAATGTCCTCATGCGTGTCAACAGATGTCAGTGTATAGAAATGTACAATCATTGATTGACAAACAATCCGGTCACGGGGATTGAACAACTAATTACTCTATATTGATGGTAAAATATATCTGCTTATGTTGTTTTGTCTGTTTTTTTATACAGCAGTTACTGAATCTTGACTTGAGGGAGCAGAACCGATCACCACCATCCCACAGTGACGCTATGAGAACACCAGGTTGCATCGGTCAGCCATGTAGCAACACATCGTTTTCCCTATCTCTCTCCTGCCTCCCCACCGATCCTTCAGACGGTGTATTTATGACCAGCAGCCAATGGGGGCAGCAGCAGCACCCAGAAAGCCCTGTGCCCGCCCAGCTCATTAATTCCGCCGAGTGGGGAAAGTCGGGCTTCCTCGCCCAGCGCTCCATCAGCATGGTGGAGACCAGCAGCACCACAGCAGCAAGTCTTGGCTGGCCAGGGACTGACATGATTCACGC
The DNA here is from genome assembly GCF_023055335.1 of Clinocottus analis. NCBI lineage: Eukaryota > Metazoa > Chordata > Actinopteri > Perciformes > Cottidae > Clinocottus > Clinocottus analis. Next base: position 9,644,894 of record NW_027175931.1, on the reverse strand, counting down.
CCACGGTGACATCAGCCCCACTGGACTGAACACGAGCTCCTCTTCCTCCTCGTCTGTTTCGTCCTCCTCATCTCGCTATAAGACTGAACTGTGTCGATCTTTCACTGAGAGCGGCCTGTGCAAGTATGGTGGCAAGTGCCAGTTCGCCCACGGGATGGATGAGCTGCGGGATCTTAACAGACATCCAAGATACAAAACTGAGCCGTGTCGTACGTTTCACACCATCGGCTTCTGCCCCTACGGGATCCGCTGCCACTTTGTCCACAACAACGAGGAGGAAATTAAACATGCCCTCTCTCGTTCCTCCTCCTCCTCTTCCTCAAGCATTCCCCAGCAGCCACCTTCGTCTTTCCGCTCGCACAGACCTCCTCTTGTCAGACAGAGCTTCAGCTTTGCTGGGTTTCCCTCTGCTCCCCAGCAAGGCCTTCAGCCTGCCCTTCCTGTTCACCCTCTTGTCACTGCTTCTTTCACTCGCGCTCCATCGGCCTATCCTCCTTCCTGTGCTGACATTACTGACCTCCTTTCTCATGCCTTCCTGGAGATGGACTCTGCCTTTGAGGCCTCCCCTGTCCACCAGTACCAGCCCCCCATGGGCCAGGCCACCTCAGCGGACCCCCGGTCTCCATTCCTGCCTTCTCCAGACTCCGGCTGTTCTCCAAGTGGGCTGTCTCCGACTGCCTCCCCTTCTCTGGGGCAGAGTCCCAATGCTGCCGAGATCTTTCCAGGGCCACTGGGTGCACGGTCCCTGTCCTCCACCTCTCTGTCAGACCAGGACCAGGATGGAAGCAGCTCTGCTAGCTCACTCAGTGGCTCTGAATCCTGCGGAGGCATTAATGACGTAAATGGGCGACGTCTGGCTGTATTCAGTCAGCTCTCTGTTCCCGAGGATGGTACAGAGTTGTGCCTTTAGGCTTCAGTGTGCCGTGAACACAAACATAATACATTTATATATTTACATATTCAGACACAAACGTGCAGACCCGTGATGGTCAACATAATATATACAGTACACGCGTATATCCACATTCAAGCGCTCACACAATACTCACACACTAAAACCTTACACACACACACACACACACACATACACACACACTCTGCACTGACACCTCAGACATTCTTTACTCCTGTGTGGCATCAAAGGAAAACAAAGACTTATTGAATAAATCAGAAAGCACAGAGATATTCGCTTATTCGATTTATGTAGTTTAAAATTCACTTTTGCATGCATAAGTGACAGTGAAGAACCTGAAATGTGTGTTGCCACCAAAACAGTATAAATCAAGACAGAAGTAGCACTGGAGGTGATTGATACTTAACCAAAATTGTATGTTAATTAAGATGGCAAATGGCGACAAAGATATTGTAAGCACAGTGTGATTAGCCACATTGCCGCCTGTTCGTGAGTTCAACCACACGTTTATATAACCGTTTTACCAACTTCTGAGCGATCAAAAAAAAAAATGTGATGAAGCCAAAGACATCTTTGTAGCTCAAACGTTTAGATTATGGTAGCACAAACACACCATGATAAGTGGACACAGAATTGTTGAAACTGTTTTTTTTTCCCGTCATGATTACAGTCTGAGGTTATGTTTTGGATCACTGGCCTCGAACCCGAATGTTACGTTTTTAAACAATGGACGTGCCTGTTGCGTTATTTACCAGGTCATGTGTTGAAACAGTATTTTCTGGTTTGTTAGGAGAGCTGTGTGGATGGGTTGCAGGTCTCTTTATTTAGTCAAATAAGCTAGAGTTCAAGTCTCATTGTTAAGATGAGGTTCATTTTTGTCTTGTGCATTATTTATAAACTGCCACCAGTACAATGTCAAATGACCTAATATGACCCACCTTATTGGGGGAGGAAGGGGATGCAGTTTGAGCTTAAGTGGGCTCATTCCCATGTCCATGACATGTCATTGACTGCATGACTGCCAACTGGTAAAGCAGGGCATGGGTATTTGTTTGGCTTTGATATGTGAAATGGGCCAGCCCAAAAATTGATGAATATTGTGAGTGAAAGAAGGATGGAAAAACAAAACCAATGAGATGCCATCCCATTACACATTATTCTACATCTTATTTTGGGTGACCTGATATGATCTGAAAATGGCTTTAGCTGCAAGACACTTGGCATAGAAGGAAATTTGAATCAAGTCATGTGAATCTTTCATGTCCTGTTTTACCTACGACATTGTTTTCTAAATACTTTGTGGTGCTAAAATGTATTTTAGATGATCTTAAACAACATTCCCAGGAGCGTTTATTCCCTCCTTTTGTCCAAAGGCAGCACTGGTGTTAAATATCCGATAAATATGCATGTTTTTCATGACCCAGCACACTCATATTTCATCTCTCCGTCAATATTAATTCTTCTGTTATGGCTTTGTACTGTTAAGAATGTCTAGCGTTCCCGGTCACATGGATGTGAACTGTGTGTCCGGGTCTGTTGCCTTACTGAGCTAGATCCAGCATTCTCTAGGGTTAGGGTATGTATGCTTACTGTTATAGAAATGTTTCTCGTGTGTTTATGATGTAGTTTATGATGTAGGTTAGAAGAGCAGACACTGTGCTGTTCCTGGTCTATTTAAAATCACCTTTTCATCAACATGTTTGAGGCCTGTTTAGTGCTAAAGGTGCTCTTTAGTAAATTAATTTCTTTAATTTATTTTAACATATTTATAGAGGACTTTGAGTTGGTGATGCTTGTATCAAGTTTAATATATTTGGTTTCTCTTTTCCTTTTTTGCTATTTTGTACTGGAAATAAAGTTTTTTTTGTGACTTTTTTTTTTAACTAACTTTTGGTTTTGTTTTCTTTAATCAGCTTCTTGGGGTTACACTTAACCTGCTTTACAAGTAGAATATATCTAAATAGTCTTGTGTGGGACTTCCGCTCAGAGCCCTCAACTTAAGGTGCTCATGCAACACTGCAGAGGTTACAAGACTCTTACTTTCTGCCCAGTCGCTTGTATTGTATGCTGGCTGTAGTATGTGTGCAACAGTGTTCGCACGTGTGAACAAGGAAGGAAGGAAGCCTACAGGAAACCAGTGAACTGTCAGTTATGATGTTTATTGTAGATCATATTTCCCTGTTACTGTATACATATGCAATATAAAAAGTAAGAATTATTTTCTCTGCTGATTATATTTTAGTTTAGACTGACTGACTGTTAAGCCGGTGATTTTTATTTTATATTTTTTGGGACATTAACCTGGATGATCAGGACATTTTTATGTAGAATTTAGTTTGTCTGAAATCTCCACCAAAATCAGCACATACATAGTTTTTACTGACAAGGAATCATGAAAGAATGGTTGCTTTATGCTGTGGAAAAATACAATATACTCCTTGAGTGTGGTTTTTGGATTAAAGGTTATTACACAGTTCCTTCGGATCCACGAGCATGTCCAATCAAAAACTAGAAACTGTTGCAGTCCTCCACAAATTACACTACAAATAAAATGCAACAGGTCTGCCATGTTCCCAGATGAAATTGTGTGAACTGGAAATTAAATACAGCAAATATTAATGTCATGTTCTAACTTGTGTTGCTGATTGATCCATACAAGTATAATTCAGGGCTATTTTTCTAACTGCACTGGATAAAAGAAGTAAAATAGTATAAATGCATTGATGCAAGGTTAGCTAGAATAGTTAACCAGTCTGCTGTATGATAGCAAGACATTGGTGTGTGTGTGTGTGTAGTCATGCCATTAAGATATCATGTGGAGATAAGAAGTCTTTTGTTCAAGGTTTAATCTGACCAATCCCACCCATGTCCCTTCTCCATCACTGCCTCCTCTGAATCCATCCTTCCTCCCTCACTTTGTTCCTCTCCTTTCTATCAATGACATCCTCTCAACACTTTCCTGCTCTCTGCGTATACTTTAATCTGCTGTTGCTATGGTGAGCAACACAAGTGTGTAGAGGCGTACGGAGGGTGAAACACAAAGCTAAATTAGCCCAGGAAAACAGCCATGTATAGAAAAAACAAGTTGTGGTCTAAAATTACCTCAATTAAATTAAGTGTTCAACTAGTGTCTACATCAAGACAATAACGTATTTCATCATCATCATCATACAAAAATGTATCATGATGGTAAGATTTCTATTTTTCCGCCATGATGCACAACGCATATTGATGCACATGCATGGTCGACCCTCCAGAAATCTCTTTTATGCACACAAGAGCTGTCCCTGTTAACATGAGATGGGCTGGCTGTCTTGGAGTGATTAGTGGCTGTGAATGGGGTTAAAGGCATGTGTGTGCTTGTATGGTTTCTGTGTGTGTGTGTGTGCTGGATTGTGTTGGATAGACATTCTCCCACACTCTTGCCCTGTGGGACATATAGGCAGGCAGATGGCTGTATTCAGGTCCACCACAGGTCAACATATGGCCCCCAGAGACAGACTTTGTTTGTGTGTGTGTGAGAGACAGAGAATCTCCCTCTTAGGCTGATATGCATGGGTGAAGGAAGTTGAATGAGCAGAAATTGGGATAATAGTAGGGTAATAGTTGGAGGCCGGCATGAAATAAAGTGTAAGACAAAGAAGTGATGGGACAATTTGAGAGGATGAAGGCAACCTGTGAGATCATACAAGTTTTTTTACAACAAAAAACATACACGCTGATAAAATATAAAAGATGTGGGAAAAACTGGTCAGTATTGGTCATACGTCAAGGCTTTAGTAATAAAATGCTACAAAACATGACTCATTTTTTGGCTAAATGCCTACTTTTTACTGATCAGCAAACTACAAATTACAAACTAATTAAACTCAAGTGAGCTTTCAGGAAACCGAGACCAGACCAATAGTCTTCTCACACTGCAAAAGACTTCAGTCGGTATGTGTGGACAGTGTTACTCTATTTTATTCAATTTGTGATAATGAATGCTGATTTTACTTGCACAACCCCCAACACCTTCTTTCTATCTTCCAGCCTGTGAACACACCTCTCCTCCTCCACTCTCCTCCCAACCTTCATTGTTCACTGTTCCCCTTTATGAGTGTATGGCTGATATTGTGATGCGGGGCAGAGCAGCAACAAGTGGAGCAAAGCTGTGTAGAGCAGCACAGAACATCACCCCTCTATTTTAGATTCATATATGAAACCTTTCTCACCTTTATCTTTCTCTCTTCCTACACCTATTTCTCTCTGCCCCACACCTCTAATAAACTTCATTTTCTACCTTTTTATTCCCTCCAGCCTCCAGTAGAGGCTCTACAATCCCATTTTCCTCTTGTCCACTTTTCCAATCTCACCCTCTTCTTTTCAACCTTCAGTTCTGCCCCCTCTTTAGCTTTCTCTTTAATCCAACTTTCTGTTTTCTCCCCTTCTCCCCAGGCAGGATTTGGGCAAAGTTTTGAATGGATTGCAACAAATGGTTAAAAGAGTGGCCTATAGTCCGGTGCTGCACATCTATGCAGACGACCAACTCTGTTTTCCTTTCACATCTCTACAGTTGAAAAGAAATGAAAAAAAAATAATCTTTGTCACCTCTGATGCACGATGCAGATTAGCAGAGCCAGAGTGGAAGTCTACTTACAGCCAGGGGTCTTATTTAACTTCTCTTGCTCTCTTAAACTCACTGAAGAACTCTTGTCTTGAGAGGCAGCACTACGTAAGGACATAGAGTGGAAGCCCAAAGTTTTAGACAAAGGAGTTGAGAATATATTAAAGGGAATGTAGTATTGCCCTTCCATAAAGTTGGTGGACTTGCAAGAAAGATTTTTTTGAAAGAATGACCAAAAATGACGCAGCATAAACCGAGGCATCCTAACTTTTAATCCCTTGCATGGGTCAAGCTCCAAAAACACTCGATTTGACACTTCCATTATGCAACTAACAGCCAATCTTGTATTAGACCCTGCCTAACTCCATACCATCAGTGAGTAATGGAGGTTTTTCAGTGCTGTCCAAGTCTTAAGTAACCCTGATGACATCAACAGAGTTCTTTTCTTGGACTATAAACTCCTCACCCGTGAGCCACCGGAGCCACTTAACTGTTTTTACATGCCGATTGGAAATTGGTGGAGTGCCTCTTGAAGATGCCGCCAACTCCTTCTATTCCTCTCTTTCACTAATTTCAACTATCTATGCTTCATGGTGGGGTTTGCGAAGAAACGTAGTTCTGTGATGTGGCAAGAGACGTTGTGACTTGGTGTGCTGCAGGAGTGAAACACTTTTAAATATAATACAACACATGTAAAATATACAGGATTGCTCTTATTTCAGTTGAACTTTGGCTGTGGACAAATGTCACTGACCATAGATGTGAACGAGACGTCCGCATCACTTGGCTACGGAGCGTGGTTTCCCCAATGCTATATCGACTGAAAATTCTGTGCTGATGCCGTCATCCATCATTATAGCTATTATATCATATATTTACGGAATTACTGTGGCTAAGATTTTCCTTTTATGGTGATATACAACCTTCATGTTGGGTCTAATAAGACACTGGGTTTTCACAGCATGCACACAGTAGTTTTTCATGGCTGAGCCTGAGAGAGTCACATTGGAGGCTCATTAAAAGGATAAAGTTACATGTAAAGACCTTTTGTTGTGTAAAACTATCCCACTGATGGTATTAGAATACTGGAACACTGTCATTAAAGTACAGACGACATTAAAGGGAGCAGCAGAGTGAGCAACAAAATAAAGTCCATGAGGTGCTATACCAAAATGTATCTATGCAATCCAAAGGTTAGTTCCTTATTCTAAACACAAACTCAAAATGACCATGGTTTTCTTCAAAACTTCGATACTGAATATCAAAGAGGAGTGCAGTACGCTCTCATACAGTAGAACCCCCTAATACCAAGCTCATGATATGGATCAGCAACCTGAAAGCACTATTAATAACTTAAGCAGGGATGATGGGAAATGGAAGTTGCACACAGTGTAATGTGTTGTTTTGCAGACGAGTAACAAAAAATAGGAAAGGTACACATTCACATAAGAAGATTTCAGCTAAATAGTTCTCTTCAACATGTGTTTTGTTCTTTACAGTGCCATGAAAAGTGTCAACAAGCTTTGAAATCTTGACACAAATATAAAGCAAACTATTTTTGCACATCAATTTAAAAAATGTTTTGAGAATTAAAACAACAAACATGCTAAATAGAATATGCAATGGCTATGTACACATTTTACATTATCACAGATTAAGGATACAATAATTGTGTTATACTAATCATTGTGTGAATAAATACACAATGGCACTGTGCAACCACATGTGTGCTTCAATCTCCGAGACAAACACTGGGAGTACATCAGAAAGATCCACAACAGATCTGGGGGAACATGTTAGACCAGACATGGAGACACATGACACAACTTGCCATGAGGGTAAAGCAACAGACATGAGAATCATAGCAGCTTCATGTGTCCCTCTAGTGGCACAAAGAGGCTACAGCACCTACTGGTGAGATTTCTTTTATCGTGTTGTCTTTTCTTGTTCGCTTTAGGGTGTTTGTGTCACAACATTATTATTTGATTAAGTTGAGAAAATGCAACAATGAAAACAAACTTATACATAAGCTGTTTTAGTATTTATATTTAAGTGGATTTGTATACAAAGCAAAGTCACATTAACAAATATAACCCATAAATCCACCTTGCAGTTCAGCGTATGCTAGGAACATCTCAACACTACATACAACTCATATCAATACTGTAAAAAACATTTACATTTTGGTACAAAAAATATGAATCTGTAAATTCAGTTTGAGTGGTTCGCAGAAACTGTAATCACATCTAATATATCACCTAAACATAGTTAAACTTAAAGTCCTGTATGAATGACTTGTTCTAGATTTGCATTTTGCCTTCACATGAACTGAAATTGCGTGAAACAGTCAGCTCCTATAGGCAATCCGCTCCAAGGCAGAACAAAGCACCAGGAACTAGGTGATGAGTGTTTGCAGCGGAACAAGTGTTTAATAATGAATCTGATGTGCCATTGTCCAAAGGCTTACACGCTACTACTTCGAAGGATGCTAAACAAGATGGTATGGCAGTTGATGTCTTCTCCTAATTTTTTTTTTCCATGTTCAATTATTTCTTAGTAGGTGTTTAAATCAGTCCTCTCAATTTGGGCACTGAACATTGTAACGCAGTGCAGGGAATATTAACTTACTTTGTGATATACAAAGTAAGTTAAGTAGGCAGGAAAACTAAAGTTGAGAACACCATGCATTGTTTCACTCAAATGGGAAATAAACTACATCAAAAGGAAAAAGAAATAAAACAAAGTGTGTTCTGTGTCAGAGTAGGCCCAGTAAAAGGTCAACTTTGCTGAGCCTTTTTACTCTGTCACAGGTACCTGGATGTCAGCAGAACCTGGCTTGTTCTGTGTGACCCGGATGAGGAAATTAAGTTGGTGTTTGACTTCCTCTGTGGTTGGACAGGAAACACTTTCCTCTCTTTAGAGGATCAACAGAACCTCACATGGCTCTGTTTGTCAGCTCCAGGTAGAACAGAAGATCAAATCACAACTTCTGGACCACCACTTGGAATTTACCTGTCAAGACAAAATTAAGGAGAGGTTTAACACGCGTTTGCACTTAAAGAGACATATCCAAAGACTGGAAAAGTTACAACAGTCTCGGTACAATGAGCATGTTATGTGCTCTTTCCCATGAAGAGAATCGTGATTGGTATTCTGGTAGTACTTACAGGACGGCATAACAGAGACCTCAGCTGTCACCACGCTGTCCAGACCGAGGTTAGATAGAGCTCCTCTCACAATGCCACACGAAAAAGCAAGGTACTGCGGGAAAACACACACAAAGCATACACAGCATTAGATTTAACAAGATGTGTTCTGATTTTATGAAGTAACTACTTTTAATAAATCCCTTGAATGTGTGTTTGAAAGTAAGAGTAAGAGAGAGCGAGAGAATGTGTGTTTGTGTATGTATGTGTGTGTGTGTGTGTGTGTGTGTGTGTGTGTGTGTGTATGTGTGTGTGTGTGAGTGAGAAAAAAACCTTACTAACCTTAGGAGCCTGTTCCAGGTACTGTTTTCCATTGGAGAGCTGAGTCAGCAGAGAAAACTTGTTGTCTTGCAGGACATATGTACCCTATGGCAGAAAATACATGCATGTTTGGTAACAACACTAGTAACAAACAATGGATATGCTTCTGTATTTATTAATTTCTCAATTTACCAGCAAGGACTCCATGAATTCAGAGGGATTTCAATAATCTGTCACCTTAATTGAGTTTGACGATTTAGCCTTTCCAAGCACCTCTTTGACATACTGATGTGTGATATCTATCACAAAGAGAGATTGGGACTTATAATTTACCTGATGGTTTGTTCTGAGGTTGTCAACCTGCCTCCTAAACACCTTTGTCCAGAAGTCCTTACAGACAAACTTCATCACATCCAACTCATCTTTGAAGCTGGGAGAGTCCCTGGTCAACCTAGACAAAGCAAACGTCAATACAGACACGGGGCATCAGTGAAGAGGATGCACGTGACAACACATTTGACATTACACAAAATGTGTGCTTGTCTACCTTTCAATGAGTCCTTGTCCTACCCTGAAGCCCATGCTTTCAAGGACAGAAACACAGACAGCTCTATCCTGAAGAGAATACATTCAAGCTGTCAATTTGCTCAGTGAAAAAATATATTGCGTATGTATGCTAGTGTGGTGTGTCCTGCAGAAGCTTAAATATTATAATGTAACGATTGTGATTGTGTATTGTGAGGGAAACACATGTTCAGATTGATTATCAGGTTGTCTAGTAGTAACATTATATACGAATATGCAACCAATTAGTTGCCATGAGCAAGTAGATGGTGTTTTGTAAGGTGATTACAGACCACATTGTCTAAATACATGTTAGTTGATTGATGAATGTCTTTACTGAACATACCTTGTTATCCATCTCTTCTTTACTGGATTGCTGCTCCCTGTAAATGTGTGACACGATCTCCATATGGAGAAAGTCGAACAGAGACTCGTCTGCCATTCCTGACAAACACACAGCCGTGACTATGTCGCTCAATATAACAATAAAACCTTCAACAACGTTAGCGTTAGCTCGATAGTTAGCGCCACAAAGCTAACGTGAGTTGTTGGTAGGTCCAGGCTTAGTTTATCATATTTTGGTATGAGAAAGAAATGTGACAAAGAAATGCATCTAACGTTATACGTGATACAGTTATCTCAACAAATTAAACCGAGTGAACCGGTAAATCTACTGTACCTTTGATTAGACTGTATGCTACTCGAAGTAAACACAAGTCAGCATCCTGGGTGCACTCGATAAATATACCAAGGAAACCGTTGTTCCCGGGATTCACGCAGGCGGAGTTAGCAGGAGTTTTACCCCTATTATAACGTGAAAAAAATACTCTACCAAATCAACAAGATTAAATTATACATCCAATAATAAAACGTAATGCTCTCATGTGGAGAGTTAATAAAGCTGGTAACATAGACACTGCCTGAAACAGTATCAGAAAATTACGTTTTATTTCGGTGTACGCCGATTTCATTACAAACGAACTCTTGACAATGCGCAGGCGCTGTCATTGCTGTTTGGTGCAGCAAATATCACGTGACATTATAGCTCATACCGGATTGGTACTTGGAAATAAGCCACTTCCTCGCTGCTCATGTGATTTTTATTTTTTTAAATCAACAGGGAAGGTTTGAGTTTTTTAATATTTATCTCCCCTTATATTGCAGTTTCCCTTTGGCTTAACTTGTTTTGAGCAAAGTGACACGATCTGTCATTACTACTAGCTATTGTTATTATTATGATTAGCTCCATGTATAACCTATAGTTCGTTTGCAACGTTAGCTAAAGGAGTTTCGTTTTGTGTTCGTGTGTGTAGTCATGTCCAGCGGGTACCAGATAGTGGTGCAAGGTGAGGCCTCGGAGACCGACTCTGATGACGAAGTCTACATCACCTCCATGACCGCTCCCCAAATTGCTACAGTCGGAGCCAAGGTGGTCTTTCATTTCTATGTGTTTAAACGCAGTTGAGATACAAGTGTGTGTGTGTGTTCATATAAGTATAAGAGCATTAACAAATGAATCCACCTCTCCTGTCACGAATCTATGATCCAATCTGTGATGTCAGGTTCCTGGGGAGGCATCTGAAACAGACAGTGAGGATGAGGAGGAGCAGCCCGTCCCAGCCTCCTCACCGAACCAGGAGAGTACCCACATACTCAGGAGAGACCTGCCTCCTCTTATTGTAGTCAGGGACCATCCTGATATACAGTCTATAGTGGAAGACAGGCCAAGTCCCACACACAGACCACAAGGTAAGGAACGCCTGATAGCAACGTCTTTATTGGCATTATGAATATTCCTATGGTGATATTTAAAGTGTGACAGATTCCTCTCTACTCAGGGTTCAATGTTCTGTCTTCTCAGTGAGTGGATCACCTGGCTGTATGAATTCATGTAGGCTATGGGTCCAGCTCCATTCACTGATTAAAACTGATGCATTTAAGATGTGGTTGAAAACTCTGAAAAGGGTGGAAAGTGAACCTTTAAGTGACAAAAGTCAGAAATGAGTCTCATGGTCAAACTTCACTCATCATCCTAAAATATAGAAAGTAATCAAAAAATATGGTACGACCCTTTTTAAGATCATACATTGTGAAATTGTAGTTGCAATCGTAAATTTTATTTTTGGATAATTGTATTTCAGTAGTTACTTTTAACATTTAACTGAAATCACTCTTTAATCATGAATGGAATGTGAGTAAGCAATGAAATGAAGTTCTAGTTTTTCAATTATTTCAGAATTTAATTTGCTTTTTCCAGGTGACACACTTTTACAACAGAAGCTGCAGGAAACGAACAGCCGGCTGTATGCTGACGTGGGCCAGATGGTACGTCAGGTTTACGACAGTGCCAGTAAAGAGGTACGTGGATGTGTTGGACGCTACTTCTACTGCATCAGAGATTCTATCATACACATATTGTAACAGCTAATTGCCTGTGGTTGGAAATGTCTTAATTTGAGTTTTTTCCTGATTGTTTTTGAAAAGGTTTACAGTGCAACAGCTCAGCTAAATACTTCACAGAGTGCCATCATCAATGCGTCCCACAGCATCAGATTAATCCTGGATGACCTGAAGGCTGTGTCTGAAAAGATTGACATCATCACCAGCTGTCAAATACTGCCTGATATTAACATCAATAATTTAAATAATCATACAACTCCTGTACCTTAAACATATATATTACATATACAGTCACAATTGAGATGTTTTTGTCTGTCAGGATTCTCTGTCCTCTGGGGATATTTCTGTAAAGAGATAATATTCTGTCTTCCTATGTTCTAGCTGTCTGTCAGGCCACACTGATTAACATTTAACATCGGAATGTATTCACAGTATTTCTTTTCTTTGTAAATCTTAATATCTGTTCGAGGTCAACAATGCAGACTCATGCTATTATAATTTGTTTCTGGTGTGTGTTAAAATTGTAACATAAATGTAACTCACTAATATAAATATATTTTGTTGGAAACTTTAATGCTGTTAAATGTTTTTAAATGTGCTGGTATCAAAAAACACATAGTGTCAACAAGCGAGAGCCCATAGGTGCTGTTGATGGTTTATTGTCGCAATTGATGAAAGAAAAGACAAAAACAGATAAGCAGAGAGACAAATGAACATTGCATACATCTGGAAGAAACAATTTACAAAAAATAGGTTAACTTACAGTCAACAACACGTACAATTTGTCCAGTGTCGGCCAAACAGCTCACTTTTTCATAGATAACAAACACGGTGACAAAGGTCAGTCATATCAAGCTGAAAGAATCCACCACCTGAAAGAGATGTGCAGTGTGTGGTCAATGTGTGTACAACGTTCATTGACTCAAGACAGGAATTATGTTTCACTTCTAGTGTCTTGACATATTACAGCCACCTGATGGCGCCATCGATAAAGACATGACAAGTCTCATGAAACGCAACACAAAAATGTCCCGTTCTCTTCCTATATCCGCAAACACCTGCGATCCATAATTATGTGTAATACATGCATTATGTATAATGCAACGGTGGAAGAAGTACCCATATCTTTTATTCAAGTAAAAGTAGTAAAACCACAGCAGAAATACTCAAATATTATTTCTTTAGACTCTTCTGATTCCATCAAAATTCTATTGGTACTGATGATGATGATGATGATGATGATGATGAGCTTAAGTAGTTTCCCTCCCCCTGAAAATTACCTCCCTGCTGTTTCTCTTTCCCATCATTCCGCAGATTCATTGGCTCCATTTCTCAGCCTTCAAACTCCTGCAGAGCGCAATAAAAACCTTAATCTTGTTCAGTCCCAAAAACAAATAGAGCCAAACATTCACAGGGACAATCACGGGCAGGAGCTTTCTAAATTAAAGTCTTCTTTATACTCTTCTCCAGGACTCCAGAGACCCACGTGTCTGTCATAAGTGAGAGGATTATGGGATGTTGTTTTGTTTTGCTGTGCAGCTCATGGCACAGATTGTAACACAAGGCCAAAATGCTGCTCGGCTGCCAGGTCATATATGTTCTGGTCTCCTTGCTGCTGCTTCTGTGTGTGTGTGTGTGTGTGTGTGTGTGTGTGTGTGTGTGTGTGTGTGTGTGTGTGTGTGTGTAGGTGTGTATTTGAGGAGACCGTTTGAAAGCTCCCAAATGAAGCTATTTGTACTTAAAACTAACAGCCGCTGTGATGTCGAACAAATCCAGTTTCCTATGGAGAATTTCCATTTACATCATTGTTTAAGCTTGAAACTATTAATCTAAACACACACACACACACACACACACACACACAGTGCAGCGTTACATCCATCTATTTTAGAGCACAGAGTTTGCCATTAGAGACATTTGATAATAGAGCAACATTGAGGCTTCATTAAGCTGAGTGGCAGAAGTAAGAAGTTAGTCAGGGTTGTGGTGATCCGCCCTCGGGTCATTTTTTTTTATTGAATACCACTACTTGACTAGTCCATGAAAGGGCTTATCCATAGCCTGTAATATTTAGGAAACATCAGCGTTAGGTTCAGGGAAAAAAATAAATCTTTAAAAACTGCAAGAAATCATGTTTGATGGCTGTGACCATGAATTGAAAAAAGGAGATAATGCATATCTCTCACTCTTAGTCAGAATTTGGAAGTACACACGTTGGATTCATATCTTCTGCATGTGCTGTAAAATGTATCTAAATGATATGGGAAATTTGGGTATAGCACTTTATAATAAGTACACACTAGTTAGCATTAGTAAAGCATGAATAAACACAGAATGTATCATTTATAAAGCATTTATGAATTATGAATTCAGTGTTTATTCATGCTTTACTAATGCTAAATAGTTTTTTTTTCTAATTGTAAAGTGCTACCCAAGAAACTGGGATAGAATGAGTCAAAAAATAAAATGTACTCAGTGGCAGTTTAGTTGTCCACTAGCTTAAGCTAACATTCAACAACAACTGTCCTCCAATACTATACCTTCATGAGGGGTATCAGTTTGTGTTTAACTGTTACGAGATGTGTTTGTTCAACTGTATCATCCTATATCATCCTTTTGGAGTTTCTAGTGCTGTTGTAACATGTAATTATTTTATTATTATGTACTCCATTTATATCAATGAGGGTAGAAACACCTATCTTGTCCTGCACCTCCCTCTTTCTGTATTGCTATAAAATACAAAAAGGTATATGTATATACAGTATGTTCAGGTATCACCTGGTCTCACTGGAACAGAGGTAGCAGACCATAGAAGGAGTAAAAGAAGTGATCAATCAATTGATCCGAGACACTCGTTGGATGCAGATAATAATGAGACCCTGAGGATGTGTAAATCTGCGTTCTTCATTTGAGACTATTTTTCGCATTTTATTTCTCGCATCATTAAATATCAGTTACCTCTCTTTCAATAGAGTGCATTGCATTCACATTCAACATTCAACGACATAATATTGAGTCGTTATGTCCTCCTTGACAAGGATATCAAGGACTTATTTTTAGAATTCAAGAAATCCGTCAACATTTTTCTGATTTTGTGGAAAGTGATCCAGTTTGAAAGTGAAACTTTGATGTGTCCAGACACACTGTAGCTTGTCCATCAAACCGAGACCCCGGTGCATATGACAGAGGTAAGAAACAATAAACATGAGCAAAAAACTATGTGACTCTGTGAGGTATTTTCCTCCGAGGCTGGTGAACCTCTCAGAGACTTGTTACACTCAACAGGCAAATAGGACATTATATTGCTGTTTACATAAAACATCTTTCCTTGTTCCAGTGACAGTGGCTTGAGGCTCAGAGGGATGGGGTTTATGCTTGAGCTGGCAAACTAACTAAAGACTAAAATAGGATCACGGCAAACAATGGACCAGGCCGCCAAGGAGAGATCATGAGTGTTCGCGGTACAGAGAGTGCAGAGGGTAAGGGAGAACAGGAAGAAAGGAAGGAGACACTAGATTATTAAATCATACTAGATTATACATGTGAGCTGTAGTCAGATGTAGGCAGGCAACCATGGTGTGTATGAGTAATCTATAACTGCATTTGTGTTTGTGGGAGCACAGAGGGCAGCCACCCACATTAGCCAGGTCAGTGGCCGTCTCATGGGGTGCCTGAGGACACACTGTTAGTTTATTTGGCTGGCTGAGCATAGCTGCACACGACAACACATGTCTACCAAAGCGGCTATACTACTTTAAAAGAGCTCTTATATGTGGGTGATGCCCTTGTTTTCATTCGGATATTGCATTCAAGACAACATGAAATTAGGATGCATCCTCCTGACAAGCCGGAATAATAAACAAGAGGGAAAACCCTCAGAGGAGCTGAAGCATCACAGCACCAAGCACTCAAGTGGAATCAGGGTGATAAACAGTGAAAAAGTGAAAACGCAAGTGGACTTCGGAGGAGCTCAGCTTGATTATCTTGTCGGCTGAAAGCACTTACCCAGTTTAATTTAAGACAAGAGTCTTTGGGGCAGAAACATATTTTGACATGGAAAGGTGATTTTAAAACTGTCACAACAAGAGATGTCTTTTCAGATGTTGTTGAGATTGTACTCCAGTAATCTACAACATGTCTCTTGGTGTGCACATTTACAACTAACATTTACAGCTGACTTCTATCCTGCATTCCCAGAAGATTTTAAAAAGTGTGTCTTTCCCAGCTCATTTAGCTCAAAGCAGTAGACCATTAAGCCATAGATTGTAATACCAACAGTTAAAGCTTTTACCAGAATTGATAGGATTTAGATTTCGACATTCATTCAAAGATCAGTGAAACTCTCTAAAAGTGGTGTTTTTCGTTTTTATTGGCATTGCTATAACTATCAATCGTTAACATTACATGAAAGTACACCAGATCTCACAGCATTTGTTCAGATCGTAACAAACCTTCTCTTCATCAGCGACATCAGAAATTGACACACTTTTCTTCCGCGGATTAATTCTGTGCATCTTTCATTTCAAATCTACAGTTTGATTGGCTTGATTAGGACTGCAGCAGCCACTGTCCTGGAATGTTACTCAGTAAAGCAGAATGTTGCACAAAACTTTGGTTAAAGGGAATTCCTTATGCTCTCGTACACCTGGCACGAGTCTGGCCTGTTCATGGAATATTTTGCATTCAAAAGTAAAGAGAAATGTGAAACAAACATTTGTTTTTTCATGCATGCTAGGACCTTTTCTTAACATTGTGCTACAGCTAATGCAGAAACAACAGATTCCACTTGCAACACTGGAATCTGTTTTGTCCACATTTTTACAAAACTGGGCAGAAACACTTCAGCCATCCCGTGCAAATGAGTGTTTTTTTTTCAGTTACTTATCTTTTGTCAAAAACTGAGATATCTCAATATTCTTCAGCTTTGTTGCTCTGAAATAACATTTAAATATCTGAGGGATCCGATTGTCCACATCATTTTCTCTTGTCTATAGTTCCAGACAGTCTGTGTCCAATATGCCCTCTCAGGCTAAAAATCCATTCAGCTCATGCATCATGAAAAAACATGAGAATCCGTCTTCGCTTTGACTGAACATAACACAGTCACTGTCTGGCTCATATCCAGGGAATGAACTTGTTTGAATCCAGACTCCAAAATGAGCATTTGCCCATCTTTAAACATTGCTTTCTTGTTTTCAGGGCCCTGTGTTAACAACCTGTGCCTGGGGCAGTGCTTAGGAGTCCCAGGTGCTCTTTCATGCACCTGTTTGTCCTCTGGCATTGAAGACTATTTCCATAGCATACTGCGTGTGCACATGTTCGGTTATTTACCTTAAACAATGATGTAAAGAAAATACCATAAACAGGCATCAAATAAATAAAATCATAAACAATGCAAACAGTTCTGCGTTTCAATTCCAGAGTGAGATATATGTATTAGAAAATGAAGTCCATGCTGTGTGTGTGAACGTGAAGAGTTGGCTAAATGTCTACTGGGACGGCAGATGGTCAGATCTTGCCCTCTAGGCGCCTCCTCATATTGGCCTGTTTGACAGAGAGTTTGTCATAATATCACCGGTTTCCACGAAAAACTTGAATTGCGTGCAGAACACACAATTACAAGTATCCCAGATACTGTTAGTTAGTTAGTTAGGTCGACTTATCAAAAGCTACTGCAGACAAATATGACTTTTATCAAGCAGTTATCCATTTTTTTCCCTGACCAAAGCTACAAAATACAGTAAAGATTATCAATCTGCAAAGATTTAGACTTTATTCCTTTGGGAATGTTATTGGAAAAAGCTCAATATACCATATAATAATTGGTTGGATAGGATGAGGGAGTAACAAACATTTAATATTATCACAAACTAAATGTCTTTCAGTTGTTTTAATAAAACATTTTTAGAGTGTTTTGGCCTGAAAAAAAACACACTTTGATAAAAAAAAATTGTACCACTTTTGAGTGAAGCGCCATTTCTAAGATTTTACAAGTTGAAACCACTTCTGACTATGGTGGACAACTTTGATATTGGTTTAAGTGTAATTGTGCTTGTTTGTGTTTTTTTCTTCTTTCTTTTCGATATGGTAATGCTCATGGGATTATTACCTTATAAGAAGCCATATTGCATTAGTAAATGATAATATAGTTTGTATCATTTATTAATTATAAATAATGACATTACAAATAACTTATTCACAATTTCTAAAAAAAAAAAAGAAGAAGTGCCTTAGCCAACAAGGTCAACCCAGAGTTGTCCTTATCAATGGCTTCAAATTGAGCTATAAAGCGTTAGTGGATCATTTATCATTACCATTAATAAAGCCATTACCTATTAACCTGTTATAAGGAGGCCTTTATGTAAGTAGTATGATTAAACCTTTACTAGTATCTGAGTGAACCTGAGTTAAACAGTTGAGTATGTGTATTAATGTTGTTTGTTTGCCAACATCAAGTGACCTTTTAGAGGCAGCACGAAGTGAACTGAAAATATCTCCAGTGCTTGGAAGTATTTCAAAGTCTTTTTGAATGTGCTTCTGCACAGCTGTGGCTTCAACTGTCACAGCCTGACAGTAGACGTCTGGCAAACCAAACGTGGCTTTGGTGCATTCTTAAAATGGATTTAGCTCAACAAACTTCACTGTACAGTTATTAGATGTGACAGGAAGTAAATGTGCAAGTCACATCGATCTCAGCGTGCTAACGGTTGAATCTCCTGATGTGTGCTGAAAGATGATGTAAAATGAAACTTATGAAGAGAGGTGCAAGTAGCAAGTGTGTGTGTATAGGGGCTTGTCTCTATCTTTGTGAGGACCAGTGTGACTATTAGGTATATGGACTGAGAAGGTGTTGAGGATTTTACTTCTTCCACTTACTTAAAGCTGGGATGGGCAGTATATTAATATCATTGAGCAAATATTCCATTATAACTTTTCAGCATTTTGTAATTAAAGTGGTACCCCTGGGTAGGCAGCTTTCTGGAAAAGATCAAAAGCGAAACAAAAAAACCCCTTGCCAGAATTTCAAAATGCAATTTACATCTTGCAGCTCTCCCCTCTCTACAGGACAAATGCACACGCTTCATACAGTAACATCTTCGAGTACGAGTCACTCATTTCAAACCTCAACGCTCATGCAGTAACCAGTGTGAGCACTAGTCACTAATTTCCAACATCCCTGATGCCGTTATCACACCAATTCTATGAGACGTACCATTCTGTTATAATTGCAAATGTGTGGGTTATCGGTTAGTCAATTCAGAGATGGAGAGAAAATATTGCTAATAGTTCAGCCTTCTGCTAACCATAGCCGTCAGGGCTATCACTTAGGTTTAGATAATAAAACCAAGTTAGGTTTGGGAAAAGGTCATGGTTTGGTTAAAACAAGTATGTTTTGTTGACAACATGGGAAGAAGAATGGCTGGTAGCCCAACACATAATGGGAACCTGCAAAAGATGCTCCACAGTACTTTGAATATTATGACATGTCAAATGGAACATGGAGCCAATAGAGCCCTGGCAGAATGAGTACCTGAGAACATAATGAGGTATGTGCATTAACAGAATATTGAAGTGGGGAACATACTCTCCCACTATTAAAGAGATGGAGAGAAAAAGGTTGCTATTAGTCAAGGCTTCTGCAAGCCATTGCCGTTGCAGAGCCACTGCAACGTTCTATCCATTACTGAAATGCCTTGCCAATGGTGTTAGGCTCTTTCTTTTTGATGAGCATGTCTTCTTTTTTGGGGTTGTTTTTTAGTGTTTGTTTGTTACTGCAAATGCAAATGACTCGCAAGTCTTCCTTCAGGATATTCTGCCCGAGGGACGTGCTCTTACATTTGCATTTGTAGACCAGCCGTAGGAGCGCCTGTGATTGGCCAACGTATCACATCAACGGCTCCATTTAAATCCCCAAAACAGAACCAAGAGGAGATGCAGAAGTCGAGTTTTCTCTTAGACCACTTAAATTACAATATGCCAAAAGGCTTTCCTGTAATGTTTGTGTGACTGTGAGGCTGAGAAAGACAGAGTCCTAAGGCAGGTGGCAATTCCTACAGGGAACATGTGGTCAGTTGTTTACCCAGCATTCTGTTGAAACATACTCAAATGTAGTGATTGTGCCTTGCTTGCAATCCGGTCCAAATGCAACACTTTGCGATAAACTGATGCTAATACTAAGAGCGTACTGGAATCCCAGAGTTGCTGCTCGTTCCTTATGGAGAACCACATTAGGTACTCTTTGTGTTCCTCTGACTGATGGTGTATGGAATTAATTTTGTGTATGCGTATACATAAAAGTATTGTGCGACGTGAAACAACAGCAGATGATGTGGGTCCCTTCAGTACTATGTCTTCTCTGGAGTGAGCTTGTTGGTTAAGAAGAGGATGATGAGGATTTGGTGAAGATTCAGGCCAGTCCTCTCTGCACGCGTGTCAGCTGCATTTAAGTTTGATCCTCCATTAGAGGCACAGTGCTTAGGCCTAAACTCATATCCATTGTGACGTGCAGCTCGAGTGGAAATGTTGTAACCCAATCCTGAGTTTTTCGTGCCATTATGAGTTTCAAGACAGATGGTAGGGTCTCGTACAGAGGTTTTATGTCCTTGTTTTTCAGACAATCCACACTGGTTCAGCGTGATTCTCTTGTTGCTTTTGCTCTCCCTCGTGTTGCAGTGCAGCCGGCCGCTGTCTTGACGTGTGCAACATTGCGTCGGTCCCACGCTTTGCCCTCCCCGGCGCTGCTTAGCGCCTGGCTTGCAGATCCAATCGCAGATACATGACATCAGAAAATAGATAATTGTCCTGCGGTACCGGTCTTCCACAGCGGGATCTTTCATGGTGTGTGGAGCCGCTGCACAGACCGAAACATCAACGCCACCCAGTTCCATTTCTGAGAGGTTTCAACATCAGAGCGTGTTCAACAAACACAATTACTGCAAGAAATGGCTGTCTTCACGTCAGGTATTTTGGTCAAAGCATGATAAAGATAATGGTAATATAAACTTAAGGAAACATCTCATCATGCACATATGTCAAAGAGTACTGCGTCTACATATGTCAAAGAGTACTGCGTCTACAAAACCATCAATCATACAAAACAGGTAAATTATTAATTTCTATTTGAACTCTAAATTAGTTTTTGAATAAATATAATTGTCTTCGGCTACTATACTTCGGCTATATTATAAGGCAAAGACACCTGCCTAGAATATCACATAATTCCCAAATTGACCATGAACCAGGGTGTGCTTATAGGTACAATATATACAAGTGTAGTTGGACAACACGCTCGAGAGTATGGGTGCTGTTAGCCTTGGCAAGATTACCTCATAGCTGATACTGTATTCAGGCACATATGTCAGATGGAGGTGTATATATAGACGAAGACAAGCAGGAGGAGGTTGAGTACGATGCCGATGACTCCCAGCACAGCCAGGAATCGCTCCTCTGGTGTGCTCAGGTGTGGACACCTTAGGTCCATGTAAATCTTTTTCACTCTACTAACCCCAGAAACTAGGATCTAACAATAGGTGTGAGTGAATACCTGTATATTTGTGTAAATGTTATATTCATGGAGACTGAATTGGGCTGAGAAGTAGATGATGGGTTCCTCTGTTAATAATTCACTTGGCAAAGTTGGTCCTTTGTAATAGTTTTAGCAGCACCACATCTTTCACTCTCTACTCGTTTGGTTAAGTTACGTCAAAGGCGCCTTTTTTGTCAAACCTTTCAAATGTAATTAACTGGCAGTGATAATATCTTAAATCTTAAATCTCACAAAGGAGCTTGTTTGTTGAAAGATTTTTACAAGTTCTGTGACAGGATGCAACACAGTCAAATGTCGCCATCATCAGATCAAAGACACTTGTCTTTTGGCCCAGTCATATGAATATAGAGACATATCTGATAATAGTCTTTTGACATGAGGGTGTGTGAAAATGTCTCTAAAAATGTGGAGATGCAGTTTAGGATTAGGAGATAAGGGCAGGCGATTGAGCCTGCAGCTTCTCTGTGATTGGCGGCAGTCTTTAGCAAACAGGGCAGAGCAAGGAGCAGATAAATATGGCGACTATCCAGCAGAGTACACCGCCAATGACCCTCGCATCTTACTGCTCACTCTGAATAAGTAAACTCTTGATATGAAAACTTAATGAGGAAGGGGCATGTACGAGGGAAGCAGGGGACGGTGACAATGTCTCTTGTTCAAGTTCTCGCAGAAAACCTCAGGTGACGGTGGTGTAGATGTAGACAAATATGACCACTAAAAGATTGAGGATGGTTCCGATGATGCCCAGCACGGCTAAAATCCGCTCCTCGCGGTCGTTTGAGGCATCTTCCTCTCTTGCGTGAGCGCTGCAGACATAGTGGCTGCCGGGGACCATGGTTACCATCACAGAACCCCACCCCCACAGGGCGCGATGCCTATGGAGACAGTGATGAGGGCGGAGGTGAAGAACAGGACGGAGTTGAAATTAAAGAGAAGAGAGAGGCAAATGGAAATAGGGGGAGAAGAGAGAGAAACTGGTTATTTATTTCTAACACACAGTAGCTGAAAATTGTCGTTCTCTCGCAAAGACACACACACAGACACACTCACAAACAAACGCATACACATCTTTTCAGTCACACACATTTCCCTGCATGCATTTAGGCATTGACTATTAATAAATACAATTTTAAAAGTCAGTGGAGAATGAAATGAGGTTCGCTGCCTGAGCCATATCTATTATTGTGTCTTCGCTTTCCCCCTTTGTGTTTTTTTGTTATTTTTTCTTTCTACTCTTCCTTCCACTTCTTTCCACTCTTTCACTATCTGTTCCTTCTCTTCCCCTAAACCTTTCTCACCTCTTTGTTCCCAACTGCAAGACAACTCAAACTCAACGAGACAACATCCCACGTAGTGCCAACACCTGTAGAGGGATCAAGGAATCTCTCATGGTGCGTGCAGCTCTTCTTTACTAACGGCTTCCTTCACTCACCTCTTCTTCCTCAAATATTTTACAAAAAATACATGAACACCAACACACTTAAGCTGGTGCTAAAATGGATCGTAGTCCTTGCTCCCCCTTTCCTCCTCACTTAGCATGAGTGTTGATGTGGGATCAATGTCGGTTAAAAATGAATGAGGTTGGATGATGAGGAGGGAATCAGCAGTCTTCTGAGACAGTTTGGGAGCACAGAGAGAAAGGGAGGTTACGATGAGGACAGTGTGTGTATTTATATCTATATGTGTGCTAAAACGAGAATGACTCCTGGGCTTCAAACAGGATGTGAGACACTTGACTGTTGACAGCTACATCCACTACAGTCGGTTACCTCGGCTATTTTAGTAAATATTGCACGTTCTTTTATTAATACAAAGACAAACATAGATAATTGAACATGCATTGTTTTATGATGCATTGTTATAGACAACCTCAACCTCTCGCTGGATAACTCTTTGTCACAGATAAGTCTTTGTCACGGATAAGTCTTTGTCACGCACATACTCAAAATAATTTTCCAAAGTGTCTTTTCTTTTGCCCTCTCTCCTTTCATTTTTGCTTTATTCTGCTCTCCACTTGTTGTTTTATCTTTTCATTTTGTTGGTGCGCTGGGCAAACATCCAGCAGCTGCTCGACCAGCCCAGGGGTGTGTGTGTGTGTGTGTGTGTGTGTGTGTGTGTGTGTGTGTGTGTGTGTGTGTGTGTGTGTGTGTGTGTGTGTGCGTGTAGTAAGGACAGGGACATAGCACTATCTTTTGATGCAGCTTAGCCATTCAACAGTGTAACGTGATTATTTCCAACCCAATTAGAGGGAATGCATGGCGCACCTCAAAACTCAGGGCTGTAATGCCCACAGAGGAGAAAAAGGAAAAAAAAATATGAAGACGGCAACATGGGGGGGTAAAAAGATAAGCCCAGAGTAAAAGAAATAGAGAGAAAAAAGAATACATGTGGACATCCAGACATTTTGACCTTCATTTATCTGTTCAAGTGTTGACTAAAACAGGTGGTGTTACAGTATTAATGATTGATAAACTGCAAAAAGAAAACAGCTGGCCACAGGTGGGAGTGTCTCCCATTTGATCCACTTTCACAATTGCAAGAAACTGAACCATTCAGTTTTTGTGCAGATTATGGCCTTTCTTCAGTGGAGCATGCCCATTTTAAATGTTGTGTATTTTAAGTTTTCATACATGGAAATATGACTTGGAATACAACAATTAAGTGACTCATGTATACATTGTGACTGTATGTGGGCATACATGGGCTTGACAATAAAGGGGCAAAGTGAGCCCTTCTACAGATAAAGAACACGCATGAGTTATCCCACATACATAAACTTCCTATTTACACATGCGCAGTATTATGCCACACAACTGCAACATACTACCAACTAATCACAAGCTCACACATTAGCTTAAGCTATTTCCAACAAGCGGTTATTCCAAGAATGCTTTATCTTCTACTCTTTTTCCTTCCCTCCCTTCAAGAACACACATCCTAATGAACTGCAGCAGGTCAAGCATTTAGCCTGTTACATCAATATTTAAACACATCCATTCTATTTCCGTCACTCAAACCTCCGCTGTTCAACCACGTTGGTCTCAAGGAATCAGTTGGGATTGTCTTGAGATAGTCTAAGTAATTTGACTTTCATTAATGAGAAAAAGGTAACATCCTAAAATCAAATTAATTACTCGCCATCATGCAAGTTTTTACCAAGAATCCCAGACAGTGAAGTTATTAGAAAATTACATCTTATGTTAAGTAATAGTAGCAGTGATAGTAAGTGTTTGTAAAATATGTCACTAAGGTAAAATACTATGCATGTTCTAGCCGAGCCATGCAGGACACTGTGCAGTATAAAATACAGAGAAGCATTGTGACAATCACCAACGGCTTCTCTACTGAATGAGCAATGAAAGGCAGTGTGCCCAATGAAGCCCCATGCATAATATTCATCATACTTGGTGCAGATAGCTGCTCTACTTATTTCACTGTCAACTTCATTTATATAGGGTGTGATATGAATTCCCTACGGATGGTCCATCTGCAGTGCAGTGTGCGCTGAGAGGTTACGTTTAGTACAGGGGTAATCGCATGGAAACATCTAGAATGGAAATAAGAGCCTATGACATTACATGAGAAAAAAAAGAATCATTTTCAGGAAGAAGTCACAAAGTTCCTAAAATGACTGTAAAAGTTTGGTCTTAAAGAGTTTCCTTTTGGTAAATAAATGGCAGCAGTTGTTTTTGTTCCTAAAATAGCTGTTAACCACTAATCTGTGCCGACATAATCAGGAGGTTTAATGTTCTTCAAGGACTGTTTTATATTATAAATCCTCCATTGCACACATCCTGCTTCCGATGAGGCTGTGTGATGCTTTCCAAAAGTTTCATGTACAAAATGTGGAATTTTAAAGTTTTATTGATATGATTTTAATGTATAGTGTTTGGAAGTGAAAACACTGTGTTGATTGAGAAGCCTTACTCGGGGAAGAAGGTCTGCTGAGGATGAGGTTTGTTTTTTTCTGATGTGGGCTCATCTCCAAGGGTTTAAATTGCATTATTTCAAGGAGAATGATTTGTTTTTCACAAAATCTTCTTCTATTATGTTGCAATTAAACAGGACAACATCACAGGATTGCTCACTATGTTTGCCTGCAGCCATGATAAGACAGATGGTTAAACTGTCAAAGACACAGTCAAACAGATAGATACAGACCAACAGAGGCATCCTGACAAATATGCAGACATAATTAGAGTTTCATGAAGTCTCAAATAGCAGCAACCGTTCACTGCGTAATGCTTTAATCTTGTTCTTATCATCTCATTTGTGCTCTAATTTGTTGAGAGGGTGGTACCATATTTGCATTTATCATGCACAGGCTTTCATCTCCCGCTTTGCTGTCCTCAAACTTTTGTAAGCTTTTTCTTTCTTAGGAGCAAGTATACAGTACATTACATATACTTGTGTGAACCTAGTTTACTGCAGTGTGAGAGGAGTAGATCGGGTACTGAATGTCCTTAAAGTTTTTTTTTACTAGAGCTGACTGGCACTGACTCCGATGCCGTTAATGAGGTTGCAGTAACTGACTATGCATAAATAGTTTGCTCTTCTTCATCGCCACTATCTTTCCATTGGATACTGACTTTCAGTTTCCAAGGTGGTATTTAATCCATAGGTGGATAACTGCAATCTTTCATTATTATAGAATGATTTAACGTGGAATGAAAATCAGATCCCTGAAACATGGTAAATTGTTTAATTAAGCTGTTACATTCATGTGAAAAGATGAAGTGGCATTGGATCGAGCCACTGCTTTATCTACCCCAACAATCAGAGTCATAATCATAAGCGGGGTCGATGGTCGTTTGATAACAGTAAATTTAACTTGGTTTCCCACAGCTACCAGCATGTCACCTGGGCCACATGGTTGGCAGCTGTTAGCCGTCACCAAGCCAACAGAAAGTGAACAATTGAATTAATGTAGTGAAGTAATGTTAAAAAAAAACAACTGAAAAGTGTACCATTGCTGTGTCACTGAAGACCTGTAGTCTGTTACAAGTATAGATGCCATCTACAAATACCTGCTGTTGTCAGGTTGTCATATTAACACATTAACTCTCTCACTTCTTCTCTGATCACCAGCCAGTTGAATCTCAGTTGGGAATATGGAAAATATTGATTTTTTAATCAAATCTGTATAAACTAGAGTACAATGCTTATTTGACCTATTGCGTGGCCTCATTATTGCTGCTTGACCATTTCTCAAGAACCCCTCAACAACTTCACGCCGTCCGTCCCAAGCAAGACTTCCGCCGAGTGTGAAGTCGATCTGACAAACTGTTGTTGAGTCAGAAGGACAGACGTACAGGCCGAGACTCCCCTCATTTTACTTTCATAGACTGAATACTTTGGACTTTTTTGCAAAACCTTTTTTTTTTCTCACATGCTCTCTTTCATGATGAGGAAATCTTACTTTTTAAACCCTAATCATGCTCCAAGGTGTTTGAATATTTATAAGCAAGGCAACATACCAATCCTAAGATAAGATACGATAACATACTGTCTAATACAATACAAAAAATGTGAATTCTACGTGGCGCCCTCTTTCAAGTCGCAAACAGTGAAAAGAGGAATTGCAGGTATTGAATGCAGTCATTGATAGGTAATGTTATTCAGTCCAAAGAAAGTCTCAATCAATTAGCTTAGAGCTTGTGTTGTTGCTACAATACATACACTGTTCAGTCATTGCAGAGATCAATGACACACACATAGCTCGCACAACTGAGTTGCCAAATGATAAACCTTTGCATGATGGGTAATATGACAGCAAGTCACTAAAGCGTTCCTCGTTACAAGCTTAGCTGGCTAGCGCTGCTCGAACACGAGGCCAACAGCCATGAAGCGACTGTCTCTTCTCCTCAGACACGACCCCTCTTGCTCCCACATTTGTGCACATGTGTTTTTGTAGTGTGCATGTGTTTGTTTGTGAGGAAGACCGAGAGAGGGTAAGCAAGCATGAGTGTGCTTACTGTAAGACCATGTGACTCCATATATGTGCTGTATTCATGACAGCAAGGGAAGAGGGATAGTATGTCAGTGTAAAGGAGTAAGCGTGAGAGAAAGCATATGTGTTTTGTTTTGGTCTGATTTGGTGTAGTTTGCTAATTCTAGACACACATGCTTTCAAGGAGATCATCTGAATAACATAGATGATATTTCAGTACTAAATACTTACATATGTTTGCTCAATAAACTAAGTTGCTCAATAGGCTTTGTGAGGTTCTCAGTTGTAAAACTCAAACATTTTCCCTGCAACATGCGATGCCTTTGCTGCTATGATATCATGTACATTTGTCCAAACCTGTTTTGCCTGGAAAATAATTCACAACTAAAACCCTTCCTCCATATAATCCAGAGGCAAAATCTAGTGTATGAAGATGACAGGGTTTCCATATATCATCACTGATTTTAGCGTCAGACTTCACACCTCATGGAATCATAATTCTTTTCTCGTTTTTGGAGAAAGTTAATGTTCACAAATATTAATTGGCCATATGTTAACAAGTTACACATAGCAGTTACTTTAATCAGATGCATGTTCCCTGATAATGAAACCTTCCATGTAACTGATAGTGTACATATGTTTAATGACCATCATTCATATTGATGAGAATGTATATGATAATTTATCAAAATGTGTGCTTGTTTATGGCAACTAGCGTACTGTGCAATACATTATTGCATGCACGACTACAGCATTTTACTGAAGCAAATGGGTGAATATGAATCATCTTCTGACATTAATACTGTCGGCATCCTGTACGGTTAAATATGCCTTGGTTTATGGACTTGATTTTCAACCCTTGCGAACAGAGATTGTCAGGTGTGCTGTGCAGTGGAAAATAGGCCAATTCAACTAAATTTGTCCAGAAAGTTGCACTAAATAAATTGAGTGGAGCTCTCTTGAACATCTATGGTGGTAAGCAGAGTCAATGTGTAATTAAATACTCTTTCGTGCCTGCGTGTGGCAGTAGTTGGAGGAACTAAGTGATGACTTTATTGTTTTCAATCCATTGAATTCTCAATTTTGACCGCGGACAAAAACAAGTGACAGAGTCCCACAATGCCATGGTCCCATCAACTTCAACACAAATGAAACGTCCATCACTCCGAAATAAGGTTTAATTTACAAAAAATGGTGTGCTTTGAATATTACAGCACAAACATGCAATATCCATGAGGCAGAGTGTAACTGTTGTCTTTGTGCCAAAAACACAGGAGGCAGAACACTGGCAGAGAGAAAAAGAACAATGGTCAGCTATTGGTCCTCACCGACGAGGTGCAGAGGCATTTTCTCAAAACTTTAGGCTCGGAATTGACAGAGTGACAGACAGAAATGGTCATTGGGATTTAATAGCCATGATTGTTGCAATTTAAACAAAAAGTTGGCCAGTTGTGCACTTAACCTGCTTGTGGCTACATGTGTGCAAAGCCATTGTGAAACATATCTATACATCTTTATAATACGTTGGACTATGTTAGGCCACTATGTTTTATTTTAAAGTATTTGGGACGATGGTGTGCCGTGATACTATTGTGTTGGGGCACAAAAACACTTGTTTATTGAGTTGGTTCAGCTTCCATTCAGGTGCGTCAGACTTGGTGGCACGTGACCTACATTCAATTGTGTGAATCAGTGGATGGAAACATAAGGTGACCCAGTGAGTCACATGGAGATCACATGACCTTTATCAAATAAACTATCTGATTACCCCTGAACTCTGAGTCCTCTAATTGACATTTCACCTTTGACCTTGGCCAACATCCGGAGGTAATATGATGCTGTGAAAAGACAGTGCACATGCGTTCACAAATAAGCACAGAAACTGACACACATGGCAGGATGACGACGTACAATCCAACGTGTACTCACCACACATTGCACCAGGGGGTCAGCCAAAAACTTGCTTCTTTCTTCCCTTTATCCGAGCATGTTGTCAGTTTTTGCGTCTCCTCCGTCCTGCTGGTTCCTTTCACCTCCCTCTCATCCTCCCCCTCCCTGTCCCCCCTCTCGCCACTGCTGTTCAGGTCCAGCTCTGTCGCTGGTGGGGAGAATCCAGTCAACACACGCACTCACACATATACACACACACGCTCACAAAGCTGCGGGCGATGCTTTGAAAATGCGCTCAGACACAGCTGGGCTCACACACCTCTACACCCACACAACCATATGCACAAACACAGCTGAGCTCCTCGACAGTCCTTTTACCCCCACGCATCCACACACACTCAAAACATGCTGCTGGTCTATCCGCAGCTGAGTGGAGACTGTGGCGTTGAGTCTTCCTGCGTTACTGTCATGACGTTTTGAGGAATCTGGGATTCCGGTCAGACAGCAGAAAGTCTATAATTAATTTCTCAAATGAATTAAGTTGGAGAACCGTTCTTGTGTAGTCACAGAGGGAAAAGCAAGGCATACATCCTGCGTGTTGATGCACATCAAAGCTTTTCCACACTTTTTCCTATTTCCTTTAAGCCGAGGCAGCAATCCTGTACTGGTCAAATGAAGGCATTTTCAGAGAGAGTTGGAAAAGTTAGGATCAGTCCAGGACAAAATAAAAATAGTAAACATTTAGGAATGTTCCAGCAGTGTTTGGCTTCTCTCATCTGGCAGTGATGTAGCCCCACACTGCCTGTCAAAGCAGTTACAGTAGTCAGTCAAAAAATGTGAATCTGCATTCACCAGCCAAACCGGGGTCTTGTTCTCGTAGTAAAGAATTAATAGTTCTGGTACTGATGTGCTGTCAGTGATCTCTCTTCCTTGTTGTTCCCACACTTGATGAAGGTCCAGTTCTTCCTCCAGTGGTTATTTCACTCTCCACAAGAAATGCACAACTGGCCAAAACGGGAAAAAGGAAGAAAAAAAATCCAGGAAGCCAACTCTGCTAATTTGAATGTCTTGTCTTAAATTGTCTAAACTTAACCTACTGGGCTGTCATTTGAAACACGTAACCGCCTGTCTATCCCGGTGTATAAATCCCGCAGAATGAAAATGCAGCTGTGTTTCTTCCTTCTGTTGCCCCCTCTGTGGTGCAAAGAGCGAGCTCTTTCCAGAGTGCCCTGTCTGCATCAATATTTAACTGGAACCTCTTGCTGTGTTGCTGTCACAATTATAGTTCCCACGTCCCGGTTGTTGTGCGTTGGAGGACATGTTCTCTGGCCTGCAGGGTATTCCTTATAGCGCTGCTCCTTTTTAACCTCTTTAATCCATGATCTAATTCTTTTTTTTACGGTCAACCTTCTTGAAGCTTTTCCAGCCATATGCAAGCTTCAGTTCATTTCCCTCCCCATAGCAAGACACAGTCACTCAGGACTCTCCCCTGGAGCTGCTTACATAGTTTTTCATTAAGTTTGTCCTTCTGCACTTCCATGTTTTCTGTCCACTGTCCACCCTGCAGCAAACCTTCATTCAACCTTCCCTTAGCCCTCCCCAGTCATACCAAACCCTCCACTTTCTAAACTCACCCTCTTCTCGCCTTCCTCTCCCTCTAGCAAGCTGATTCACTTGGCCTATATTTCACCCCCCGCATGGCAGTGTAGCTACTACTGTCTCATCATGTCCTTCTTCTGTCTAATGATCGCTCAATTCTGGTCATGTCTTCTCTATTCCCCCCTATATATATCTCAATGTTCTTCAATCTTCTTCCTCTTCTCTTCTCTTCTGAATACACAGTATTATAGCTGCTGTGCTCTGACTCATACTGCTCTCTCCTTCCTTTTCCTTCCAGAAGCTTAAAAAAAATAACTCTTTTTGATCCTGTCTGTAACCTCGCACCAGAATCTGTTCAGCATTTATCTTTCGTCTCTGGCACCAACATGCATCCTGTTGACACAGATGGAAGGAGAGCTGATGGAAAGTCAAGCAGAGAGACAAAAGAGATAGAGACAAACTTTGACTAAAAGGAGTCTCCCTGTGCTCTCCCACCTGCTAATAGTTTGATCACATGCTTCTTCTGTCCCCTTGTGACATCAGAGTGTGTTTTCACTTGCTGTGGTCAGTGATGGAAGTTTGCTTCCTGCTTTCTTCTCTTCACCCCCTCATGATGGGTTTTCAAACACATTTTCACAGTCTGGAAAAAAAGAAGAAAAGCTAAAGAAGGAGTACATTTTGAAAACACTCAGCAGATAGACTGTCTGGGAAGAGCAGAGAAGGATTAAGAAGAAGGATATGGGCAGATGGATACAATAAAAAGAGATGCTCTCAGGATTGGTGGAAGTGACAGTGGAGGAGATATGAAGGAGAGGGAGGAGGCAAGGAAGGATGAGGGGGATAAAGAATAGGAGGGTGGGGGGGGTTGTGTTTGTTGGTGGAATGTGGAGATGATTGTAGATATGGAGCAAGGCTTGGAAGAATGAAGAAAAGAATGAATGGATGAGTGGATGGAAGCACATTGCTGGATGGAGGGTTAAGGGGAATATAGGAGGCGAAAGATGGACGTGTGCATATGGATGGATGCTTTGACGGGTTGACTGCTCTTCTATGAAATCCAGGGAATCTTTGACGCAGCTGTCATGGAAGAAAAGGGCTCCTCCCAGTCTCTGATTAGTCAATATGAATAGACTTAAAAATATATTTTATAACTGTTTCATAATAGTTTAAAGCTTTTTTCTTTTTTTTTACCTGTCTTGGAATCCGGCCGCGCTTTCTCTCACAATGCTTCGCTCCTCTTTCTTAATTTCTCTCCTCTCTGCTCCTGCAGTCTCAGTCTGTGCTATCACCAAAATGCAGCTTCCCTCTTCCCTCCCTCCTCCACCTCCTGTCTCTCCCACTCTGTTTTCCTCCTCCACCTCTTCGCCCCCACTCATACTTTGCTCCCGTTCTCTCTGAATTTGACCTTCTCTGCCTCCTACTGCCACTTTTTTCCTTCCATCTCCTTTCTTTCTCCATCTTCTTCCTCTCCTCCTATCATCATCCTCATCCTACACCCCCACTCCCTCCTCCCCTCATCGCTTAGAGAAGGTTCAAGAACAGAGTGGCCAGGCTCTTGGAGTTGAAAGCTCTCAGGACACGTGAACACCATTCATAACCATGCCACATAAATAATACACCAAGAATACACACAAATATTTCATATTCATGCGAGTGTGTATGTGAAAAATGTACACACTCCTTCTGTCCCTCACTCTCTCTCTCTCTCTCTCTCTCTCTCTCTCTCTCTCTCTCTCTCTCTCTCTCTCCATCTGGGTGACATAAAAGACCAGACATCCTTCCGAAAACTAAACATACAGTTTGTATTATGCATGTACCTGAGCAACATTCACAGTGCGTCCAAACACAACACACCGAAGGAATTGATGATGAAGGAAGTCTTTCTGCAGCATGACATAACATCTGAAATTGTTCATCTGAGTAAAGAATGCTCTCATTTGTAATGGAAATTATACTTGACAAACAGCAACAGTCATTGAACAAACATTTAAAAAACATCAGCTTCATTGTACAAGTTTTGTGTGTTTGTCTGCATGTTGGTGTGTTGTGTGTTGCTCTGTGTTGAACATTTGTGCTTACATATTTAAACTATGACATGTATCACAATGTTCTTTGTGTGTGTGTGTGTGTGTGTGTGTGTGTGTGTGTGTGTGTGTGTGTGTGTGTGTGTGTGTGTGTGTGTGTGTGTGTGTGTGTGTGTGTGTGTGTAACTGGTTAGAGCTGTTCTTTTAGCCCTGAGCATTACCCAATGCCACCATCTGTCCTGCCAACCAGATGGGGGGTGTATCTGCACAAATGTGTGTGTGCATGATCGTCATCGGTTATGCTGGTTATCATTTGGTACAACTTAAATGTAAATGTCTACAAAGACTCAGGATGAGTTATTTTGACATACTGCTTCCTATATTTTACATTTCTATTCACCCTAAGCTGAAAATTAAACTGTACAGATGTACAGAAACTATTAGCAGCAACTGGCTGCACACAAATGTGGCTATATTTAGACAAGATCACACTATGCAACTTTTAAAGTTGTATACTTGCTTGGTTTGTAACCGGGAGTCTTGAAGTCGTTGTGGTTTTCACACTACTGATGAGTATATGGTAGCATTTTATAATAAGTACACATTATTTAGCATTAATAAAGCATTAGTAAACACTGAATTCATCATTTATAAAGTATGACACCAATATGAACATCAGTAACTCATTGGGATGCAATTCATAAACACAGTTATACATGTTTTATTCTTGATTAATAAGCTGGGGTTTTCATACTCAAATGATGGATTCCCAATTTGTAAATTAAGTATTAAAGACTTATAGATGGTTAATAAGCTCATTTGTAAGGTGGTAGTAAATAATTGGAAAAAATTGCTGCAATTCATGATTAATTTAGTTCCTAAGCGTTAGTTAAGTATGTTCTGTGTGACCTCATCTAAAGTGAAGACTATCTATACCTTACAAAGCATTCATATGCACTGCCTCAAAAGATAACGCAAGTCTCAGTTATCTTCTCAACAGAAAAGGATAGACACAACACAAAGTGAAATGTAAAATTAAACATTTATAACTGTATCAATTTCATCCTATTAAGTTACTAATGAGTGTTCATGTTGGAATAACGCTTTATAAATGATGTGTGTGTGTGTGTGTGTGTGTGTGTGTGTGTGTGTGTGTGTGTGTGTGTGTGTGTGTGTGTGTGTGTGTGTGTGTGTGAGTTTAGAGAACAAGTTCTGACTTCATTCATTTTTTAAAAATTCTTTATTGTTAAGATTGTTTGCACTGTGGATTTGCACCATCAGTTCTGTTTTTGTGATAAAAGGTTGCAAATGAATGCTTTTGGAGAAAAGACAAGTTTGTATCCGATTAATCGAAACAATAATCAACCGATTAGTTGCAGCCCGAGTAAAATCCCTACAATGGAGAACTAACAATCATGAGTAATAGACAGTTGTTTAAAGCTCTATGACCTTTCAATTGAGAATGCACGCATTATTAATAATGGTTGATTCACTCATGAGTCACAATATATAACAGCTGAATAGGAGTACTGCATTCTTATATATTGAGTGAACAGTTTAAACATTTGCACAGTTCCGTCATGCACATCTATCATGCGTTGCTGACCGGTTGACTGTGACAAAGTTGTCAAAGAAGACATAAACAGGAAGTGGGACATCTCTCAGCAATACTTTCTCCAGTCATTCAAATGCGATCAGTGGTTAGACAAATCCTTATTTTGCTTTGACTCTGAAATTGTTGCCTGAAGCAGCAAAGTGTTGTTTTTTTTTACACATATACCCCTGTGTGGGGAGAAGAGTGACAGAGGCATCGGCACTGTAGCACTGGTAACACCTTTTTAGATGGCTCACTATTTATTCTGTATATGTAAGAGGACTGTCAATAAGATTAGTCTTCACACATGAATATACTGTCATGGCAATGCCCGCTCAATCTCCATCTTACATTCTTTATAGTGAAACCTCTGTCTCCCTGGTCTCTGTTGCAATATTCATCCATTTAGGGGCTGAATGCCAGATGCATTTTTGTGCCAAATATGTCACTTCAAGTCATCATGGCTGCAGCCTATTTTTAATTTTAAAGGCTCCTCTTAATGGGACAGAGGAATACGTCTTCATCTGTGGCTGAAATTCTGCTTGACTGCTGATCCACTATGCTTCTTCTAATCTTGTCTGTTCATCATCCAGTATATGCCCGACTGACTGAGGAGAGTGCGCTTTAAATCCGCCTGTCTTGTCTTTCGAAGAGTCTTCATGTGTATCCAAGATCTGTGGAATACATAATGAACATTAATTCAGCCAACCAGTAGAGCATAGATTTCAAGTCAACCTCATTTTATTTGAAGGTATTACATGCAGGACTTTTCGGGAAAAGAAAACAATGTATAAACTATGTATAAACTCTATATGGTAATATAGATATTATTAATAATCCTTCTCGATGATTACGATCCACTATTGTGTGATGGTTTATGACCTTGCGGACAAGATGAAGCCTACCAGCCCTGCAGGGCTGTGAGGAGTTGTGCAGTTGTGTGGATGTCTTTATGTGTGTGTTGAGAAGCTAAGCATTGGGAAAATAATCTGAAAAGAACTTTTTTTTTCTCTTGTTCTCTGCCCTGTTCTCTTTAACACCGATCCCTCGCTTATGTCACTCTATAGCTTGCTTAATCATTACCGCTCTCTCTCCCCCAATGATGTTATACAATTCATCTTTGGGTTTAATAACAAAGTTAGGTTTAGTCAATGAAACCGTTTGGTTATGTTTAGGGACATTGTCATGGAGTCACTTCAATACCATGAAGGAGTAGCATTGTTTAATGCTACTTCAGTAGCTCTGTTCGCTGCGGATGTGTTTTCTTTTAGTATCCACCACAAAAAAGTAATTTATTGTTTTCGCGCAGGGCAACATGAAAATAATGAACAAATTGTGTGCCTATTATGTTAAGAACTGCCATGATCCTGGGTTGGGATTTCAAAACTAAGAATATACAGTATTAACAGTGACATTCCGGAACCTGGCATTTCGGAACCCGGACATTCTGGAACCCAGAACCCCAAACTTCCGGAACCCAGACATTCCGGAACTCCACATTGCAGAACCTGGATATTCTGAGAAATTCTGGAACACGGACATTCCCGAACCTAAAAGCTCACTTAAGAGGCCCTCAGGTCTGAGCCCTGGCCTTCCCTCTTTCCCTCCCCGAGACGCCAGTTTGGGTTTGTGTACAACGATTGGGTTTGTCTTTGTTTGGTGCTAGTCAATAAACCATTGTTGTTAAACCACTCCCTTCTGTGTGTATTCCCTCCTTTTGTCATGACCGGGCAGCCTGGTTCGTGACAAGATACTTTATGAAGGGGATTGGCGTTCCACTTTCGTCAATTTGTTTAATTCTTTAGAATATATTGGATTTTTTTAAAACCTTTTTTTTGTTTTGGATCATTTGGTTAAAATATTGAAACTTAATTGTCCAGTATTGTTATTGTTGTATTTTAATTTGTAGTGTTTATCTTTGTGCTGCTGCTCTGTTCCAAGGATTGTTCAACCATGTGTTATATATGTTCTTCTTTGTGGTAATTTTGGTTGGAAGCTTCTAGAAACAGGTCTATCGTCTTGATTATAACTCCCAATGGAATCGTGATGTTGCACACTCTTGATATATCCGTTGTAAGTGTAGTTATATAAAGTTTACCTCTTTTATGAACCAATAACTTGTATTGCACATTTTGTAAATACAGCTGTAGCTGCTCATGCCTGCCAGCTTGGTTCCCCACAAAGCCATTCATTTGATACCTTACACTTTTAAAAATGTATAAATTACTTCCAGAGTAAATTGTGCAAACAGATTT
Organism: Clinocottus analis; assembly: GCF_023055335.1. Lineage (NCBI taxonomy): Eukaryota > Metazoa > Chordata > Actinopteri > Perciformes > Cottidae > Clinocottus > Clinocottus analis. The sequence goes on along the minus strand of NW_027175931.1, from coordinate 9,608,085 downwards.
TTAGTATTTTTTAAGCTCACCAGTTAGTACTGATATGAGGAGTCATGTGCACTCTTACATCTTCCACTGGTGATAAAACTTAATACTTGACTGCCTCCCTCTGGTCTAGAAGCAGAAGCAAACATTAAAACAGACTTTTGTTCACAGTGGACTGTTGACAAACTGAACCATTCTGAGTGGGATTATATGGATTATTTTAATTTAAAACAGAGGTTGATCTGTGATGAAACTAAAACTGTTCTCCGCGCATATAATTAGATTCTACACTGGAAATATTGAGAGCTACAACAGGCCGCTATCTTCTGTCCCTCTTCATTTGCTCCGATGCCTTCTTACCTGCCTGACTGCATGGAGACTCTAAAATACCTAAATATAGAATCATACCTCAAATAATTTTGCTTCAGTCAGTTCAGGTCAAATGTGATTCAAGTTAGACTTCACAGCAGAACGTCCTGCACTCAGTCTTCCTATACAAACAGTTTTAGGAACACTTTTTACTCACAGAGGTCAGTGGAAGATCATCTCTGTTTTAAACTATATTTAATTATTTTGTTAAACCCAAGAATGCTTTTTTCTGCTCTTGGTTTGATGTAAATCATTTATATAATATTCTTACATACTTTCTGTAGTCTAAACCCTGTACAAAGGAATGCAGAACAGCTGGACCTTCCCATCCCCAATTTTCTTTCAGGTAGCAAGATGTTGTTAAATATTTTAAAAATGCCAACAATGTATCTTCTAAGGAAAAGGTGTACTAAACATACAGAATACTTGCATTGTGGTAAACTCTTATTTTTCTCCCTTTGCATAGTTAATATGGTGACTGAAGACCGACAACTATGCCAGTAAGTGATTTTGTTGTTATATTGTACTCTTTTCTGGTCATGAGTTGAGAAACAGTCTCTACATTCCCGCAGGGTGTGTAGCCAAGGACACTATCTCACTCACAGAGCCATACAATGGGAAGAACAATTTTACTTTCAGAGTGTGCGTGTGTTAGCTGCTGTATGAAAATCAATGAGTGCCATTATTCTTCAGCATATTAGAATGAATTGGCAGAGAGTACAAAGGAGCTCATTTTGCAATAAACCTTTATTAATATAACAAACATTAAAAGTGCATTCAAATTTCCTTAAAGTGGAAACATTTGATTACATTCATGATACATCATTTCCAGTATTTCCTTGTTGAAGATTTAAAAGAAAAAAGGCATTTGATAATTTCTTTAGTCAAACCAATATGTATCGAAACCATAAGTGTTAATGCTTGAATATGTAACACCACAAATAGCAAAGCACTTTGTAGCGTTCTCATTTTACAATAATCCTTATTCAAATTCATTTGGGCATTTGAAGCTTGGTGACGTGCTGTCAATTTGATCACGAACCAGACAGTAAGTTAGCACCGTTATTTCAACTTATAACATTCACTGAAACCATGTAGCAGCTCTTTTGTTGAATACATTACAGTCCACGCTGCAGGGTTAAATATAATTGGATGATCAACAAGGCAAATCTGTCTGTCAACGTTAAAATCTCTGAGTATCATTATTAAGCGCCCGCAAGCAATTCCTCTGAAATTACTTGATTCATTCTGAAATATATCTGGAAGGCATTCTGATATGACCAGGTTCTTCATTACAGAGTAGTTGAGGATTATTGATGGTTGGAAAAGATTATGAGGTTGCTTCGGCCAGAGATCACAGACTGTATATAAGAAGTGGACGTAGTCACCATGACGTCACCCATTGGTCTGTGGACGGCCAGTTTGAAGCCTTGAGGTCGGCGTTTTGACCGTCGACATCTGTTTTTTTGCTGTACCCAGACGGAGCTAAGCACAACCGGACGCTGATTAAAACCTAATCTTAAGGTAACGCCTTTGTCATCTGTTACTCTAAATGGGACCATATTTTACAAAACGAACATCATGCTGTATTGAAGATGACTTGAAACTTGAGACCTGCTTTAGATCATATTTCTCCAGGGAGTGCAGTTCGTATCAGTAGTATCAGCAGGAGTATCAGCAGGGTTGCGAGACACATGCATTATGTGATTTGCCAAAACAGTGGACTGATAAGCTCTTAAGCTTTATCCTCATCTGGAATGTGTAAATAAAACCCCAAACAGAATGGATTTTAAGGTGATATATGAATGGGCATTATTTTTTAATTTGGCTGTGGGCAGGAAATTACAAATAAAACATCAATATGAAAACTGAAAAACAGAAAAATACAATTCATAGAAGTTTTTGCAAACTGACATCACCAACATTAATGAGCAGTCTGTATTAGCCTTTTATATCTTCTTCAAACTCTCTCGTTCTTCTTTCATCTTCTTTTCAACTTTCTGTGTTATACATCAAATTATTTTTCCTGTGTTCTCTTTTCTGTCCTATACTTCTCACTGTGTGCTAACCGCAGATCACCCCTACATCTTCCCCATGTGAGCAGTTGTGTTTCCCCACCTTGGACCTCTTGCACTCCAGCAGTGATCTCTCCCCGCCCTCACACTCCACATCATCCAACAGGATCCTGACCCTGCTGTCCGCCTCCCCCAGCGCAGCCCTCTTCATCACCGCCAACACTGTTGTGAAGCCGAGCTGTCGACACACAACAGTACCTGCTTTGCTGGTGAAAAGGTCGTCGCACACCGTCCCCCACTCGCCGCGGAGAAATATCTCCACTCGACCTCGATCTGATAAACCATCGACGCTTACCAGTCGCACCGAGCCGCCACGCAGCCTTCTTCCATCTCTTCCTCTCTTGGCGCCGCGACCTCTTCCTCGATGCCTTTTGTACACTTGGTTTCCCTCTCCGGCGCTTTCCAGCTTCTCTCTGAGGAACAGCATGTCCTCCTGTAATTTGGGCAGCGTTGTGTTGATTGGTGGTCTCTGGAGTTTGGAGCCTGATGCCGTGGGCTTCTGGCTCCAATGTGGCGCTTGTGGTGTGGTCAACGCTTCAGGAGGCTCAGAGTATAGGGATGTTGTCTGTGGAGAAGGTGGTGAGGTCAAGGGTTGGGAGGTGGTAAAATGGGGGTACTGAAGGGGTCTCCAGTGTCTCCTGGTTGGAAGTGTGCTGATTGGGATTTGAGCAATCCTAGAGAAGGCTGCAGTCAAGACGGTTGTGCGATAACCTGATGGAGAGACAGAATCACCCTCTTTATATGTAGTTTGACAATGTGCTGAAGATTGAATATCTTTGAAATAATAATTTGGCATTTTGGGAATTGTGCATATTTGCTTACTTGCTTTCTTTTAACTAAGCGTAGCGAACTGGTTGCTGTTTGGGATGACAATATTAATATCTGGTAGTTTATCTAATAGTTTTCTATCTGCAGACAAGCGTATCAATCTTTACTTCTATAACTGCAAGAAAGCTAATAAGCACATTTCCCTAATGTCAAGCATATCTCTAACTCATAAAATGGTCATTTGAGATCGGAGTATTTTACAAAGCTGCGATTTCACTAAAGCCATTTAAAGCAACGTTATTCCTGAAGACAGGCAAGGAAAGACATAAACCAAGACACAAAGATGAATGTCCAAACTGAAGCTGATGAAGAACCATTTATTCAAAATAAATAAAGCCAAAGTACCCGATTTAAATTAAAGTAATACCCCAAACATAAATAAGCAACATTTATCCTGCTTTAGACTATTGTACCAGCCAAAGAATATCATTCAAGCAGGACTTAAAGTTGCAACACAAGATAATTTCCCTAAGGTTTACTTATTTAGCTCATGTTGCATTTACATGGAATCAGGCAGACGACAGACTGCTATGTTATGTAATTATCCTAGTAATTTATTCAGCCATTAATGCAGTCTTAATATTATTCTGCAAACATTCTCCTTATGTGAGGAAGTTACGTAATATGTAGTTTTAAATTCCGTCGACAAAGACATTAAATCTTAAAATGTTTTAACTCTGAACAGCAATGCCCTTTACCGTTACTGTTGGCAATATTCTCTGAGGGCCTCACCAAAATGAACTAGCCTGCTCTCCTCCACTAACAGGATGTTCCTTTTTCCGTCCACCTGATTCCCTGTGAATGAAGCATTATTCTCACCCTCTACCTCCGCAAAGGCAAACTTGTCTTTAATTTGCGTTCGGTCAATAAGCAGAACATAAGCAGAACTTCAGACATTAGAACACTACTGTACTTTATATAAGTTTCTAACAACTCGGCTTTAATGAAATGAATACTAATCTTAGAAAATATAAACCTTTCTGTGGGGTTTTCACTTACTTTTCCAGTTAAAGTGCAAAGACTGATACAAAGCAGAAGTAAAGAAAGAATAATGGATTGAATAATTTACTATTGGGTCAATGTATCCTCATACAGTGGTTTACGGAGTTATTTCTCCTACAAATGTCGAGCAGCACGAACAACCAGTGTGCCTGTGCAAGACAAACTACTTGGTTAGGTTTTAGGAAAAGATTCTTAGTTTAGGGTTTAAATAGTCTGTTTCTTTTGTAAAATGACTGTTAGTTTTGTCACTTCCGTTGTTGACGTTACATAAGTAAGTAAGTTACGTAACAAAAGTAAGGTAAAAAAAAAAACAACAACTTTGTTTTAGCTGCCAAACTATTCATATTAATATTTTATATTCATATAACTTGTAGCTAACATGTGCAGCAACCCCTTTGGCAATTATTTGCTACTCTAACTTATAGTTTATACATTTTAAAGTGGTTTGATTTGATCAAGGAGGACATTTCTATTAATCATCTAAGGAAAGTCAATTGCACAGATGTTAGCTAATCCAGCTATTAGCATGTTAAAATGTAAAGCAAAACCAGAGTGCAAAGGAAGAAACCACTTGGCGTGTTGCCGGTTGCTTCTCCCAGCAACAAGGTGTGTGTTAGTGTACTGTTGGGTTTAATGTTAGGACTAACGGTTGACTTAGTGGTTGTGTGAACAGTGGATCTAGTGGTTGAATAATCAGTGGAGCTGGCTTGGTAAACAGGTGCACCAGTAGGCCTACCAGTGGGTGAGGTTGTGGCCGGGGTTGTTGCCATGGTCATCTGGACCCTTGTTGGTACGGTTGTTGTTTTTATTGTTGCTGCTGCTTTTAAGGTTGGTGTTGTTGGTGGTGGTGGTGACGTTTTTCTCATTGTTGTTTTTCTTGTTGTCTGTAATATTGGTTTTCTTGTTGTTGCTGTTGTTCTTAATGTTTTTCTTGTTGGAAATGGTGGTTTTATTATTATTATCGGTGATTTTCTTCTTGGTGGTGTTTTCCTTGTGGGTTTTCTTGTGGTTGTTGTGGGTATGGGTGTGGTGGTTGGTTTCTTGTTGATTACAAACTCTGCAAAAAAGAAAGACATTTTTATCAAAAAACCTATAGCGACTTTCATACATATAATTAAATTGAATACTTTATTGTCATTGTCAAAAGACAACGAAAAACAGTTTAAGCTGCTCCCATGGCAAAGACAAACATTTAAAACAAACAGACACATAACGAGTAGACATCCAAAATAAGTGGATTAAAGTGCATGTGCCGTTAATATTATTATACATAGTATAGTTAGAATTAGTATTATTATATACATAAATATGTATTCACAAAATGTTGCACAGTGAAAAGATTATGAGAATATTAGACATTATGTGTATAGCATTCAACAGATACAGCTCAGGCTAGGTTTTGGGAGAGTGCTTGTGACTAAGAGTCTAATGATATTATAAAGAACAACAACTAAAAAAAAAAAAGAGAAAAAAACACTGAGAAACCAACGGTGTAACTGAAGAAAACCAGGATGTTGCAATAAAAGAAACAATATCTTAAAATGATCTAACCTTCTTTGGGGTAGAAGTGAATTAGTTTCCCCTTTATCTTAACAGGTGAAGGCTTGATGCTGCATTTTCCTGGTGCTGCTCGCCTGTGTGGTCAGAAGAGAGAAAAAAAATAAACATATGCATGCAACCTATTTCAGGTATTTTTAGTTCCATAGCTTTTTCGAAGTTATTTTGTCATAATTATATTCTAAGATCAGCTATTCTCCTTTAACTAAAGCAAGACAAGTCAATTGTTGGGGCTGATCGATAGCTGTCAATGTGTTGCTCACTTCAAGTCTTGGTCACAGTTTTTTAATAACCAAATTTAAGAAGCTTAGACACAAACAGCTGGGAAGAAGAATTAGACAAACACACCCCTATTGGTATGATGAACGTGTATTTGTTGATGCAGTGATGCTGCAGAACGATTAGCTACCTGGAAGGGTCCACTATTTTATAGATGACTCCTGCTCTAGCTGTGGCACTCGGTGCTCCGGTGGCTAAGAAATAGAGTTCCCCTGAAAAGAGGAGAGAGAAAAGCAAGATAGAGGGTCAGGCAGACCGAGACAGGAGGGGATTATTGAAAGAGAAAGATGGTGGACAGCAGGGAGAAAGAAAGAAAGGAGGGAGAGGCATATTTACAAATAGTGTGGATGAGGGAAAGACTGAGAAAATAAAAACATATGGAATTTATAAAGTGAAGAAAGAGGAGAGAAATCACTTAACAAACTCAAAATGTGTGTTAGGGTGAACATGAGGATTTGGACTGTACTTGAACTGTTCAGATTAAATCTCCCACAGTTTCTTTCAAAGGGAGGGAAGATAATAAATAAGACCAGCATGTATCCCTTGTAAATCAGCAGTCTGTTTTATTCAAACCAGATTTAAGGTCAAACTGATACCTATACTGGGGGCTTTTGGATGTAATGTAATATTGTCATCAATTCCACAAGTCAAGTATTCACATTTTAAGGCAACAAACCCCTTAATTAACAGTATCATTTAACTTTACATAACTATCCTACAATGTGATCTCTTTTAATGATGCTATATGCGTGAAGGTTACAATGATGTTTGTTTGCATGTTCTCACCAGCTTCATCCTCAGCAAAAGAGATGATGTATTTAAAGTAACTGTTGATGAGTTTGGTGAATCGGCAGGTCTGGTCTCTTCCCATGCAGATCTCATTGTACTGCCATTCCCCTGAAGAAACATTCTCCTTCAGAGACATGAGACGCCTGGACAGAAACAATGGCACATAAACACAAATAGCACAACCAAAGTGTTTGTTGCACTCCTTATTATAAGTTTTTGGGTTTCTCCAGCCACACTTATTCTTTATGAATGTTTGAAAAGGTTTGGGTAAAAACTCACAACCAAGAGACAAAGATAGAGTCGTGCATTTTTTTGGGTTTTGTATTTTGATGATGTTACGAATACCACCCATTGGACCTGGATCTCTGCAGTGATTGGAGAGAATTTTTTCGTTGTTTAGAAGTTTTTTTGTGATTTTCAAATAACACAGTATCACTAACCCACTCATGAAATCCCCAAAGATGTAGAGTCCATTGAGGTTGGGCATCTGACAGCCTCTGTAAATGTATCCTCCTGTCACTGATTTGCCCAACTTGTGGGGGTAAGCAAAGATAGGCAAGATGTCATCTAGACATAGACATAAAACAACACATCAGTTTATCATCACAACAACTATCGCAACATTCTGCACACTGAAAAGGACCAATGTATAGATATATACCCTAATACATACAGTGTATGTGGAAAGTCTCTCGAGCCCATAAACTTAAATTATATTTTGCTAAAATAAGCCTTCAGTGCCTTCAACAGTGACAATACTTATATTGTTAAAAGAAAACAAAAAAATCTTTCTCAGTAGGAAAGTGTCAATCGCAAAAAGTAAAAAGCAAAAGAAAGTGAGCGACAGCAACGTAGAAAGTGTTCTCACCTAGCGAGGAGTTTTGACAGAGTTTGCGATCGTAGCAGCTGAAACCTTCTTTGGCCCGCCATCCATAGTTGCCTCCTTTAAACATGAATTGAGAAAGTTAGAGCAATTTCTCAGGCAAAAAGCAATTGTATCATTTTATCGAAATTGAATTGCTTCAGAATACATTAAATATACCTTGAAATAAGTTCTAGACTCACAGAACTCTGTGTGTCTGTGATCAGAGCCGATCAGGCCCCCTTTCAGATTTCTACATATTACGACCCCAATGATCTTAATTGTTATCGAGCAGACTAACTTAAAGACTGACTCTTCATGTTGTCTGATGAAGCAGTTTCACATGACATGAGAATGATTAGATCATGACAGCCATCTCAAGTAAGAGTGACGCATTACTTAAGTGTAAAAAGACTCTTAAAAGCAAAAAAAAAAGAGGCAAAATATATCGCTACAATAAAACAATCATCACACCTTTAACAATGAGGTCCACTTCTTCATATTTGTTCTGGCCTACGTCACCACAAAACATCCGGCCTTCGCCTCTGCCTGTAGTGGGGTCACCTCGGTCAATGGAGCAACGCCACATGTTTCGAACTCCATAGGCATAAATCTCTGCACAGAAATGTAAATGTTGACACAAATAGCATAGTTCCTAACATTAGGATTTTCAAATATTTTTTATGAAGGTCTTGTTTACTTATGCAGGTCCTATCGAGGCACCGGTATTACATTGAAAACTGTGTGATAACCACTTAAAGGTTTCTCCCATTAACTGTAATGTTTACAACTGTGACATTCATCTTAAATGTTCACGTCATCTTAAAAGTAATCAGATGTAATTGCATTATTCCAGAGGTATAGAACAGTATATTAAGTCATTTACCGGATCGAGCGTCCTTCTCCCTCAGGAATGGGTTGTCTGAGGGGATGCTGTACGGGGCACCGTCGTCATTGTCGTCAACATCAATACGCAGCACCTTGCCAAGGAGAGTTGATCTATCAACACAGAGGAGAGGAGAGAGGCAGAAAGAGTCAGACAAGCTTCAAGGCTGAGAAGACGGAGCGGCTCATTGAGTTCTCCTTCAAGGTGAACACAAAAAGAAGTTGACCTGAAATTTGTGTCTTCCTTTCCAGCGTGTGTTTCACCTTCGATCTTAGACGCTATCCCACCAAACTATTGTTCTACTTGTTTAAAACTACTTGTCTGTGGTTTGTGTCCTTCGCATCCTTCTGTCCATCGTTTTCTCTCCTATCTTCTCATTTACTTTGGACCTTTCTCTTCCTTCTGCCCTGGTCGCTCTCTCCTAATAGCCCTGTTCCACTCATTCCAATCCCTCCTTCCTCTCTCTGTCTCTCTCCGCCTCTCTCTGTCTCTCTCTCTCTCTCTCTGTCTCTCTCTGTCTCTCTTGTCCACATACCAATGTGTGGCGATGCAATGTGTAGAGTCAATATTAGACTTGGCAGGCTGTGTGTCCTCCTTCATTCCCAGAATAGTTAGTAGGAGCTGTCGAGAAAACCCCTCAGAAACAGCTAAACGGCTAAACTATAACTGTCTGGAGAAAAGCTGTCAGTGTCCTTATATAAACCTCGCTTAATGTTTCGCAAAATATGTCATTAACCTCCTTCTAACAAAATGTATGGTTGTTGCGATAAACAACTCCTTAGTATTCAGATTCAGCTTTAGTCTCTCTATATGATATATATTTTTAGTTTTGTCATGAACCAGAAACATCAATTTAACTGTTTTAAAATGATATCGTTCAAATATTTGTCAGCTCAAGAGTTTACAGTGTAACTGCAGGACATCTTTGGAGTATTTTCCGATGTGGATACTACAAATGAGCAGTAATATTTGAGGTGAGGTGTGGGGGCCTTATTGAGAGCGCGCGGGGCCTCCAACAATGTAATGGGCAGTGAACAGGCCCTTGCAATTGACTCACCTTGATGTTTCAGAAATATGCCGCTTTTTGAATAAAAATTTCGGCCAAATAAAAAAATGGAGGCATTTCTTAAAGTTTATGCACTCAGTTGCCATTTATAACAACTTGACATGCTTAGTCTACATAAATTACACAAATATGTATTCATTTTCTTTTCCTATATATATAGATATAGATTTTGTCAATTCTCTAATTGATCATGTGACAATATGTATGGTAACTAATCCTACAAGCTTTCTCTTTGACCTGTCTACTCTCCCTAATACAGTAGCATAAGTAACTTATTCAACTGTAAAATCCAACACATTGTTCCTAAAATACAGTATATAAACACGTAATGGTGTGTGTGTGTGTGCTTCAGAACAAGTAACTTGCGTGCAACAGAGCCTCCGTCAAAATAGGGTGCCTTCCTTTTTTATGATGATGTGTGTGCACAAATAACTCATTTGTACCATATAAGTGTAATTATGTGAGTCGGTTCCCAGCCCAGCAAGATCCTCACTTTACGGGAATTTTTATGAGTGGAAGATAACCTGTCTTCAAGAAGCTTTAATATATAGTTGCAACAGAGCAATTTGAGAGTCAGCAGAGCTCTGAAGTCGTCCTTCTGCATGCTTTTGATCTTTTTCATTAAACTTAACTGGAATTTCATTACTCAGAACTGGCTTAGAACTGGCTTGTTCTAACCCGACTTTTTAATTTTTTTAATGTATGTTTGTGTAGCCAACGTCTCAACAACGTCAAGGTGTCTGCCTACCTTTTACATAATGAGCATCTTCTTCTTTTAAAATTTTAACAACCTCAGAGGAATCAGAATGATGAAGATTTATGTTATTTTTGTATATAATATTAAATGACATACAAGGCCTGAGCTTTTGCTAGGAGAAGGATTTTTAAAAACGTTTCCTTTCGCTCACATTTTCAGGTTTGTTGCTGTAATCTAAAAATATATTTTGTTACACCAACAGTGTACTACTTGAGGTATTTGATATGAGGTGATAGAAATTACTGAAGTCTCAATAATCAAGTGCTTTAATTTGTTAAATTGTACTTACTTGTTCTGTGAGTTGCCAAACTTTCCAAATGGGTCCCCCGCTCGGCCACCATCACCAATGAAGATGTACAAGTAGCCGTCATGGCCAAATAGAAGCTGTCCTCCATTGTGATTGGATGCTGGCTCTCGCACCTCAAGAATGGTTCTAAATCAAGAAGTACACATGCAAGAACTTAAAGATATTTCATCTCAACGTCTATCAACACAAATATGAACTAATATTACCTCCTAGCAATTGTAGGCCTCCATCAAACAATCCAGCTGCAGTTTACATACCTGTTTGTCCAAAATGTCATCGCCATATCTTAGACATTTGACTGAAAGGGGGAATTACAACTTCCGTCAAGTTTATCCATGAGTATTATTTTTAAGGTAGATCAACTCTCCACTATGAACCCATGAATGGCATTTATTGAAGTTATGTTACTTGGTCTACGGGCTCCATAAAGTGTCAAATTTGATAATTTCGGAACAATCTGAATTCTGAATGGGGCATGCAAGACCCGCAAGACCCGCAAGGGCCCCATTGCGTAGTCCCGTGAGCCCTCTTGCGTGCGTCGCCCCAAATTTCTGACTATCCAACAAAGCTACGCGAGCCGTTTGCTGCCCGCAAGGCTGTGATTAGTCTGCTAACCACATCCTTTATGAGTCTCGCATTTACGGTTTCATAGTATAATACCGCCATTTTTAAAAGCCGTAGCAATAACACGAACAACGGATCCCGTTGAAAAACATTTGGCTGAAGAGGTCAGCAAGTATGAGCATTTATATAACCCGTCTTTGACGGAGTATAAGGACACGCAAATGGCGGTAAATTGCTAATTGGAGATATCGGTGAACGCCGATGTGCAGATCGACTCTAAACGGTCGTTGCGCCACCTACTGTTCTCGCGTATGGAAAAGGCTCAGAAACTATAAACCACAACGAGTCCGATGCAACCGTGTGACCAGTCGCGTATATCGCCCTTTAGGTGTCTCCAGTTCTCTTACATACATTCATGCAGAGGCAGAGCCATCCTCACCTCTCAGAGGAGTGGTCCAGTTGGTTGTCATTGTGTGTTTGCAATGTAAACTCGCTGATACGTATTCTCTCCTCTTTCTTGACAGACACAGAGTAGTACACGTAAGCCTTTCTGACCGTGGTGAACCTATTCAAAGAAAAGAAGCACAAGAACACTTTTCACATGGGTACAGTGACCTTTGCTATTAAGAATCATGCAAATAATGCCTTTGAATGTCTCTGCATTATAATGAGAGTGTGAACCTTGGGTGTAGGGCTATGCAGAGGAAGCCCCTCTCGTCTCCAGCCCACGGCGATGTGAGGACAGCTTGGGTGAGGTTGAGGAAAGGACGGTCGATCCTGGAGCCGTTGGCCAGATAGACCCATACATAACCCAGCTGCTCTGCCACAAAGAATCGATGAGTCCCGTCATTTGCGTGGATCATGGCCACTGGGTTACGAAGCCCGTTGGCCACTTCCTGCAAGCACAGCTCCAGACATCCTTTGGGATCCTCGCGTACCAAGCCCAGGTTAGCATTTAGCTCTGGGGACAAGACAACACAGGAGACGAGAAGAAAATAAGTAAACATGTATGAATAAATTCATCATTATTAGCGCACAAGACACAATTGGTTGATGAGGTGTATTGAAGTCTAAGTGTGTCCGAGACTCAATTGGTCCATCTGCCTTTCCCTAGGTTTCTTAAGGTTAACAAAAAACAAGTACAACCCACTACTGACAGAATTTAGAACAACATTTTGTTCTCCACCGTGGACCTTTAATTGATCATTAGTCATTTTCAAAGGTTTCAATTCTGCTTCTGTGTTTTACATTCAGACACCCTCATGTTAAGACTACCAAGGAGTGGAAATGTCTGCGCATTAATCATAATTACTCTTGTTAGTGCAAGTTTAGGTTCTTGCCATAGAGAATTAAGACATACATTTTTTGCACTCGAAGACAACCTGTTTGTTCATGTTGGCTGTTTACGTAAGTAGAAGTAATAATCCCAACAGATGTCCATGTCAACTGCTGAGCATACACATCTGTCCCACGTGTGTACACCATACCTGCATTTGTCAATACATTAGGATAGCAGTATTGTTTGTCCTTCAGCTCCAGAAAGTTGCAGAACTTTTTCTGATCTTCCTCAATGGTTGCAGTCAGGTTTGCGAACTGCTGCGGGCTCCCTGAATCCTCTAGCAGAAGGCTGAGCGTGTAGCGACACAGATGCCAGTAGTCGGAGCAGTAATCACCGCACAGTCCAGGCAGCATGCGCATGGGTGTGTTTGCATCTTCAGCATCATACAGGTGGGCGGCGTATGGAGAACACTCCTGCAGAAGGAAAGATGAGTAAACAACTAAATAGTAGAACATGCTCTACCGATTTTAAGTTACAAAGAAGCCAACAATGCACCAGTTTTGAAGTAAATCTGTCATTGTGTGTTTATACTTTTTAAGCCTCCTTTAAGCCGATGTGTTTATCTCAGGGTCAAAGTTAAGGACATGTATGGATCACATGAATACAGGATGAGAGCTCTTAGTCCACCGCAGCTCCTTACCGCCTCCCTATGACTGGTCAGGGCTGGGTTATATACAGGCTGTCTGAGTGCATTCTGGTATAAATGGATCCCAGGAAGGTCCAGTCAGTTATTAAGTCACAACCACACTGTCCACACCCAGCATGGTGAGCTGCAGGCACAGGGAGGCACAACAACCAAACCATCATGTGGTTGACTGATGCTCTTACTCACACTCACTGCCAGATCATCTTAACCGATAATCACCAAGAAAATGAGAACAGAGGTACAACCAACAGCAACAAACTGACGAGATTGTCAACTCATCCAAGACTTCCAGTTAAGGGCAGCACCTGTCATGTTTTGTGTGCCTCCTGCCCAGAGATGAGTTCACTTTTCTAAAGAACATTTTGGAATTTAGGGAAAGGAAAGTAACTGGATGCAAAAAGTTTAAATAATTCAGCACACTTCAGAAGAACTTAGGCAAAGTCGTATTTACAGCCCACATAGCACTTGAAAGCAAATAGGATGTTGTTCCCAACGTAATGCTTCTGTTGCTTAGCCTATAGTTTTTACAAATGAATCACTGCTCTTGTTCAAAACAACGTAGTAAGTGGTGGTTTTAGTCTCCAAAACACTTCTACGATAATGTCACTGTGGTCAAAAATTTGATTTCTTCTTCTGTATTTCTTATCAAAATGGTCAGTTT